>NC_140230.1:6599623-7087123 GCF_951802725.1 Rutilus rutilus | reverse complement strand
GTCTTGAAGTATTTACTTATTCAAAATAAGTAGCTACTCAATAGTATGCGATTTTAGACACAGCCCATGATGTCAGACTACGATGTTGGATGAAAACATTACACTTTTAAACCTTATACACTACACTATAGATAGCCTAGTTGAGTATAGCAGTACAGTACTGCATTGATTCACTCCGATCTGCCTTATATAGATCATATTTGATAAGTGCTTTTCGTGACGCAGTTGATCGACTGATTTTTTAAAAATATTAGCCGATGGGGGGGGGGGGGAGGTAAGTCGACGCCCACCCATAAACAAATTCCGAAAACTGTTTGTACATTACATCAGTATCCAAGCTGTCATCTGGGGTGGCAAATGGGGTGGCAAAGCTCATTTTTAGGGTGGCAGCTGCCACCCCGTGCCACCCTTGTGGCCACGCCCGTGCTCCCCCTGCCTTATAGAGTGTGGAAGAACAGCAGGAGGACGGTCCATCAACTTCTGCTGCACAGATCAACACAGTTCAGTGATTCTCAGTAAATGCCAGTTGAATTCTATAGAATTTGTTTACAACTACATTATGTAACTCTAATCTAACTCTAATTTGAAAGTCACGTGTCTAGTATCTGTAAAACCGCATTTTTCCATCTTAAAAATATATCTAAATTACGTCATATGCTCTCATTGACAAATGCGGAACAATTAGTCCATGCGTTCATGACCTCAAGGCTAGATTATTGTAATGCTCTACTGGGTGGTTGCCCTGCACGCTTAATAAACAAACTACAGCTAGTTCAAAACGCAGCAGCTCGAGTTCTTACCAGAACCAGGAAGTATGAGCATATTAGCCCGGTTCTGTCAAAACTGCACTGGCTCCCTATTAAACATCGCATCAATTTTAAAATATTGCTGATTACTTACAAAGCACTAAATGGTTTAGCTCCGCAGTACTTGAGCGAGCTCTTAACGCATTATACTCCTTCACGTCTATTGCGATCTCAAAATTCCGGCCAGTTGATAATACCTAGAATATCAAAATCAACTGCTGGCGGTAGATCCTTTTCCTATTTAGCACCAAAACTTTGGAACAGCCTTCCTACCATTGTCCGGGAAGCAGACACACTCTGTCAGTTCAAATCTAGATTAAAGACACATCTCTTTGACATAGCGTTCACATAAAACATTATAGACTTCTATAATTCAATATTAGGCTGCATAGATTAGGTCAGCTGGAACCGGGAACACTTCCCATAAATCCTGATGTACTTGTTACATCATGAGAAGAATGGCATCTACGCTAATTTTAGTGTCTTTGTTTATCCTGAGGTTTTCCCGCAGCCTGCCGGATCCAGGCCGTTTCCAGATCTGATGAAGGACCTTCGCCTGGACCGATGACAACGCAGTGCTGAAGTGCCAACTAGTCTCTCCCTATGGAGGATCCCTTTCCCACTCTACAGATAACGCGTCGTCGGGAAAACTCAATTTGCGTATCTACCCCGAATTGATAAAATAAAATTAAATTCTGAATCAAAACTATAAGGAAACACCAGTAATTTGATTAGGTTTGGTTTGTAGGGAATTCCAAACCTGCACACATATATTCAAACGCACATAACTATAGAACCCGTTCTTAATGCGCATGTGAACGCCATCAGCGTTTCTCACAGGTTCGCGTTTAAAGTCTGTGTAGAGAGAATGGTGTCGTCTTGGCGGCCCTAATTTAAAAACAAATGATCGTTGCGACGGAAGCGAATCAATCAAAACTAACTTTAGCTGGAAAATAACTTTATTAAAGAACCGCTATAAAGCCAAAACAATCTTACGTTAAATTATACATTTATCTCTGTAAAGCTGCTTTGAGACAATCTACATTGTTAAAAGCGCTATATAAATGAAAATGACTTGACTTGACTTGACTAATCTACTACTGTATTTTCAATTGCCAGGTAAGGAGTTATATAGACTTCATCTTATTAAAAAAAATAAAAATACATGTTGGCTGTACTTAATTTGTATCAGAGCCCATCTCAGATACTCATTTACTGTGAGGAAACTTTGTATTGTAATATCCACACTAGTTTAATGATTGTTCTTCAATTTTAAGTATTATTCAAGGTATTATTCAGTAGTCTTAAAACAAATAGTAGACTACTTGACAGGCTACTCTACAGCAGTGAATCAAGGATTTATTAAATACTTTTAATAATTTGAACCCCCCTGTTTGCATCTGCCTTCAGCCTCTGCCTATCAAACACCTCCCCCAACACTCCTGGCTCCAGTTTAACATGCTGCATCCTCCTCTGACTGGTCCTGATGTCAGGCAGTGATTCAAGGCTTAAGGGTTTTGCACCCAGTTGTGCCAGACCATCTCATTTGTATGCCTTTATGGTTTCTTTGCCCCACTGTTTGTTTTGTTGTCTTGAGTGAAGCGGCTTGTGAGAACAATGCTGGACCTCTAGGATTGTTATGGCCAGCACCAGTCCTGTCAGTTTCATGGATCACCTGCCCCTGGTTTTTGTTTTTCTTGTTCACACACACTCACACAAGCACACATTTTTGTTGTCTGTCATTGTTTAATAAAAAAATATTTTATTTGAAAACCTTCATTTGTATCAGCCATACTTAATTGATGTCTCAATAGCTGTAACAGAAGTGCTTGATAGTACTTGGATTGAGTTACAGCTACCCTTACTCTTAGCCTACTCTGTACACTAACCCAGAGCCATAGAGAAAAATCTTCACTCTGCACTTACCTATAGACCCAAACATAAAAGCGTAAATTCGTTTTTAATCTGTTATAGTTTTGATAATATGTGTATGGCTTAATCTTAAAATTATATTCTTAGTCTTAACTTGATCATGTTTCACGTTGTGGTCCTGGGGGTGGCCACTTTCATCAGAAGAAGTGAGCTAGCTTCTAAGTGAATTCTGAACGGACCGCCACGGCAGACCTCTTTGCGTGATCACGAAGGTAGGCTAATGGCTGAATCAGAATTTATAAGCAAAATCACGGGAATCAATAGCCTAATACAGCCCAGTTGTGCTAAAATAAATATCATGAGACGTCCATCATCAGATGAATGATATGGAAAAGTTAAGTTAGAGCCGCTAAAGCCAGTGCTACTACCCATGCGAACATGAACACTAAGCTTTTCCCTCCAAAAATATAGCCTAAAACTTATATATCTAAGTAATATACAGTATTTCGTTGTCACCCTGCCTCTCCAAATGCAAAACTGACATTAACAAAATGCAATAATGCAATAACAGCTGAAAAAGTACTTGGGTGTGTGTTTTATTTTATATTTACCGTTCAAGAAATCGCTGCTGTCTGTCCCATAGAAGAACATGACACAGCCAGCGTATGTTTTGGAACTATTGGGGCTTACATGAACCACGTGACAGCCATAGCGGCGACATCAAAGAGTGTCGCAACTCTTTCTCTCTATGGCTCTGCTCTGTCCACCTCCACCTCCACCTCCACCCGCCTCCTCTTTAACTGCTGACGATTTTGCTAACTTCTTCAACAAAACAACTTCTATCAGCAGTCAGTTCTCAGCTCCACACACACAGGAACCCAGACCGACCCCTTCCATAGCCAATAACCCTCCTCCTTCTCTCTGCTAACCGATGAAGAAGTATCTAAACTTCTCCTCTCCAGTCATCCTACCACCCGTCCTGCCCTCTAGCCCATCCCCTCACACCTTCTACATTTTGAGACAAAATTAATTGATGCGTTATAATACATTAGGAAACATAAACCACAAGAAAACAATTACTAGTAGTTCATAAGCACAATGTGTATTAGTTTGTAAGTGTGTAGTGCATAAATGGTTTCTCAGAGCTCCTTACAAATGGACAGAAAAAGCATCGTCTCTAACAAGCAGTTGTTAATGTTATTTTCTATGTGTCACTGGGAGGGTTGTGGCAAATGCCTAGAAGAACCAACAGTGGTTTTGGGGTGACTGTAAAAACACACTGTGTGGATGGCCATAATTACATTTGGCATTCACAAAATCAAATCAGGGGAGTCATGGAGTGCAACATCACTGTTCCGGCTGCTGTGTTTGTGACAGGGAATGAGTGCAGTCCTTTCCTAGAGGTATGCGAAACAATTGGTTTGGAGGCCATGTCAGAGAGGCAGTGGTATAAGATCCAGAAAGCCTACGTCATACCGGAGGTCAACTATGCCTGGGCTATCCACAATGAGGGGGTCATGAGTGCTGTGAGTGAGAAGCCGATCACTGTCTCAGGGGATGCACGGTATGACAGCCCTGGCTATAATGCAACCTTCGGCACCTACTCTCTGTTTGACACAGAATCAAAGATGATCGTGGCTCAGGAAACTGTGCGGGTGACTGACGTGAAAAATAGCTACTGGCTCGAGGTAGAGGGTATGGAGAGATGCCTGGCCAAGCTTGCGGACCACGGAGTCTCCGTCTCTGTGTTGGCCACTGACTGCCACCCATCTGTGCAGAAGGTACTAAGAGAGAAACATCAGGAAATCAAACATGAGTATGATCTGTGGCACATTGTCAAGAATGTAAAAAAGAACATTTTAAGATGCAAAAATCCTGATCTGAGTGAGTGGATCCGGATGATAACTAATCACTTGTGGTATTCTGTTTCCTCTTGTGGGGGAGATAGAGTAAGACTCAGGGAAAGGTGGATATCTCTGCTACACCACATAACAAATGTTCATGAGTGGGTGACCGGGGAAACAGTAACAAAATGTGACCACCCTCCCTACACCCCAGATGAGGAGAGCAGGCGCCCGTGGCAGGGATTCTGCATTCCGGATGGGGGTGGGGAGAGCATTCCACCAGCATGGAACTGTGAATGAGAATGTTCTGGAAAGTGATTTTGTGGCTCTCTGTAATGGAACCACAAGACGTCGCTCGTTGACCGATCGTAGTCTTCTGGTAGGGATGTAGACTTGTAGGAGTGAGTGAAAGTAGGAGGGAGCTGAGCCTGTGATAGATCTATAAGCAAGCGTCAATGCCTTGAACTTGATGCGAGCAGCGAGAGGTAGCCAGTGCAAAGTGATGAACAGAGGAGTGACGTGGGCCCTCTTGGGCTCGTTGAAGACAAGACGAGCTGCAGCATTCTGAATCATTTGTAGAGGTTTAGTTGCACATGATGGAAATCTAGCCAGAAGAGCATTGCAGTAATCAAGCCTAGAGATGACCAGGGCCTGGACGAGAAGTTGTGTTGCATGCTCAGTTAGGAAAGGCCTGATCTTCCTGATGTTGCGCAGTGCAAACCTGCATGATCGAGCTGTCTTTGAAATGTGATCTGTGAAGGTCAGCTGGCCATCCAATATCACTCCAAGATTTCTGACCGACCTTGATGGGGTGTGTAAGGGGGGTACAGTTATCAGACCCAGGACCAGATATGATGAAAGAAGACCAGGAGTCGTGAAGTTCAATCAAATAAGTAAAATTTACTGAAGAATAGTTTGCAGTTCAATTGGTAGAGCCAGCGTTAAAAGTCTCACGAGGAGGTCGCAAGCTAACTCTACCTTACACAGAAATCTTACACCAATTATACAAGGACATGCATTACATAAACGTTCACTTCTGATTGGCTGAGAGAACATAAAGTCTAAACAATGATACACTTATAGATAGACAGTAGGGTACGTTGACATTAATCAAGATAATTTGTCGTCAGAGTCCCTGAGGGTTCCATGATGACCTCGGAGGTCGTTGAAAGGGTCCCGAGATCTGCTTGTACATACCACGAGACCTGCACAGAACATGCAAAAGCATACACAAAAGCACAAAGAGAATAACAATTCCACCAAGGTTGTAAGGAGCCTGAGCTCATTATTATCAGGTCAGAATACCCGAAACATACTGATAACACCTTCCCTACTCAGAAGTAGTACAGATAATCTTCACTTTATTCTCTAGAGAAAGACACATGAAAGAAATACAATTCTGTGAACTAGCTGTGGACTAGATCATGTAAGTCACATTAATTTGGTCAACAAAGGAAGACACAGAGCCATCTAATAAGTCTTCCAGCGTGCGGTCTTCTTTTAATAATTAGCTGTTTTCCCCAATACAAAGAACCTGTTCTCAAGATCCTCATCCAGGGCCATAAAATGTTTGTCACACATAGTTATGTCTTAAAAATATAGCAAAATATAGGCAGAACTGCTGACAGCAAAATAGGATTAACACTACATATGGATCACATTATGATTATAATTTGATTAGTACATGTTATAGGATTAATGTAAAACTCAAAAGGATATTGATATAGTGAATAGGGCGGGACCGGGGATGCGGGCGGGTAGCGGATGAAAAATATGTGCAATATTTGTATGTCTAAATTACTATTACACATACGCAAATATGTGTTTTAGTCAGGCCATCCTTCAAATATTTTTGTTTGCCGTAACCCAACCGACCCTGACAATTTAGTCCCCGTTTTAGTCCGACCGACTTGCCGGTTGTAAACTTGCGTTAAGACTGACTGATTTTTTATTTATTTTTTACTCTTCAAATAACTAATACAAATGCAATAAAATGATATTAATTATATTTTAGTAAGTATTGTGTAAATAAATTGCCCATATATATAGGCCTACATACAAACGTAGGCTATAGCTCTTTCTTTTAAATAAAACCCCCTGGCATCATCTATGATTATAAGGGCTGTAGGCTATATGCGAAATGGAACCGAAATCGCGACACTCAGGGCCACGAACCTACAATTAAAACTTTCACAAGATCTCAAACAGGCATTTAAAAAAACTAATATTAAAGATGAACTGAACTGAAAAAATCAACATTGATAACGTGTTGTTTATGAAAAAATTATTACAAATATCAATATAGCTTTTTTTTAAGCAACACAAAAATTGCGTTTGTTAGTATAAGAACGCTGGCAATTCTGATGACATCACTGGCATGGTAGAACCTGCGAAGGTACAGTATATAGCTGCAGCTGCATTTCCTATACACACGAAAATGAGTAATTTTAATGGCCTGGGTTACGCATTTGAGCCTGTGAGGGACAGGCCAGTAGTACGTGACTACGACCACATGGAGGACGATCAGTTTCAGGCTCCACCTATAGTACAGGATCGTTTGGGGGGAAGTGACTGGTGTGGGTGCGGGCGCTGCCGGAGCATGGACACTGCACCGGGATCGATCTGTTGCAGAGAGGTCAACCTGGAACATTTATTGAACGGTGAAAAATGCATCACCATGCACCGTTCATTTCGGATGCTGTGCGGTGAGAGAGACGTGTTGGAGGTGGCTATGCTATCTCTAAGGGATGTCCGAGCTGAGACGCTGGAGCGCCCCATAAGTAGCAGGTATGTAACAGTGTATTTTATGAATTGGCGACTGGGCTAGGCTAGGCTAACTTGTTATATCCTTTTCTCAGACTGTTTAGGTTAACAGCGTACCGGCAGTTCACTCTTTGGGCGAGGGGGCATTTGGAAAGAAGGAATAGCAGTGAACTACATCAGGGACCTTTTCCCCTCAGCCGAATATCAAGGATTCGAGTATGCGTTGGACTTGTAGTCAATTTTAATAATAAAACATTTGAAGTCAGACACGTACATGTAAAGTCATCATTTTATTGGATAATATAAAATAACTGAAAAGTAACTTTACTAAGCATATAAAAAAATATAACAAATTTGAACTGATATTGCCTAAAGGAATATGGTTATGCAGTAGGACTATTATAGATGAACATAAATATTATATGTAGGAATAAGAGTTAGTATAGATAATAAATTATACATATACATATATATATATATATATACTGTATATATATATACACTCACCTAAAGGATTATTAGGAACACCATACTAATACTGTGTTTGACCCCCTTTCGCCTTCAGAACTGCCTTAATTCTACGTGGCATTGATTCAACAAGGTGCTGAAAGCATTCTTTAGAAATGTTGGCCCATATTGATAGGATAGCATCTTGCAGTTGATGGAGATTTGTGGGATGCACATCCAGGGCACGAAGCTCCCGTTCCACCACATCCCAAAGATGCTCTATTGGGTTGAGATCTGGTGACTGTGGGGGCCATTTTAGTACAGTGAACTCATTGCCATGTTCAAGAAACCAATTTGAAATGATTTGAGCTTTGTGACATGGTGCATTATCCTGCTGGAAGTAGCCATCAGAGGATGGGTACATGGTGGTCATAAAGGGATGGACATGGTCAGAAACAATGCTCAGGTAGGCCGTGGCATTTAAACAATGCCCAATTGGCACTAAGGGGCCTAAAGTGTGCCAAGAAAACATCCCCCACACCATTACACCACCACCACCAGCCTGCACAGTGGTAACAAGGCATGATGGATCCATGTTCTCATTCTGTTTACGCCAAATTCTGACTCTAAAATCTGAATGTCTCAACAGAAATCGAGACTCATCAGACCAGGCAACATTTTTCCAGTCTTCAACTGTCCAATTTTGGTGAGCTCGTGCAAATTGTAGCCTCTTTTTCCTATTTGTAGTGGAGATGAGTGGTACCCGGTGGGGTCTTCTGCTGTTGTAGCCCATCCGCCTCAAGGTTGTGCGTGTTGTGGCTTCACAAATGCTTTGCTGCATACCTCGGTTGTAACGAGTGGTTATTTCAGTCAAAGTTGCTCTTCTATCAGCTTGAATCAGTCGGCCCATTCTCCTCTGACCTCTAGCATCATTTTCGCAAGGCATTTTCGCCCACAGGACTGCCGCATACTGGATGTTTTTCCCCTTTTCACACCATTCTTTGTGAACCCTAGAAATGGTTGTGCGTGAAAATCCCAGTAACTGAGCAGATTGTGAAATACTCAGACCGGCCTGTCTGGCACCAACAACCATGCCACGCTCAAAATAGCTTAAATCACCTTTCTTTCCCATTCTGACATTCAGTTTGAGTTCAGGAGATTGTCTTGACCAGGACCACACCCCTAAATGCATTGAAGCAACTGCCATGTGATTGGTTGATTAGATAATTGCATTAATGAGAAATTGAACAGGTGTTCCTAATAATCCTTTAGGTGTGTGTGTGTGTGTGTGTGTATATATATTTATATATATATATATGAAGAGTTACTAAGTGCCATCTGAAATTTTCTTCTTGAATGATAATTTTTATCAAGCTCGTATATTTAAGTTCAGTAGTTTCACTTAAATGACAATTAATAGGTCATTTTCATTGCTATTTAAGTGAAATTACTGAACTTAAATATACGAGCTTGATAATAATTATCATTCAAGAAGAAAATTTCAGATGGCACTTAGTAACTCTTCATATATATATATATATAAAGATAATATATATATTATAAATAATATAAATGTACAAAAATATAATATATTTAATTATATTATATATATATATATATATATATAAAATGTATGTTGTAGGGATTATACAGTATATGTTAAATGTGATTTTGATTTGACGGTTTAATTTTTCCTACTTAGTGAACCGGCTAAGGTGTTGTGCCACAGAATGCTCTTTGTCCGGTTTGGTAAGCCCTCTGTGTTGACCCTGTGTTGGTAGGGTGAGCTTCCTGTATCTGTTTCTGTAAGGTAGCCTGTATGGTGCTGGACTCCTTCCGTCTTAAGGTGGCTCCATTGACGATATCCTTTCGGAAACTGAAGGCTTTCTGCTCTTTTATTTGTGCCACCACGTACTGACCGGCAGCCTTTGAAAATCTGTGTCCACCTGTCTTGTTGCCCTCTCTCTCTCTATGTTGATGTTGTTGTCCAGTGCAGCCAGGCGAAGACGCACTTCAAAGCTTTCATAGCTGAAGGCCTTTCTCTTTGTTGCATACTTATTATAAAGAGCATGAACACTCTCTAATTCACCTGTGTGGATGCCCTCTGTCACCCTGTTAAGATTTTGGAGGAGCTGCCTGTTCAGGACAACCTTTTGGAGGCTATTAAAGGCTGCAGAGTCAGGACGGTTGATAAAAGGAAGAGGCGAATTTAATAGTCTCTTATTGGTCTGATTGACCAAGCTTTCATAAAACGAGCCCTACAGTTTACTAAGTTATTGTGCCTTGAAAGACACCTCATATTAAAAGGTATTAAATAGTTTGTGCATTGTTGGTTTGTGAAAGGTGTTTCATTGAGTTGTTTTCTCTACACTTACACTGTTCTGACCAGCAGGGGTCACCAGCGAGGGCGCTTCAAAACAAAGAATCATTTGTGATGCAATTGACTCCTTTGATTCAAAGCCTCGAGGAGCTTTGACTCTTTGACTCGTGTTCAAATCACTATCCCTTTGTTTCAAGGCCCAAAGTCTATAGACTAAGCTAGCAGGGACACCTCACACATCAAGATCAAAAGAAGAATACATTTACATTTAGTCATTTAGCAGACGCTTTTGTCCAAAGCGACTTACAAATTAGGACTAAATTAAGCGAGTCATCGTGAAGAGGCAAAAAACAACGCAAGAAGTGCTCAAAATACGAAGTTCAGGCATTGTTCAGAGTAGCATAAGCCCGATAAGTGAGGATATAAAGGAAAAGGAACTTTTTTTTTTTTTTTTTTATGAGGTTAATTGCTCACAGAAGAAAAGGGTTTTCAGTTGTCTTTAAAGTGATACAAGATCACATATAAATCAAATACACACTGGTTAACGAACCGTTGAAATTTAGAATAATTTCGAAACAGCTATGACACGCAACGAAGCCCGTTTACTGAAATCCCGTGACTTTAGCAGTCTGATACACGATCAGAATCACTGATTTGAGACAAATGATTCACACTAGTTTCAGAGCTTCACGAAGCATGTCTCATAGGCGGTTTAAACTACTCCGTCCTCTCTCTCTCTCTCGACCCCTTCCTATTAGTTTCTCTTTTTAGTTGAAACCCAGATAGTTAGTTGAAACCCAGGCTGATGTGAGCCAAACCCTCGGCTTAACATTCACCCACCAGTGTCCTGAGAGCCTCAGCAGCCGCAGAGGAAAAGGTTTAATTCAGACAAACCTTGAAACGGCACATGAAGTGATACTCAAAGATCTCAAGCGAATGGTCAGAAACATCCCTGCCTTTACACCAGAGCTTGCAGGAGACCACAACGTCCCTGCCAATCTATGAGACATTGATTTTCACCTGCAGTCTTCGACCGGTGTGACACACCAAGACAGACTCCATCTGCTCTGGATCACATCCAGCCCAGAGTGGCACCGCGTTCTGGCTTTGGCTGTGGCACTACCAGCAGCTGGAACAAGCCATCATAACAGGATTCTCAGACTTAAGAGTCTGAATGCAGACTGGGCACTGCCCAGACACCAAACAGACCTAAAAGTGCCTGTGCTACTACCACAGACTCCGAACGAGCTTACAACGAACCTGTGACAGAGGAAGACACCAGCTCCAAGAACCTTTTCCTCCAAAACCAGTTAGTCAAACATTTCTGGCCGCTCCACGCAATGCCCACTCAACGATGTGTGATCTGACGCAGAAGGCCTTTAACACACAAGGCCTCCTCAGAAAGGGTTCCTAAAACCCCATTGACTCTGAACTGCAAAGATCAGAAGGCACACAGCACGACCATAATGCAAGCCTCTGCGACAAAAAAATGTGTGCTCAAAAATAAGCAGGAAGCTGCATTAGTAAAATTTGAATTTTACTGATTTAAAGAAATCTTGAATGCATGTGTAAGCCTCACGTGCCAACAGACTATGCACTGCTTTTTAGAATATACAGACATTTGCCACCTGCTGGTTGAAATTGGCACTGCTGCATATTCGTTTCCATGACAATGACTCGTCACCCTGACGCCAGATAGTAAGCAAACCACCTGAGCTGCGTAAACTAACATGACCTAGCGGTCCTTCGTTTAAACTACTGTTATCCTAAAAGTGCGCATTTGATTATTTCGATCCAAATAGGACGCAACATGCGATACGCATTTTGATCACTGGTTACTGGCTTGTTTAAATGCAGATAAAACGATAGCTGGAATTAACATCTCTACTAAAAATGAAAAAGTCTTAGATTTTTAACTAGTATCGGTAATTTCAGCATTAAAGTGTAAATCTGTTTGACAAAGGAAGCTCAACTCAGCGGCATGCTGTACCGGTATTTATTATTCTGCTTGATTGGAGAAATCCAAAGTGCAGCATTGTTTAATCTGTTTCTGACGAAGAAATCTCAGTACAGTGTTCGTAGACTTGGGTGAATCCCCCCTTTCTACAATGTAAAGGCCTGAAAAATTATTGTTAGATTGATGTAATTCATCTAAATTTTGGCTGCATCTACAAGCAGAGCTACCTAGTGATCAAAATTGTTTCACTCGCTGAAAAGTCAAAATTTATGCATGAGATGGACGTAACCTTGTATGCTTAGACAAGCTTCGACTTAAAGCAAATCTATTTCCTTACCTTTTAAACAAGTAGAAGAAGTTGTTTAAAGTAAAGAAAAGAGTTACCTGAGTAAAATTGGCAAATGCCAAACCACATTTGCATTTTACTGAATGTAACATCAAGTTTTTGGAAGACTCAAAGTATAGACGCCACATTTTAACTCGTTTAAACACGTATAACTCATTTAAAATTTGCAGACATTCTTCATAGACTGTTGAATTGCTCTGACATGCACTGGTTCCCATGACAATGACTTGTCACAGGAAGTGCAAACTTGTGACGTCATATTGTAAACAAACCAGCCTAGATAGCTAAGCTAACCTAACGTCCATTCAGCTTAGGCTAAGCTAAATAATAACTTCTACAGTTAGCGGTTAGCATCATTTACTTGAAGCCTTTAACTACAGCTTGTGCTGTACACAGTGCAAAGTGATCTAAAATACTTTTCCTTTAACCCCAGTTAGGGTTCTGATTTTTCACTTTCTCTTTCCTTATTTTCAATTCCTTTCAAGTCCTTTTTCCTCCTATCCTTCACTTTGTCAAGCCCGTTGTGAACCACCAGTTAAGTCCAGAGAAATAATTTAGCCATAAGAACTATTTATTTCCTCTCGGCTTACGCCTTTTCCAGAAAATACTCTCGGAACCACACAAGTCTTAGCCTCCTAACATCCACAGCTAAGATAAGGATACAAGACACACTTGACAAGCTAGCTACACATGAAACACCTAGCTTTATGCTACAAACCTAGTTAACCTATCAAACCTTAGCTCTGAACTCTTTAGGGTCATGCATTAGTCTCTCACCACTAGTGTGCCAAAAATGTCGCAGATCCTCTGCTTAACCTGACCTTAACCAGACAGGAGACCGAAAGGACTGACAAGCCATCGCGAGGAACACTGTTCCACCCATGACTGCAGACATCCTATGGCACCAGAGCCAAACGTAGCTGCATCATGAGAGAAGAGGACCAACGACCCATGAACCAAGCCAGAGTTACAGCCACACCGAGCTGAGCAAGATTATCATCTCCTTACCCCACCTTATGGGTATGAAACAGAAGGTGTCAAATATGACAATCTGGGGCTCAGGTCAGGAAGCAGACAGACTGGCTTAACCAACCGTCTGCTAGCTGTCTCACGTCACCAAGGTCAGATAAATCCCATCACACAGAGCCTCTTTCACCTAGATATCATCATACATGGCGCTTTTCCACTGCATGGTATGGTACGGCTCGGTTCGGTACGGCTCACTTATGGCGCATTTCCACTGCATGGTACAGTACGGCTCGCTTCAGCTCGCTTTAAATGGTACCACCTCTGTTGAGGTTCCAAGTATAAACTTAGAAATTGCTGAATCGTGGTCAGTGGACGAGGTGCAGACGTTCCTCTCGTTGGTTGCCGAGGAGCGGATGGGGCAACACAGAATGAAAAATTCGCATTTAATATGATGATGTCATGGCAGCAGAGACGGCAACTATAACGATCAGTCCCACCCATTTTGAAGCGGTACTAACTGCAGTGGAAAAGCAACCGAGCTAAAGCGAACCGAGCCGTGCCGTACCGAGTCGAGTCGAGTCGTACCACGCAGTGGAAAAGCGAAGCTAGCTGAACCATACCGAGCCGAACCGTACCATGCAGTGAAAAATTCAATTCGATTCAAATTTATTTGTATAGCGCTTTTCACAATACATATTGTCTCAAAGCAGCTTTACAGAGAGTGCATTTCAGAAATGTACATAGAAAAATACAGTTAGTTAATCATGTATTAATTTAGGGCATAACATATCGCCAGCGTTGAGTCGTCTCTTCACAGGCGTCGAGTCGTCTCTTCACGGGTGTTGGGGCATCTGAAGGTTCCATGTGAGGCTGGATACAAACTGGAACTGACGAACTCTATTTAACGACAGAAAAGCAGATGGGAAATAATTAGCATAGCTGCTGTTCATAATATTAATGCATTCGATATGATTCAACTGTAGTATAAAAGGTAGTATTATGCGAACGCTTGGCTAAAGAGATGCGTCTTTAATCTAGTTTTAAACTGGGACAGCGAGTCTGAGCCTCGAACAATATCAGGAAGGCCGTTCCACAGTTTAGGAGCTAAATGTGAAAACGCCCTCCCTCCTTTAGTGGACTTGGATATCCTAGGAATGACCAGAAGCCTCGAATTTAGTGATCTTAAAGAGCGAGATGGATTGTAGGGCGATAGAAGTTCCGTTAAATACCCAGGAGCTAAACCATTTAGGGCTTTATAGGTCATTAGTAATACTTTGTAATTGATACGGAACTTAATAGGTAACCAGTGTAGAGATGATAGAATTGGTGTTATATGATCATATTTTCTTGACCTGGTAAGAACTCTAGCGGCGGCATACTGGACTAACTGTAGCTTGTTTATTGAGGATTCAGGACAACCAGCTAATAAAGCATTACAGTAATCTAGTCTCGAGGTCATGAATGCATGAACTAATCTTTCTGCATCAGAAACAGATAGCATGTTACGTAGCTTAGCAATGTTTCTAAGGTGGAAAAAGGCTGTTCTTGTAACATATGAAATATGATTTTCGAAAGACAAGTTGCGGTCTAACATAACACCCAGGTCTTTTACTGTAGTGGATAAAGTAACAGGACATCCTTCTAAATTAAAGTTGTATTGTAAGAGGTTTTGTGGGCAGTTTTTTGGGCCAATAAGTAATACCTCCGTTTTATCTGAATTTAATAGCAGAAAATTACACGTCATCCAGTATTTTATATCTTTAACACAGTCTGTCAATTTAGATAATTTAGTGTTTTCATCTGGTCGTGATGAAATATATAATTGAGTGTCATCAGCATAACAGTGGAAATGAATTCCATGTTTTCTTATAATATTACCAAGTGGCAGCATATATATTGAGAATAGCAGAGGGCCTAACACAGATCCTTGCGGCACTCCATAGTTTACTGACGTTATCTTCGATTTTTCCCCATTTAAACAGACAAAATGGTAGCGGTCTGATAAGTACGATCTAAACCAGCTTAATGCCTGTCCATGAACACCAGTGTAGTTTTGTAGTCGATCTAAGAGTATTGTGTGATCTATAGTGTCGAACGCAGCGCTAAGATTGAGTAAAACTAGTATTGAGATACAGCCTTGGTCAGAAGCTAGAAGTAAATCATTTGTAATTTTAACGAGCGCAGTTTCTGCGCTATGATGCGGCCTGAATCCTGACTGAAAATTATCATAGATATCATTTTCTTGCAAGAAAGAGCACAATTGAGCAGACAACTTTTTCTAGTATTTTAGACATAAATGGAAGATTTGAAATGGGTCTGTAATTTGCTAGGTTATTATGATCTAATTGCGGTTTCTTAATGAGAGGTTTTATAACTGCCAACTTGAATATTTTTGGAACGTGACCTAAAGATAAAGACGAGTTAATAATATTAAGAAGAGGCTCTTCCACTACAGGTAACACTTCTTTCAGTAGTTTAGTGGGTATTGGATCTAATAAACATGTTGTTGGTTTAGATGCAATGATACGTTTATTTAGCTCTTCCTGTCCTATAGTTGTAAAGCGGTGTAGTTGTTCTTGAGGGGTGATAATTGAGGCTGAATCATAAGACACCATTAAAGATTGTACATTTACAATTGTGTTTCTGATGCTTTCTTTTTTCTCAGTGAAGAAAATCATAAAATCATTACTACTACACTGTAGCGGAATATTTTGCTCAGGTGATGTCTGGTTATTTGTTAGTCTAGCCACGGTGTTGAAAAAAAACCTTGGATTATTTTGGTTATTTTCTATTAGTTTGCGGAGATGCTCAGCCCTGGCTGCTTTTAGGGCCTTTTTATAATGTGACATACTGTCTTTCCACACGGTTCTAAAGACCTCTAAATTAGTTTGTTTCCATCTACGCTCTAAATTACGGGTTTCTCTCTTGATAACATGCGTAGCACTGTTGTACCATGGTGCTTTAGTTTTCTCTCTAACCTTTTTTAATTTAATTGGTGCAACAATGTCTAATGTACTAGAGAAAATGGTGCTCATAGTGCTAGTCATTTCCTCTAGTTCATCTGTTTGTTTGGGTTCACTGAGCACCCGAGATAGATCAGGTAAGCTATTTGAGAATCTATCTATAGTGGTTGGAAGGATTGTTCTGCCTGGTCGATAACGTGGTGCAACATGACAAATTTCAGCAGTACGTACTACGTAGTATGGAAGTTACCATGTAATGATCAGTGACATCATCACTTTGCGGTATAATATCTATATCGGTTGGATTGGTTCCATGTGATATAATTAAATCTAGCGTATGATTAAGACGATGAGTGGGACCAGTGACGTTTTGCTTGACCCCAAAGGAGTTTAATAAATCTGTAAACGCAGCTCCTAACGCATCATTTGTGTTATCCACGTGTAAGTTAAAATCTCCAACAATTAATGCTTTATCGACATTGACCAATAGATCTGAGAGAAAGTCTGCAAACTCTTTTAGGAAATCAGCATAGGGCCCTGGAGGTCTATATACAGTAGCCAAGGCTAGAGATAATAGGGATTTCTTTCTTACATCTAAGAGCGTAATATTTAGCACAAGTACTTCAAACGAATTAAACCTGTGACCTGTTTTCTGAGTAACATTAAGAATATCTCTATAGATTGTTGCAACACCGCCGCCACGACCAATCAGACGGGGCTCATGCTTATAACAGTATCCTGGTGGAGTAGACTCATTAAGACCGAAATAATCATTTGGTTTAAGCCAGGTTTCAGTAAGGCAAAGTACATCGAAACTATTATCTGTGACCATTTCATTTACAATAACCGCCTTAGGTGTGAGCGATCTAATGTTTAGAAGACCTAGCTTTATAAATTGTTTTTGTTCACTAATATTGAGATTTTCTGGTTTAATCACAATTAGATTTTTCCTAGATCCTACAGTAGATTTAAAGGGACACTCCACCCATTTGCATTAAGCTTTGCATTGTTAGAAACCCAGTCATACTATTGAATGGTCGTGCAACACTCTCTCATTGTCCCCTGAGACGGGAGAAATCCGTTATTTACCTCTTACACTTCCTCCTACAATGACGCAAAAATCGTCATTTTGCGTCATTGTAGGAGGAAGTGTAAGAGAGGGGGATTTCTGTTGAGACTACAGACACTCGTTCCTCATCTTTCCCAGGGGGCGGGATCCGCTCACGCTACAGACCTATTACAGATCAGTGGGTGGGACTTTACTCTCTGAAACTGAAAGCAATATCCTCCATCTTGTTTGAAGCTAAGCTAACAGGCGCTGTGGAGACAGATGTAAAGTTATGACAATAGCGGAGGAGAGTGCTCAATATGATATAGAAGAAGAGGATTTCGGAAGTCTGATGCTTGAATCAGGTGTTTGTGGCTACCTTTACAAGCCGCATTATAGCGAAGAGCCGCCGAGGCAGAAGACCTGCCTGCCGCGGACGAGGAGCCCGGACTGACTCGAGTTAGGGCGGACTGGTGGCGCCGGTGATCTCACTATGCAACTACGAACACAGAGATAGAGACAGTCTGCGGCAAAGAATTTCAACGATGACAATTTCTCCTGGACGAAATCTCTGAATCAGACGAGGACACAGATGTTTGTGTTGTGAACTATCCTAGTTTCGCACCGCATATGCTCTGACTGAACATCCAGGTACCATGCAATAATTCACCTTTTCGAAAGAAATACAAACGAGGAGTAATGCACTAATGAGTTCGCCAACTAACTAGACATTTTGTGTGAAATGAATTTCAAGCTCTGGTGGTAGCTAGCCTTGTAGAGGGAAGATTGATTTCTATTATAGGCAGATAGGCGCTTTCTGGATTAGTGGGAGTGGCTTGCGGAGCTGTGCAATGTGGTGCATTGTGGGAGTTGTTGTCTTTCACACAAATGCGTCCTGAAGTTATTTTTTGTCTTTCCTCGGTCACGAAGGCACCAAATTCAAAATTTATTTTACATTTCGGCTACATATATGACCCACTTTAAATAAAAAACAATGTTCAAATGGGTGGAATGCCCCTTTAATGTTTGACCTCACTAAACGAGGAATAGACACAGTTTCTATATAATGTTTGTGGCGAGCAGGACGAGGCCGAGGGCCGTGGGAGAGCGGCACGAGGCCGGTGGCGTGATTAATGATGAGCCACACCTGCGCGACGCACCGGTCTCGCACCTCTCACGGAGGAGCGGAAGCATAAAGGAGGAGCGACGACAGTGAAGAGCGAGAGAGGACAGGCCTGAATTTTATTTGATGTGTTGTTTTTGTTTTGTGTTGCCAGCAGTCGTCCGTGAGGGGCTGCTGGCTTTTACTTTCATTTTGTATTTGTTTTATTTTTATCATTAAAATGTTGAATGTTCGCCGGTTCCCGCCTCCTTCTTCCCATAACATCTGAACCTCGTTACAATGTTCTACATTGGTACTTATATCAATTAAGTTGGGACAGCAAAGACTGTGATTTGGACTTTGACTTACTAGTCATATGGTGTGTAACGCCTTGGAGATGTTGTCCGACAGAAGAGCCGCTCCGATTCTGCTGGGGTGACGGCCATCAGCACGGAAGAGCCTAGGTCGCTCCCAGAACAGATTCCAATTATTTACAAAGAGCAGTCTCTGTTCATTACGCCATGTCATTAGCCATTCATTTAGAGCAAATAATCTACTGAACCTTTCATGTCCTAGTCGGTACGTGGGAAGCTGTCCAGACACGATGACCGTTGTTTCAGGCAATGTGCTGCGTACCGTCTCGATCAGGCTCCTGTAGTCCTTCTTCAGAACCTCCGTCTGCCGCAGCCTGATGTCGTTCGTTCCCGCGTGCAGCACGACAGCTCCGACGCGCTCGTCACCGCTTAGGATCTTGGGAACCTGCGCAGCTGCATCGAGAACACGAGCACCAGGAAAGCAGTGTGTGCGCACCTTACTTTTACCTGAGGTAGCATGGACATGCCGGACGATGGAACTGACGATGATCACAGCGTCGCGTTCCATCTCGCGTAGAGGGGAAAAGCGGTTCCGGGTGGAGATCTCGAAGGCCGGGAGGGGCGGAGAGGTCCTTGCTCTGGTCCTGGCTCACGTCTTCCGCTGTGGAATCACCCAGAGTCCGTGGTGTTGTGTCGGTGCCGGAGTGAATGAAACCAGGGATGATCGCGTCCTGGGTGCTCGGGTCCTGTGCACTTGGGTGCTGTGCAGAGAAACACATGGAGTAGACGAGGTCGGAGTAAAAAAATTACTAACCACTGACTTGTGAGCATCGGCGCGTGATGTTTCAAGCGCGGATCGCCGATCTCGCAGCTTGGCCTGCCTCTTTAGTAGGTTGCGGATCTGCTTCTCGACGGACTCAAGCTCTAACTGCACAGAATGCAGCTCGAACGTGTCCTCACCTGCACTCAAAGGTAACGTTAGACACACATCCGATATATTCGCCATTATAGCAGATGTGTTATAATGGCGAATTATAGCTTTCAATGATACGGGTGTAAATAAGACGATCGATAGGCGAGACCACGCGTGCAATGCTAGCGGGCTAAGGCTAGTAGCGGAAGTTCGGAAAGTTGGATATAAGTAGCGATATCAAAGCAATCTGATTGTTTTTTATAAAGAGTAGTATCGGAGATATGTTCACACGCTTGTAAAATTAGAAAATTTTGGTTTATAAATAAATGTGAAAGAAGAAAATCAAGGATTAGGAATCAATTCGACGGAGCTCCAAACACAGACCATATACAGTATATAGGTCTGTAACACACTCCACTGGCGGAAAAGCGCCAATAGAGACTGTGTCTGTTCCCCGAATTAGGACATACAAAAAACTCCTAAACCCATTGAAGGGTAAATATTTAATTGATGTTCAACAAATAAAAAAACAGATATAATACGGATGAACAAATGATAAAGCTCGGATTGCTGAATATTCAATCCCTTACTTCAAAAGCACTTATTGTTAATGATATGATTACAGACTAAAACCTAGATGTGCTATGTTTGACAGAAACCTGGCTAAAACCAGACAATTATATTACTTTAAATGAGTCCACCCCGCAAGATTGCTGTTATAAACATGAACCTCGTCTGAAAGGCAAAGGGGGAGGTGTTGCTGTAATTTATAGTAACATCTTAAGAATTACTGCAAAGTCTTGTTTTAAATATAATTCTTTTGAAGTGTTGTTGCTAAAAGTAATACTATCTAGTGTAAATGATAAATCACGTTTAACATTTGTGCTAGCTACTGCATACAGGCCACCAGGGCACCATACAGACTTTATCAAAGAATTTGCTGATTTTCTATCAGAGTTAGTACTGGCAGCAGATAAAGTCCTAATTGTTGGTGATTTTAATATACATGTGGATAACAAAAAAGATGCATTAGGATTGGCATTTAAAGACATTCTGAACTCAACTGGAGTTAGACAACACGTGTCAGGACCTAGTCATTCCTGTAATCATACTCTAGATCTAATATTATCACATGGAAAAAATGTTGATGCCGTTGAAATTCTGCAGCAGAGCGATGACATCTCAGATCATTATCTAGTCTCATGTAAATTATATTTAGCCAAGGCTGCAAAGCCGACTCTGTGTTACAAACATGTTAGACCTATCACTTCTGCCACTAAAGGTTGCTTTATTAATGATCTTCCTGATCAGTTTCATCATCTCAGCATCCCAGATAGCTTAGAAGAACTAGATATTGCGACAGAAACTCTTAACTCTCTACTGTATTTTCCAGCACTTTAGACACAGTTGCTCCTGTGCGCTTAAAGAAGATTAAAGAAAATAGTCCAACGCCGTGGTACAACGAGCACACTCAGGCCCTAAAGAGAGCAGCCAGAAAAATGGAGCGCAACTGGAAGAAAACAAAACTAGAGGACGGAACTAAAGACAGTTCGATTGCATACAGAGACCCTATATGTTAGACCCTATACTGACTAAGCTACTGAAAGAGATGCTTCCAGAGGTCATAGATCCTCTTCTTAATATCATTAATTCATCTTTGTCACTAGGAAAACCGAAAACTTTTAAGCTGGCTATGATTAAACCGCTTGTTAAAAAAACGCAACTTGATCCTACAGAATTAGTCAATTACAGGCCGATCTCGAATCTACCTTTTCTGTCAAAGATACTAGAAAAGGCAGTATCCTCACAACTATGTTCCTTTTTAGAAAGAAATGATATCTGTGAGGATTTTCAATCAGGATTTTTTAGACCATACCATAGTACTGAGACAGCTCTCATTAGAGTCACAAATGATTTGCTCCTATTATCCGATCGTGGTTGTATCTCGCTATTAGTGTTACTCGATCTAAGTGCTGCATTTGACACTATCGACCATAACATTCTTTTAAATAGACCCGAAAATTATGTTGGCATTAGTGGAATTGCACTAGCAAGTTTTAAATCATACACAAAGTTCCCAAATCCTCTCAAACTGTACGACTGCTCTTTATGAGAAAACATTTTGTGAATGTTCACAGGTAATAAATAGTGATAAGCTTTGAACATGAACTGTGCATTATATAATTTTACAAGATCCTGCATTTTTAATAACTTTGATTTGAGAAAGAGAGGATTTGTGTGTTCAAAATAGGCGGCCTTGTGTATAATTCGTACAGCCCTTTTCTGTAGCAAAAAAAGTGACTATTACATTTTTGTAATTATTGCCCCATACCTCTACACAGTAGGTTAGATATGGCTGTATTAAAGAACAATACAAGGTATGGAGTGCATTATAATCAAAGATATGTTTAACTACTAATTATAGCAAGACTTTTGAAGACTTTAGTAGTTATATGTCTGATGTGGGCATTCCGACCTCAAGGCTAGATTATTGTAATGCTCTACTGGGTGGTTGCCCTGCACGCTTAATAAACAAAATACAGCTGGTCCAAAATGCAGCAGCTCGAATTCTTACCAGAACCAGGAAGTATGACCATAATTAGCCCGGTTCTGTCAACACTGCATTGGCTGCCTATTAAACATCGCACAAATTAAAAAATATTGCTGATTACTTACAAAGCACTAAATGGTTTAGCTCTTAACGCATTATAGTCCTTCACGTCTATTGCGATCTCAAAATTCCGGCCAGTTAATAATATCAAATAAGAATATCAAAATCGACTGCTGGCGGTAGATCCTTTTCCTATTTAGCACCAAAACTTTGGAACAGTCTTCCTAACATTGTCCGGAAAGCAGACACACTCTGTCAGTTCAAAGCTAGATTAAAGACACATCTCTTTGACCTAGAATTCACATAATACATTATAGACTTCTATAATTCAATGTTAGGCTGCATAGATTAGGTCAGCTGGAACCGGGAACACTTCCCATAAATCCTGATGTACTCGTTACATCATAAGAAGAATGACATCTACGCTAATTTTACTGTCTTTGTTTATCCTGAGGTTTTCCCGCAGCCTGCCGGATCCAGACCGTATCCAGATCTGACGAAGGACCTTCGCCTGGACCCGATGTCAACGCAGTGCTGAAGAGCCAACTAGTCTCTCCCTATGGAGGATCCCTTTACCACTCTACAGATAAAGCGTTGCCGGAAAATTCGTTTCGCGTACCTACCCCGAAGTGACAAAATAAAAAAACTCTGTATCAAAATTTATATGGAAAGACCAGTACTTTGTTTAGACTTGGTCTGTAGGGAATTCCAAACCTGCGTACATATTTTCAAACGCACATAACTATAGAACCATTTGAATACTTCCGGTTTTGCCATGTAGTGGAGAGACGCGTGGTGTTAGTGCTCCGACTAAAATTTCACTTTTTTTTTCCCCTCATAACACTACATTTGGGGCTTTTTAGCTATTTTAGTGCGACGGTTGGCATTTGTTAACATTACATGTTCCTGATGAGTAAGGGTACGCGAGCTGGTGGTAAAATCAACCCTCAAACCAAGGCGCCTAATTCTGGGCATGAAAGCGGCAAGATGTCGGACGACGCCGCAAGTCCGTTAACGACTGACACACTGGTGAGCGAACTTGATAAACTAAGGAGAAACATGACTGGTGAACTCACCGCGCTGTTGAATTCGTCGTTGGAATCAATTCACTCATCCATTGCTTCTATTGGGTCTACCCTGGCGACTCAAGCGACTACAATCACTGATATGGAAACTAGCTTATCCGACCACAGCGACAGGATTACACATCTCGAACAGGAGGTCTCTACCCTTCAGTCGAAGTTGGTGTCTGTGACGGAGGAGAATGTCGCTTTAAGAGCTAACGTGGAAGATCTCGTTTCTCGGTCCAAACGGCAGAATATTCGTGTGGTTGGCCTTCCGGAGGATATTGAGGGAAAGGACACCAGACAGTTTATGACAGAATTATTCACCGAGGTCGCGGGCGACGCTCTTCCCTCTCCACCGGAGCTTGATCGCGCCCATCGGAGTTTAAGGCCCAAACCGCGCTCAGGTCAAAATCCCCGTCCGATTATAGTGAGATTTCATCGTTACGTGGAGAAGGAGGCTGTGCTCAAATTCGCGAAATCGTCAAAGGAAATTACTTTCAAGGGTCACAGAATCAAGTTCTATGAGGACTTTTGCGTTTCGGTGGCTAACAGGAGAGCTGCGTTCAACAACATCAAGGGCCTGTTGTATAAACGCGGTGTTCGTTTTGGCATGATTTACCCGGCCAGACTACGCGTGTCTTACAACAACACAGAACACTATTTTGACTCTCCTGAGGCAGCAGAAAAATTCTACCACCAAAATTTTGCTGAGTAACTTTTGAGGAGCGGCGTTGACAAGGAGATACAGTACATCTCTCTCTCTCTCTCTCTCTCTCTCTCTCTCTCTCTCTCTCTCTCTCTCTCTCTCTCTAATGCCTTAAACTTTTTTTTTCTTTTTTTTTTCGTCTCCTTCATGGAGCAATGTGTATGGGTGCATATGTATGTACGTCGCCTATGTATATTTATACACATGCACATTTCATTTCACTTATTAATTAATTTACATTATTTTTTTATTTTATTTTTCTCTTTTATATTATGTGGGGTGGGGTGGGGTGGGGTGGGGTGGGGTGGGGGGGGGGGGGAGTGCTGGACAGTCAGATAATCTTTAAATATCCTTCCTTGTCAATTTTACAGTCGCTAGCTTCGCTATGTGCCCTCGTTCTGCACATTTGATGAACGGCACCCTGTCCATTCTCTTTCAGGAGTGAATTCTCTTATTAGTGTTAAAATCTTTATGTTTGTTGGAGTCAACTCCACTACACAATCGGTTGTGATAACGTTTTTCTGGCAACTCGCCATGTCCAAGTGGACGAGTATCAGAAGGGATTTTCTTTTGATATTTTTGAACATACTTGTGTTTTTGTTCTGTTCCGGGTATGTTCGGGGGTTATGTTTGATGGAGGATTTTTTTTTGTCTTACTTGGCATTTATTGTTGTCTCTTACACATGCTAACCTGCTTGAGCTTGAAAGAAGAAAAGGAAAAAGGAAAAAAAAAAGGGGAAAGAGGAAGAGGGGAAAAAAAAAGAAAAAGCTTTCTTTTTTTTTTTTTTTTTTTTTTACACTTTATTTAGATTAATATGTCCTGCAGTTTTATGAACAAACCTCCTGTTAATTCTAAGGGGGGAGGGGTTGGACACAATATCAGATTCACTACTTGGAATGTACGTGGGTTGGGTGGCCAAATTAAACGCTCCAGAGTTTTTTCCCATCTAAAATCACTGTCCTCTGATATTATGTTTCTTCAGGAGACACATTTGCGTACATGTGATCACACCAGACTTCGTAAACAATGGGTGGGCCAAATATTTCATTCTAGTTTTAATAGCAAATCAAGAGGTACTGCAATTCTGATACATAAAAGAGTCATGTTTCTAGCAGAACAAGTACTTTCAGATCCTGAAGGACGCTTTGTAATCGTCAGTGGCACTCTTTTTCAAACTCCAGTAGTGTTAGTAAACGTATATGCCCCAAATTGGGATAACCCTACTTTTATGTCTATGCTTTTCTCAAAAATACCAAATCTTGACACTCATCGCCTTATTTTTGGAGGGGACCTTAACTGTGTTATTGATAATAATCTTGATAAATCTGCGACTAAATCATCTTCTCTCTCTGCTATGTCTAGGTCTCTAATTTCGCTGACAAATCAAATAGGCTGTATAGATCCCTGGCGCTTTTTTCATCCCTCTGATAAGGTATTTTCTTTCTTCTCTAATGTACACCATGTTTACTCTCGGATTGATTATTTTTTCCTTGATAAAGCCCTACTTTCTTCGGTTATTTCTTCAGATTACTCTGCCATTGTTATTTCCGATCATGCCCCGCATATGTTAGATATCTCCTTTTTGCCCGCTTTTAAGAGCCGACCTCAGTGGAAATTTGATGTAGGGCTTCTTGCAAGAACTGACTTTTGTGAATTTTTATCTGAAAATATAGTTTTTTTCATTGAGACGAACAAATCAGAAACCGTGTCTGCTTCCCTTCTATGGGAGACATTCAAAGCGTTTATTCGTGGCCGAATCATTTCCTTTAGTGCTCACTTAGCCAAGACTAGAAAATCTCGGCAACAAGAGCTTGTCCGTTCAATCTTAGAGATAGATAGACAGTATTCAAACGATCCCAAACCTGATCTTAAGTTAAAACGATCAAAGTTACAAACTGAATTTGATTTGCTTTCAATAAATAAAGCAGAATATTTAATTAAAAGAACTAAAGCCACATACTACGAACATGGGGATAGAGCAGGCCGTCTTCTTGCTTCCCAGCTTAAACATCAGTCAGCTTCACGCTATATCGCACAGATTTATGATAACAATTCTAATGAGCTTGTTACTGACCCTCAAAAAATTAACTCTGTCTTTTCCTCCTTTTACTCCAGTCTTTATTCTTCTCAACCTCCTTCTGATCCTTCTTTAATGGAGTCTTTCCTACAAAATTTAAATATACCCACTATTAATACATTAACAGAGGAGACTTTAGATTTACCTCTCAGGCTAGATGAAATCACCACCTGCATTGGTCTCATGCAGTGTAACAAGGCTCCAGGGCCGGATGGCTTCCCCTTAGACTTTTATAAAAAATTCTCAGCGCAGTTAGCCCCCTTACTGTTTGATATGTATGTGGAGTCATTTGAGCAAGGTTTTCTTCCAGCTTCATTAAATCAAGCATCTATCTCCCTTTTATTAAAAAAAAAATAAAGACCCAACTTTATGTAGTAGCTATAGACCTATTAGTTTATTGAATGCTGACATAAAAATTCTAGCGAAGGTGCTGGCAAAGCGCATCGATGCATGTCTTCCTGATATTATTTCTGAGGATCAGACCGGCTTTATTAGGGGACGTCAGATGTCATCTAATATCCGGCGATTGCTAAATATACTTTTTAGTCCATCTATGTCTAAGACTTCTGAAATGATAATCTCTCTTGATGCTGAAAAAGCATTTGACCGTGTGGAATGGAATTATTTATTTACTGTATTAGAAAAGTTTGGCTTTGGGCACAATATTATCTCTTGGATTCGACTCCTATATTCGGCTCCCTCTGCAAGTGTTAAAACTAATGCTGATAGTTCGTCATTCTTTCCTCTTTCCCGTGGGACACGGCAGGGTTGCCCTCTGTCCCCTCTGCTCTTCGCTTTAGCTATTGAGCCGCTTTCGATCGCCTTAAAAGTATCTTCATCTATACGCGGGATCCAAAGGGGAGGCACAGAACATCGTGTTTCTCTCTATGCTGACGACTTGTTGCTGTATGTACAGGATCCAGTTGGCTGCGCTAACAAGATTATGCACTTGCTCGACACCTTTGGCTCTTTTTCAGGTTACAAATTAAACTTTACCAAAAGTGAATGTTTCCCCATAAATGACATGGCTAAAAAAATTCAGAAAAGCACTCTACCTTTTAATTTTTCACCTTCAGGGTTTCGTTATTTAGGTGTAATCATTTCACACTCTTTCGGTTCTCTCCTTAAGAATAACTTTACGAATTTGGTTGATCAAATTAAACTAGACTTAAAGCGTTGGGACAGCCTACCTCTTTCTCTTGTTGGGAGAGTGGAGACCATTAAAATGAATGTTTTGCCGCGACTTTTATTCCTCTTCCAGTCCCTCCCTCTTTTTCTACCTAAATCTTTTTTTAAGTGCCTAGATAAAATTATCTCCTCTTTTATCTGGGCTGGTAAAACTCCTAAAGTGAATAAAATTATCCTGCAACGAAATAAACGTGATGGAGGTTTAGCTCTGCCAAATTTTCTTTATTATTACTGGTCCGCCAATATTTCGAAGATTTTCTTGTGGTGTAATTCGCCGGAGGTTAACTGGTGTACTCTAGAAGCTGCTACTTGTCTTTCCTCTTCTCTTCCTGCTCTTGTCTTTGCTCCTTTGTCCATGCGTCCTTCCAATTATATTAGTAATCCTATCGTGCTATCGACTTTAAAAATCTGGAAACAATTTCGACAACATTTTCGGTTGGAGTCACTATCTGTTTTAAGTCCTATTTGCAACAATCACTTGTTTTTACCACCAGCTATTGATCACACTTTTAAAAGATGGAAAGATAATGGTATGGCCTGTTTTTCAGATCTTTTTATTGATAATTATTTTGCCACATTCACCAATCTTATGTCCAAATTTAACCTGCATACTACAGGCTTATTCAGGTATTTTCAACTCCGCAATTTTGTTAAGACTAACTTCCCTAGTTTCCCTCAATTACCAGAAAAGTCTCTGGTTGAGAACTTATTGTCGGCCCCTACAGGTGGTAGTCGTATATCCTCTGTCTACACCATGTTACTCTCATCTAATACGTCCTCTCTCTCCTGCCTAAAGATGACTTGGGAAAATGAGCTGCAAATTAAGTTTTCGGAAGAGCTATGGTCTGAGGCCCTTGCTAGAGTTAATTCTACTTCTGTATGTGCTCGGCTAAGTCTGATTCAGCTAAAAGTCTTTCATCGAATTCATCTTACCAAAGCTAAACTCCATAAACTGTTTCCAGAAACAGAGGACTCATTTTCAGATGCTCATTTTCTCCTGCCGATCACACCCATACTTTCTTTAGCTGCCCAAAACTGGCCTCTTATTGGTCTTCTTTTTTTGACTTCATGTCTAGGGCTCTGCACATTTCTCTATCTCCATGTCCCCTAGTCGCCATCTTTGGTGTATCTCAATTGTCATCCATTACGAGACAGAAAGCAGATGTTATCGCTTTTGCTTCTCTTATTGCTAGAAGGTGCATCTTGTTGCATTGGAAGTGTCCAACCCCCCCTCCAACTACCTCTTGGTTAAAGTATCTGATGTCATTCCTTTCACTTGAAAAATTGAAATATTCGACTCGGGGCTCAACTGATCAATTTTATAAAACTTGGACCCCTATTTTTAATCTTTACGACTCTGTATCCTCTCTAGATTCTGACTTAGTTATATAATGGTTGAGCAAGTGTTTTATTTAATTTTTTTTCATCTAGGCATGTTTTTCATACAAGTGATAACACAATTACTGTTTTTTTTTTGTTGTTTTTTTTTTTTAGTATTAGTATTAGTATAATTGGTTGTAGAGACTACCGATTATTTTCTAATCCTCCTGGGTGGGTGGGGGGAGGGGTTCGGCATGGTGGTTACTCTGTTGTTTGTGTGATTTTATTTTATTTATTTATTTATTTATTTTTTTAAGGAATGTGTAAAAAGAAAAAAGTGCAGACAATGTTTTTTCTTTTATGCTCGTCTCTTTAATGATTAATGTAAACTTTTGTCTGTATAATAAAAATTGTTGTATAAAAAAAAAAAAACTATAGAACCAATTCTTAATGCGCATGTGAACGCCATCAGCGTTTCTCACAGGTTCGCATTTATAGTCTATGTAGAGAGAATGGTGTTGTCTTAGCGGCTCCTAATTTAATAACAAATGATCGTTGCGACGGAAGCGAATCAATCAAAACTAACTTTAGCTGGAAAATAACTTTATAAAAGAGCCGCTATAAAGCCAAAACAATCTGTTACCCTAAATTATACGTTTATCTCTGTAAAGCTGCTTTGAAACAATCTACATTGTTAAAAGCGCTATATAAATTAGGATTACTTGACTTGACTTGAAGGTAAACAACCTCACATAACAGATCACAGCGTCCCACAAGGAGCGGACCTGTGCTCAAAGCCTCACACACCAGCTAGAGACTGAGGTTCAAACCAGATTCAACGCAGCTGGACTGAGCATGCTTAGGACCAGCACAGAACTGTCACCATGGCAACAACCCAGGTACCAGCCAAGCCCCTTGGAGAATCCATGGAGGACAACACCCTCAACCAGCAAAAAACCACAGGATGACCCATTGGTCATCCTGTGGTTTTTTGCTGGTTGAGGGTGTTGTCCTCCATGGAGGGTGCTGTCAACGACAACATCCTCCTCCACACCATTCACACAGGGGCCAATCGAAGGGCTCCACAAGGACAGCTGGACGCACCTGATTCAGAGCTACAGGAGCTGCTGACACACGCAAACCAGCTCCCTGAACAGGACTCACCCGAGGAGTCCTGTAAAAGAACAAGCGTCTGACTCCTTGCCTACCCCAGCTTAGGCAAGCTCACATCAGCACCGCCATAAGGACAGAGCAACACTTCATTCTAGGGCTGAACGATATTCTATTTTAACATTAAAATAGTGCCTGCACAGTGATTGGTTCGCTGTGCCGCTGCTCACTGCTCACAGCCAACATTCACTGGCAATCCTATAGCTAAAAATGGGCGACGAAGAGGATCCGCCGCAAAAAAATTATGATTCCGTACCAAAAGAAAGTCAAAATCAGCTATGTGGGACTATTTCGGCTACAAAAAGGAGGATGTTTACCAAAAATAGGTACTTTGCATGGAGTATTCTAAAGTTGTGGATGGTTGTCTTAAAAAAAGAAGAAGAAATTGTCTTTTTTTTTTCGTGTTCGCATTTATGAGGAAAAAAACGTTTTGTATTAATTGTATCTTAATTTTAATCAGTGTTTCATTATCCAATTTCCTGGATTTAATAAATAAAAAGTAAATATAGCAGACAATAGATAATCACGAAACGGAGGCGCCAGCGCCTGAACTGGAGCTTATAAGCTATCATCCACAAACCGAAACTCAGCGTATAAGGTAGCCTACTCGCCTCACACACCTAAAAAAATAAATAAAATAGAAATATATCTATTATCTACAGAAATCTCTACTTTTAAACAGAACCATTCAAAACAAAATAAAACTATGTAATCCGTATGTAATGTGCATTTATCTCCGGCGCGTTCACTACTGCGAAGATCGCGCGCGAGAGAGAGAGAGAATGAGATTATTTATTTTGAGGAATTATAACCTAATGAACAAACAAATATCTGTTAAGAGTGCCCTCACGTTAGATTGCGTAGAATGTTCACCGAATTCTGACAGAAATATGTTCTAATTTTGGAATAAAATATTAAGTGACCTTTTTGTCACTTGTAATGAAGCTTGCTTATTAGTGAAATTATTAATATCATGGAATGGTAATTATTGACTTCAGCCTGGATTGATGGCTCGCAATATCACAATATATATCGTTGGGAAAAAAATATCGCAATGCAATTTTTTTCCAATACCGTGCAGCCCTACTTCAATCCTTCAGACTTCTCGTGACTGAGAGGTTAACAACTAACTTCTGACCTCCTGCCACCAGCACTAGGTCGGCCTGAAAACCTCTCTATGCTACATAGAGCCCTAACAACTCCCGGCAACCACAAGCAAACACCTGCCCCAAAACTAATGGACTTCAGAATGACAGGTGACATCCTGTCAAGGCACCTGCTGCCTCAACACCTGCTGCACCAACTCAAAGACCTGGACTTGGCTACTGTCTACATCACCTGATGGAACAACCACCGCTCCAGCAAACAAGCAACCAGAGGCCACAGGGCTCGAAATTAACCTTTTTACTTGGTAGCACTGGTGCTCCCAACTTCAAAAAGTTAGGAGCACCAGCAAAAATGTAGGAGCACCCACCAAAAATTAAGGAGCACCACAACTACAAATTATATATTAACAGATTTCATTTCACTGGGGCTTTACACATTCTGTGGCCAATATTTGAAATTTGGTCTTCTGGCTCTATATCATCTCACCCCGATGATATTGGCACATGATTCATTTGCATACGTCATGTTAATCGCAACTCCTTTTCCATGAGCTGCAACATAGGTTTAAATTTAGTGAAGGCAAGCTCTTCTTTGGCGATGGTGTATGCGGTGTTATATTTAATTAGCTCTGCCAATAGAGGGGAATGACCAGCAGCATCCTGCCGATTAAAAGCCTTAATAATCGAACCTGATGAACCTGATTTGTTTGCCACACACCTGTCCCTGCATTTTTTGCTTGGCACTTGGCACTCTATTGCTATTAATATGCTGTATTAATCTTTGTTAAAGGTATAGTGGAGGATTTTCTTTTTCCGGGTGGATCATCAAGACTATTGGTCCTCCTAGTTGTCAATCATTCTGGTGATATGTTTACGTAAGGCCGTCGTACGTGCTCGTCCCTAGGTAGTTTTCGCTTTCTGCGCATGCGCACTTTCAGGTGTATACAGTGGGTACGGAAAGTATTCAGACCCCCTTACATTTTTCACTCTTTGTTATATTGCAGCCATTTGCTAAAATCATTTAAGTTCTTTTTTTTTCTCATTATTGTACACACAGCACCCCATATTGACAGAAAAACACAGAATTGTTGACATTTTTGCACATTTATTAAAAAAGAAAAACTGAAATATCACATGGTCCTAAGTATTCAGACCCTTTGCTCAGTATTTAGCAGAAGCACCCTTTTGATCTAATACAGCCATGAGTCTTTTTGGGAAAGATGCAACAAGTTTTTCACACCTGGATTTGGGTATCCTCTGCCATTCCTCCTTGCAGATCCTCTCCAGTTCTGTCAGGTTGGATGGTAAACATTGGTGGACAGCCATTTTCAGGTCTCTCCAGAGATGCTCAATTGGGTTTAAGTCAGGGCTCTGGCTGGGCCATTCAAGAACAGTCACGGAGTTGTTGTGAAGCCACTCCTTCGTTATTTTAGCTGTGTGCTTAGGGTCATTGTCTTGTTGGAAGGTGAACCTTCGGCCCAGTCTGAGGTCCAGAGCACTCTGGAGAAGGTTTTCGTCCAGGATATCCCTGTACTTGGCCGCATTCATCTTTCCCTCGATTGCAACCAGTCGTCCCGTCCCTGCAGCTGAAAAACACCCCCACAGCATGATGCTGCCACCACCATGCTTCACTGTTGAGACTGTATTGGACAGGTGATGAGCAGTGCCTGGTTTTCTCCACACATACCGCTTAGAATTAAGGCCAAAAAGTTCTATCTTGGTCTCATCAGACCAGAGAATCTTATTTATCACCATATTGGAGTCCTTCAGGTGTGCTTTCATGTGTCTTGCACTGAGGAGAGGCTTCCGTCGGGCCACTCTGCCATAAAGCCCCGACTGGTGGATGGCTGCAGTGATGGTTGACTACAACTTTCTCCCATCTCCCGACTGCATCTCTGGAGCTCAGCCACAGTGATCTTTTGGTTCTTCTTTACCTCTCTCACCAAGGCTCTTCTCCCCCGATAGCTCAGTTTGGCCGGACGGCCAGCTCTAGGAAGGGTTCTGGTCGTCCCAAACGTCTTCCATTTAAGGATTATGGAGGCCACTGTGCTCTTAGGAACCTTAAGTGCAGCAGAAATTTTTTTGTAACCTTGGCCAGATCTGTGCCTTGCCACAATTCTGTTTCTGAGCTCTTCAGGCAGTTCCTTTGACCTCATGATTCTCATTTGCTCTGACATGCACTGTGAGCTGTAAGGTCTTATATAGACAGGTGTGTGGCTTTCCTAATCAAGTCCAATCTGTATAATCAAACAGCTGGACTCAAATGAAGGTGTAGAACCATCTCAAGGATGATCAGAAGAAATGGACAGCACCTGAGTTAAATATATGAGTGTCACAGCAATGGGTCTGAATACTTAGGACTAGTGATGTAGTACTCGAGTCCGGTCTCGGACTCGAGTCTGGTCTCGAGACCGATTTCTGCTTTCTCTGACTCGACTCGGACTTGTTCCTTCAAAGACTCGGTCTTGACTCGGACTCGGCATAGGCGGTCTCGTCCCCATCACTAGTCCACTAGAATACATACCACTAGAAAATTTTAGTTTGCTCTGCATGTCCTAACTATGATTAAAAAAGTTAGGGTGGGCTTAACATGTTGATTACAGAGCAGCATTGTTTAAGCAGTTTAGAAAAATAGGCAGAAGATGATGCATGTGGTAGGGATTTTTTTAATGATAGTAAAAGCATAGTCCATATTAAGACGTTAAGACTGCTCCTCTAAACAATTCCCAATCTAGCTTAGTCTGTAGGCCTACTGTAACTGTTGATTATTAACTGGGGTGATATTAAATCATGAATATGAAAACTGACATGTTTTTATGGTCTTGGTCTCGACTCCTAAAGACTCGGTCTCGACTCGGACTCGACCCTTCAAAGACTCGGTCTTGACTCGGACTCGACTGAATTTGAAAACCAACGGACTCGGTCTCGACTTGGACTCGACCCTTCAAAGACTCGGTCTTGACTCGGACTCGGCATAGGCGGTCTCGTCCCCATCACTACTTAGGACCATGTGATATTTCAGTTTTTCTTTTTTAATAAATGTGCAAAAATGTCAACAATTCTGTGTTTTTCTGTCAATATGGGATGCTGTGTGTACAATAATGAGGGAAAAAAAATAACTTAAATGATTTTAGCAAATGGCTGCAATATAACAAAGAGTGAAAAATTTAAGGGGGTCTGAATACTTTCCGTACCCACTGTATGTGTGGTGAGCTACGGTTTCAGCCATTCATTGAAGCTCGCCGTTCTCACCGGGTTTTTTCAAAATGTCTGAGTATCGCAAGAGAAAAAGTGTCTACGAATTGTATGACAAGAAGAGAAAGGCCTCTGAAGAAAGAAACAAGACCAGAGTGTTTTTGGGAGAATATTTCACACGCTGGCGTGCGCTAAAAGCACAGGTTTGGCTTCCCACTGATGCCTCAGTCGCAAAGTTTCTACTCGACAGGTAAAGTTTGGCATGCTATTTGGAGAAATCCATTTAAAATCACTGCTAGTAAAAGTTAATGTAAGCTATGATTAGCGATGCTAGCCCTGGCACAAGCCACGCAGCAACTTGTAAACAGAGCGTGCACGAGGAGAACTAGGCTCGTGCATGCTCTCTCGTGCACACGTTTAATAGGCGTTCCCTCTCGGGAGCAGGTAGAGTGTTGCGCATGTGCATTTTTTCAAAAAGTGGAGAGGGCGGTTCGTTTCTAAAATTCAGGAAAATCCTCCGCTATACCTTTAATCTTAGTTAATAAAAATATAGCTGTTCATTGTTCGTTCATGTTACTTCACAGAGCATTAACTATGTTAACAAATAAAATAAAAAAATCAATAATGCAGGCTATTAGTAGTCTAAATGTTGAAATTAACGTTAACAATCTATCTATCTATCTATCTATCTATCTATCTATCTATCTATCTATAAATCTATAAATTACAGAAACGTCTGTCTGTCTGTCTGTGTGTGTGTGTGTGTGTCTGTTAACCGCATATCTCTCGAACCGTTAGTCTGATGGATTTCAAACTTGACAGGTGTCTCGCTACGGTCACAAGTAAGTGCAGTGCCAAGTTTGACGTTGTTTGGATGAGAATTGCAAAATATATTGTTAAATATATCATTTTTAGAAGGTTGTGGTTTAAAAATAAACATTCTGACATTAGAGGGTTGTATCGGTCAAAGAAGCCCCAAGAAGTTTGTGGTTTAAAAATAAACATTCTGACATAAACACTCAGCTACACTGTTTACTTCTGAATATTATAGTTTGGTTCCAGAACGTGATAAATCCATTTTGATTTATTTGAGTAAAAATGTGTTTTCTTTACCAAGAAAGTGGCAAGATGAAAACCACTATTTTCTGTTTCAAACTTTCACATTGCAACGCTACACTGCATTCTCTGTCTGTCTTTCTGTCTGTCTGTCTGTTATTTCGCATATCTCTCGAACCGTTAGTCCGCTGGATTTCAAACTTGACAGGTGTCTTGCCACGGGCAGTGCCAAGTTTGACGTTGTATGGATTAGAAATGCAAAAGATATCGTTAAAATATCAGTAAAAGAAGCACTTAGAAGGTTGTGGTTTAAAAATAAACATTCTGACATTAGAGGGTTGTATCGGTCAAAGAAGCCCCAAGAAGGTTGTGGTTTAAAAAGAAACATTCTGACATAAACACTCTGTCAGCTACACTGTTTACTTCTGAATATTATATTTTATTCACGGCCATCATTTGTAGTAACCTATTCACAAACTGTTTGCTCAAGCGTAGCGTTTTTTCGGAGTTCACTGTGTAGCCTGCTCCCTGAATCGTCGCGCTTATTCATTTGTGGATGTTAACTGAATCTGTAAGTCACTTACGCCGTTTACTTCTGTTATTATTATATCTATCTATAAATTACTGGAACGTCTTTCTGTCTGTGTGTGTGTGTGTGTTATTCGCATATCTCTCGAACCGTTAGTCCGATGGATTTCAAACTTGACAGGTGTCTCGCTACGGGCATGAGTAAGTCAGTGCCAAGTTTGACATTGTTTGGATTAGAAATGCAAAAGATATTGGTAAATATATATCGGTAAAAGAAGCACACACTGGCTTTTGCCACCCTAGCCACTCTGGCTTTTGACCCTCACAGAGAGGGTCGAAGAAAGCAGTGGAGCTTAAGTAGCTTGGAGTTCACTGTGTAGCCTGCTCCCTGAATCGTGTAGTTCACTTTTCCACATTTATTGTATGTCATTATGTCAGTATAAGTATTTGCTCTCTACCATGCACAAATTAAAATGTCACTGAACTTTTGCTGTGTAATTGTAACAATGAGCACTCAAATACATCAAACCAACAATTGACCTATGGCTAAGCCACGCCCCCTCCACTCACTCGGACAAACAGTCAACATTCGGTAACAGGCGCTATGGCAGCTGTCACAGTAGGAGACATTTCACAGGAGGCAATTGATGATTTTTGGAGACAGAAAGATTATATATCATCTCGAAGTTACCAAAAGGGCCTTAACTATGCATTGGAGGGTTATATTAATCATTTTATTGTTGAGAAGGTCGATGAAAAGCTTCAGCTCCAGACAAAGATTTACAGGTCACAGTGTAAACGTTATAGTTTGGTGCTATTTTGCTTTAAACGCTTTGGACGCGCTAATGGATTCAAAATGTTCAAGCGTCGAACTAGACGCGATACGCGTGAATTTGACGCTCTATTCGCGTTTGGTGTGAATGCAGCATAATGAACAGGCTTGAACATGTCAAGATTGCAATGCTGAAGTGTGTGTGTGTGTGTGTGTGTGTGTCAGAGAGAGAGAGGCGCGGGCGCGATCGAACAGTGGAAACATAAAAACATACTCCATCATTTTGTTCAGCTAGAAGCTAGGCTAACGTTACGTTAAAGATAACGTTCAAATACGTTCCTGACTTACCTTAGAACAGATGCAGACATCCTTGTTTAATTTATCCACGTTTAGTTGGTGTTGTGGTCTAAGTTACCGCATAACTTAATCCAGAGCTGACACTTATCTCGGTTGAGATGTGGCTTGGGAAAGGGTAAAAAATACACACTGTAGCCCAGCCTCTCAGGATACCTAGTGTCGGAGTTGCATGTACCCCATGCACACCGTTTGACCATTTTAAACTTAAAATGACAAGAAAAAACATATAAAAACGAATGAAAACTGACTAACTGCAATGCATTTCAATGGACGTGGAAGCAGAGAATGTCCGAGTGTATTGGGTTAGCTATGCGCACTGTGATTGGCTCATCGCGTTTGGGGGCGTGGCTTAGCCATAGGTCAATTACTAAAAACACACACAAAACTTTGCACACACTTTGCAAAAAACTGATTTTGCACGGGCACTTTGCACTGCTCCCTGAATCGACGCGCTTATTCATTTGTGTATGTTAACTGAATCTGTAAGTCAGCTATGCTGTTTACTTCTGAATATTATATTTCATTCTGGTGCGCTTAACGTTATCGCTACTGTGTAATAGTAGCCTATGCTATTCACCAACTAAACATATCCTATTCAATGCGTTCACAGTCTCTTTCACGGGCATCATTTGTAGTTGCCTATTCACAAACTGTTTGCTCAAGCGAAGTGTTTTCTCGGAGTTCACTGTGTGCTTTCTACCATGCACAAATAAAAATGTCACTGAACTTTTGCTGTGCAATTGTAACAATGAGCACTCAAACACACCAAACCAACAATTACTAAAAACACACAAAAACTGATTGTGCACACAAAAACTTTTATACGGGCATTTTGCACTAGTGGTTAACAAATTAACAAAGTGCAGTTTATTAATAGTGCAGGTTTCATTACCTTTGAAAGTAACCTTTCATAAAAGTGAATCGGTTCAAATGAGTCATTAGTTCGCGAATCGGACGTGTCATTAGTGGACATGTAGCCTACGACACGCGTTGTGTGATTATCCCGGCAGTTTATTTTTTAGCACAATTCACACTCCGCGGTAATTCAGGAAAAAAAAAAAATCTCTGAATGCTCCACGTGAAACTTCGGTCTTCCGCCCTTTTTCTATCGTGTCAAATTATTTTGATTAATATGCGCGAGGGAGAGAGAGCAAGACAGCGCTCGTGTTGTTTGAAGACGTGAGAGTGCGCGTGCGCGCGCGCCCTGTCAAGCGCAGCAGTCATTCTATTCGACATCACTCACCGATCAAATAAGGGTTTGGCGGCCGCCAAAAAAAAATTCAATGCAGGAAAACCCCTGGATTGGTTATACAGTGAGGAAAATAAGTATTTGAACACCCTGCTATTTTGCAAGTTCTCCCACTTAGAAATCATGGAGGGGTCTGAAATTGTCATCGTAGGTGCATGTCCACTGTGAGAGACATAATCTAAAAAAAAAAATCCAGAAATCACAATGTATGATTTTTTAACTATTTATTTGTATGATACAGCTGCAAATAAGTATTTGAACACCTGAGAAAATCAATGTTAATAGTTGGTACAGTAGCCTTTGTTTGCAATTACAGAGGTCAAACGTTTCCTGTAGTTTTTCACCAGGTTTGCACACACTGCAGGAGGGATTTTGGCCCACTCCTCCACACAGATCTTCTCTAGATCAGTCAGGTTTCTGGGCTGTCGCTGAGAAACACGGAGTTTGAGCTCCCTCCAAAGATTCTCTATTGGGTTTAGGTCTGGAGACTGGCTAGGCCACGCCAGAACCTTGATATGCTTCTTACAGAGCCACTCCTTGGTTATCCTGGCTGTGTGCTTCGGGTCATTGTCATGTTGGAAGACCCAGCCTCGACCCATCTTCAGTGCTCTAACTGAGGGAAGGAGGTTGTTCCCCAAAATCTCGCAATACATGGCCCCGGTCATCCTCTCCTTAATACAGTGCAGTCGCCCTGTCCCGTGTGCAGAAAAACACCCCCAAAGCATGATGCTACCACCCTCATGCTTCACAGTAGGGATGGTGTTCTTGGGATGGTACTCATCCTTCTTCTTCCTCCAAACACGTTTAGTGGAATTATGACCAAAAAGTTCTATTTTGGTCTCATCTGACCACATGACTTTCTCCCATGACTCCTCTGGATCATCCAAATGGTCATTGGCAAACTTAAGACGGGCCTTGACATGTGCTGGTTTAAGCAGGGGAACCTTCCGTGCCATGCATGATTTCAAACCATGACGTATTAATGTATTACCAACAGTAACCTTGGAAATGGTGGTCCCAGCTCTTTTCAGGTCATTGACCAGCTCCTCCCGTGTAGTTCTGGGCTGATTTCTCACCTTTCTTAGGATCATTGAGACCCCACGAGGTGAGATCTTGCATGGAGCCCCAGTCCGAGGGAGATTGACAGTCATGTTTAGCTTCTTCCATTTTCTAATGATTGCTCCAACAGTGGACCTTTTTTCACCAAGCTGCTTGGCAATTTCCCCGTAGCCCTTTCCAGCCTTGTGGAGGTGTACAATTTTGTCTCTAGTGTCTTTGGACAGCTCTTAGGTCTTGGCCATGTTAGTAGTTGGATTCTTACTGATTGTATGGGGTGGACAGGTGTCTTTATGCAGCTAACGACCTCAAAAAGGTGCATCTAATTTAGGATAATAAATGGAGTGGAGGTGGACATTTTAAAGGCAGACTAACAGGTCTTTGAGGGTCAGAATTCTAGCTGATAGACAGGTGTTCAAATACTTATTTGCAGCTTTATCATACAAATAAATAGTTTAAAAATCATATATTGTGATTTCTGGATTTTTTTTTTTAGATTATGTCTCTCACAGTGGACATGCACCTACGATGACAATTTCAGACCCCTCCATGATTTCCAAGTGGGAGAACTTGCAAAATAGCAGGGTGTTCAAATACTTATTTTCCTCACTGTATAACGTTGGATAGAATGATGCTCCGGCCATCGCGTATCAGCGCACATAAGGTACACACTGTGAAGTCATTTGCAAACGTTTTTTAGAGAAATGAAAACAGGTCGCACCACAACCATTATTTGCACTCGCACAAATGCTCCCAAATATATTTTTAGGTCGCACAGATAAAATTTCAGGAGCATAATGGTCACAATTTCTTGTATGACAGAGGTGTGTCTGATCTTTCTGCACTTTCAACGTCGTTCGTGGTTGTCCTTGAGAGGGACAACAACGATCGAAAGGGGGGAATCCGTAACGACTGATACCAAATCAGACACAATTATTTGGTACATGTACCATAAAAATCTTCAAACTTCTCTCTGGGATCTGTGGTCCCATCCCCCCAAACAGGGCAAGAAGGTCTTCTTGTTACCATGGCCACGATCAGATAAGTTAGTTCTCTTACGAGAGGTTCTCTCGTATTGCGTAAGTTAGCTTACGCTACGGGTAAAGTCATCTGTTCTCGAGATATGAAGCCAAAAAATTATCCTTCATTTTTTATATATTGTCAACGCAGTGCTGCAGCTTGCAGACCTACAGGGGGCTATCTAGCCCGCTCATTGGCTGCTCCGCGGCAACTGCAGCAGCCTACCACTGAGCCTGGCGTGACATCACGCCCAATGAGGGGGCGCGCGCGCGCTGCAGAGGACAGCGCCTGAGGAAGCCGGACGATTCTTCGCCGCCTTCAGCCATCCGTGCCTGCTACGCTATCCGGCGTCATATCCTTTTACTGCTGTGTGTGTTCGCCACTGCGACACACACTCTCGCTTCTTCTAAAAGAGAAATTTCCTACGAGGCGTTGTTTCAAATGCCTCGCACCACTCCCCGCTCTCTCTCTCCCTCTGTTCGAGCCGCGTAAACTGCGCCGTTCACAAGGGATGTCAGAAGCGGACGATCACGAGGCTAGCTTCCTCGCACTCTCTCTCCCTCTGTTCGAGCCGCGCAAACTGCGCCGCTCACAAGGGATGTCAGAAGCGGACGGTCACGGGGCTAGTTTTCTTTACGAGAGTGTTTTAGTCCCGCCGAGGCCGGACCAACCTCCATTTCTCACATATTTCTCAGTCCCCTCCTAAGTTCAGGCGACTGGAAATATCAATACTGCAGTAAATGAGCCTGTTATGGTACATGCACGCCTGCAAACGAACGCCGTCACAAGACATAATGACGCTCTCTGGCTATTCGCCTATTACGACCCCTCTTCCTGTTCTCTCTTCCTTTGTTCGAGCCGCGCAAACTGCGCCGTTCACAAGGGATGTCAGAGCGGACAGTCACGAGCAATGTTCAGCACCCCGCGTGCCTCACTCACCGGCGAAAGGAGAAGAGATAGTGTTTTTAGTCCCGCCGAGGCCGGACCAACCTCCAATTCTCACACATTTCTCAGTCCCCTCTAAGTTCAGGCAGCTGGAAATATTAATACTGCAGTAAACGAGCCTGTTATAATACACGCACGCCTGCAAACAAGCGCAGACACAAAACATGACGACGCTCTCTCATATGCTCGCGCTAACCGAAAGCCTATGTGTTTTCCCCCTGTGGCTCAGTGATGGTGCTCGAGTAATTATGAGTGTCTAAACATTTGAGCCGTCAAAGCATTTCGCTCTGTCAGTCCCCTTAAAAGGCGACTGCAGATGTGTATTTTGCAGCCAACGAGCGCGTGGTACAACCCGCTCGCCTGCACCCAAACACCGTTTTTACGGCACCCCAGAGAAATCTCATAAGAGTACAATTCTGGTTATATGGCTCACGCCGATGGTGTCTTGTGTAGAAAATGTGCCCGCTTCCCAGTGTTCACTCCTACACACAAGCACGATTCCCCCTGTGTCATTCACTCATGCAGAGCCCACTCTAGAGCTGGCATATGCCGCTCGAGTGTTAAATGTAGGAAATGTGCCCACAAAACAGTGCCCACATCTACTCACTGCCCGCTCTGTTACACGGTTATCCCAGGGGACGGAACCTTTAATGCCACATACCGGCTGTGTTGTGAACAAAAGCCCTGTGCCCGCTCACGAGCGCTCACACTTACTGATAAACACCGTTCCCCCCCGCGACGCTCACGCGCCCCCGCTTTTCCCGTCACAGAATGTTCTCCGTCCAAAGTGATCGAGTCGTTAAGTGTAAAGCGGCCAGCCATCGCTGTCAGCGAGTCGCCCTATTCAGGCATTGAAAGCGCGCACACGCCGCGCCGATACCTCGACCCTACGCAGTGCGGCGATCGGAACCCAGAGGCCATTCTACCCCTCTAGGAGGATGAATCCCCCGCGGCCCCCATCGGTTCCTAGTTGGGATCTTTCTCTGGCCCTGGAGGCCCTGAAAGCTCATCCCTTCGAACCTCTAGAGACTGTGGATCTGAAATACCTCACGCTCAAAACCGTTTTTCTGATAGCCCTGTCATCAGTCAAACGTGTGGGTGACTTACACGCGTTATCAGTTAACGCTGCGTGTCTCGAGTTCGGACCTAATGACTCTAAAGTCATTCTCAAACAGAGGCATGGTTATGTCCCCAAAGTGATGGGCACTCCTTTCAGAGCGCAGGTCATTTCCCTCTCAGCCCTGCCGGCATCCGGCAGCGAGGTCGATAGTAACCTCCTCTGCCCTGTCAGAGCACTGAGAAATTACATCATGCGCTCCGCCGCTATCAGGCGCTCGGAGCAGCTTTTCGTTTCGTTTGGAGGGCGCACCAAAGGTCTCGCCGCCTCGAAACACAGCCTGTCCAGATGGATAGTGGACTCTATTGCGGTAGCTTATGCGTCTAAAAACCTGCAGTGCCCTTTGGGCATCAGGGCTCATTCCACCAGAGGCATGGCCTCATCGTGGGCTTGGTCCAGCGGGATTTCCATTCATGACATCTGTACAGCGGCAGGCTGGGCCTCCCCCTCTACATTTGTTAGGTTTTACAACCTGGAAGTTCCCGCCCTGCAGGCTAAACTTCTATCAGTCTAAGTCGTGTGTGTGCCCTGCCCAGATTTATCATGCGCGGGCCACTTTACTCGATTTAGCTCTCCTGGTTGAGCTGCACTATAAAGGGTTGTGTTAAGTCAGCCGAGCCACTCTACACTCCCTACTGTGTGCTTATGAACATGTGCTGGCCCACTCTGTTGGCCGCTTGATTCCCACTTTTCTGTGTTCCCTGGGTTTCCCCTGGGACTCATGTAGTGGATGCTAGGCGCGCACGGCGTTGACAAGGGGTTCCCGTAGCGTAAGCTAACTTACACAATACGAGAGAACCTCTCGTAAGAGAACGATACTCGGTTACTAATGTAACCTCGGTTCTCTCTAGAAGAGAGCGCCCCCTCATTGGGCGTGATGTCACGCCAGGCTCAGTGGTAGGCTGCTGCAGTTGCCGCGGAGCAGCCAATGAGCGCGCTAGATAGCCCGCTCTAGGTCTGCTAGCTGCTGCACTGCGTTGACAACATATAAAAAATTAAGGATAATTTTTTGGCTTCATATCTCGAGAAAAGATGACTTTACCCGTAGCGTAAGCTAACTTACGCAATACTCGTTCCCTCTTCTAGAGAGAACCGAGGTTACGTTAGTAACCGAGTATTGTTTTATGACCCGTAGCAATGTGAATAGGGTCCTGCTACAAAACCTACAGATATTAGAACAGACTTTCCTGCATTAATTTATCGATGAACTGATTCATATGAAATTAACATGCATTCCAGAACATTTTGTGAATGAATTACTATCTTGTGTTGTGTCTTTTAATACTATTATCTGTTAATACTATTATCTCTTTGATACTATATATCTTATTTAGGGCTGCACGATTAATCGCAATTTCCATGTAATCGCACTTAAATCGAGATCGCTTATCGCGATTTTAAAATCGCAAAGGCTGCGATTATTTTTTTATGCGCAGTTTGTCATTGATGTACGGCTCTGTAAACGCTGCTCCATCTGAAAGCACTGTGAGTTTGAGTCACTTATAACGTGCATTTGAAAAAAACAACACGAGTCAAATATCTTTCCAAACACGAGAATCTTTTATGAACCTCGTTTTAATAACATGCAACATTTAATAACATGCATTTACTCCAAACTCACTTCATAAGGACAGTTGAGCTCCTCCTTCTGTGAGATGATGAGCTTCTGACACAGAATAAGGCAGTCGTGCATTTATAAGTCATGTTTAATCAAAGCGTTTCAATCTTCTGACTATTCAGCTACAGCGACAGGGATTTCCTGGAATGATGCGCCGTTATTGTACTTCTGCGGCGGGGCATATTTAGCGTGTTTGCGTGAGAGCGCCCTCTGGTGTTCAAATGGGGCAGTGTTTACTACCGATCAGCCGCACTCCACTGACAAGCTGCGCTTAAAATAATCGCAGCCTTTGCCAAATCGCGTGCGGTTTTATTGCGATTAATCGTGCAGCCCTAATCTTATTATAGAAACCACAGTCAACGTAACCCCACGCATACCATGTTTGGTCTCTATAAATTGGTACTTTGAAGATCGAAATGATTTTGTACATGATATGCCGATAGTTGTGCAACATATTAGTATTACAAGAATCTTTCTTAGTTTCATCTTCAGAAACCAATCCAGCGTGCCATTGACTCATAAATCTTTCCCACAGAGGAAACTCCCGCCAGAAATTCCACCCTTCTCATTGGTTATGCCAGCCCTGCAAGGTGTTACCTTTACCAGGCTTTAAAAGGCCTCTTTGCTAACCCTTCGCTCTCTTAGCTTCTCCGCTGCTGGCCTCACTGTTACTCCTCTTGTTGATAGGAGTAACAGCCCCCCATGCACCCATGCAAGACTCACTCCCAAGACTTACCTGTTCTAATTACCTGCAATACTAATCTTCAGTCTGTGTTCCTATTTACCATCTGCCATCACCGTTGATCTTCATCCTCCGTTTTCCAGCCTGGTCTACTTCCATCTGCAAAAGACATTCTGTTATTTCTCCAGCTAAATTCTTCATTCAATTCCACATTGCCAATATCAACTCAATTATACATCTGATGGTTCCTTGCTTCTGTTCCTAATAAACTACTGTTTATTCTACTCACCTGTCCGACTCATCTCTAAACCTGACAACTATATAAATGAAGCTGATTTGACTATAACAAGAACATTACAATGAACAAAAATTAGAAAATCTCACTACAAATAATCCAGAATTTAAGACAAAAGATAATAATCATACCCTGACTGTTATCTTTCCTCACTGATTTGAGTCTCCTCGACATCACAAATATGTTGTTTGGTTCAAACCATGGATGTTGTAACATCTCCTCTAAGCTGGGGCGTTTAGTTGGATCCCGGACTAGACACTTTCTAATCAGATTCCTGCACTCTGTACACATTTTAATAAGGAGAGAGCTGGTTAGTCATGACCATATGACCTGGCATTTTTGAAAACAGCGATGCTCTCGCTGTATGTTGAGCTATATATGAAAATTCTGACACACTACAACCTTTAACTTTCTGTACAAATTGTTTGCTTTATGTGTGTGTTTATCAATGTTATCATCAATATTCACTCACCAATGGGTAATTTGGGGTGAAGTGAAACTTTGGCATGTGTGATTTCCTTTACACCATCAAAAGGACGACATCTGCTTGACAACTCGTACAGCAACACTCCAAGAGACCAGATATTTGCTGGGACGGCGTGGAATCGAGGTTCTGTAAAGACTTCAGGTGGGGTGTAATCCATAAATCCTGTAAGAAAGACATTTGCACATTGTTGAGCTTTTTTTTTTAAAGCATCATCAAATAATTAGTAAGTCACTACCTTCAGGTTTCCACACTCCCAATGCTCACCCCTGTATGTGTCGCTCTCGTAGCCTTCACTACTAAATAGCTGACCGCAGCCAAAATCTATCAGCTTGAGCTTTAGCGTGTTTTTATTAATCAGGATATTCTTCGTATAAATGTCACTATGGAAAACACCACGTTGGATGCAGTGTTGCACTGCCTGCACAGCCTGTCTCATGATGACCCATGAGAAAGAGTCACTCCAAGGTAGACGAGTGATTGTGTCATGCAAGGTCTCGCAGGGCTCCGGATACTCCATAACCAGATTGAATTCTATAGGATGTTCAAACCACTCGCACAGTTGTATGACGAAGGGGCTTATGGGTTCTCGCTTCATCATCAGCAGCAGCGCCACTTCTGTAAGGAGAGGTTTGGGATTCCCAGGCTAGAGAGAAGAAGCAGACAGAATGTTAGCTGGTTAAAAATCTGAAGAAAACATCATTTTGAAATGTACTATTCTTTGATCTTTTTAGATGCGTTCAAAAGAGCCTTTTCAGCTCAAAGTTATTTGGTGCCTCTAGGTTTATTTGTTGATCACATTTATACCTAATGCTTCCTACGGGTGTGTTAACTACAGTAATCTGCACTTAAACAACTCGATACACATTCAGGTTTTGGCCAACTTACAATATTAAGATAACAATCATCGTCAGTCTTGTATATCTGCTTGATGGCAACCTGCACAAAAAAATAAATAAACAGTTTCAATAACAGTAACAGTATTAAAGCACCTGGCCTTGTACTAAGTATTAAACCATCTGTAAATTGTTTTAAATGTGTTTTGATGCATGCAAGAGAAAAATGTTTGTACAATTCAGTAAGATTTACCTTTTTGCCATCAAATTTGCGTGTTCCCAGGTACACACTGCCAAATTGTCCGGATCCAATACATTTTTCCATGTTATAGAGAGACTCAAAGGACTCTGAAAAACAAACAGAAAAATATGAGACAATTATTAGCTTGCTAGATCCATTGTTTTATTTTAAAAAATATCAGTTCTGGTCGAGCAACAGTAAATGTGACCGGACATGTTAAAAACTTGACTCAGTTATGCATGAAATAGCAAAATCTCTATCTGTAGACTTTGCACTGCCCAGCCTTATTTCAGTCTCACCTGTTGAGCTCTTGTTCACGGGAGAAGCCTCCACGGCACCCTGAGCAGTTCGGCCAGTTGATGTCTCTGTTGGCTCGACAGGAACTTGACCCGGCAGCGGAGGACACAGAAACCCTTCGAGGCTGTCGAACCTGAACAAACCCTGTTGGCCTGAGGATGGAACAGTTCAGACATCAGACATTTAATTTTTTTTATAATATTAATTATCAATGTCAGCGGTCACATCACATTGTTACTTTGGTTTCACTTTATTTTGGTCCCTTTAAGACATTCTACAAGTATGGAAGTAAAATAATGCCAAATGTTCTTGAAACAAAAAAGCCTGTTGAATTGCACTACTTGTAAAAATATGCATTGCATTAACCATGCAAGCATTTTAATGCATTGTATTTTTAGGGCTTGCATTTTTATGGGCTGAAATTCAGCATGGTTGAATATTTAAGCTGTGAATATTTCAATTCAAAACATTTCAAACACATTTTCATGATTAAAAATTCAATAATCCATATTCACCTTTCATATTTCACTTCCAAAATATTCAAAATGTTTAAAAATACAACCTAAAATATTCAACAGGCAATTTCCGGTCCATTTTATTTCGCTTTGCAAATCCGCTTCCACAAATTCAGTGGTTCAAATTCGACAGAAAATACTACGTTGACATCCAGGAACTGCAGGAAAAGCAGTAGATTACCGAGCATACTCTCCATCTGCTGTTAGTCAATCTCACCAGCAGGTGGTGCAAAAGCGCGTGTTGTTGACGAAGACCACCAACAGTTAGAGCAAGCCATTCATTCATAAAACTCATTTACAGCAATGTAAGTGTATTTGTGATTATTATGACGGCTGTTTTATGTTAAATTCAGTGTCTTCACGGTTACTTTTCCTGTGTAGCCTACATGCATCTTTCTCTACCGTGAACGAGATTATAATGTTATTCCCCGATTCGGATACAGATCCAATGTTACATTTTTGAGGTTGACATATATTTCTCTTGGTTGTTTAGTTGCCTTAACTTTATATTGCAGCAATGTGCTGCATGCAGGCTATTAGGGTTTCCCTCAATACTTCAGGATTCCCCTAGCCTGACTACGTCAGACTTCTTACTTCCTTTCAATTTCATTTCGCTTCTGTACTCAGTCTGAGACAGCGTAATAGCTTTCCGTTTTGCTCCGGCCTGAAAACAGCCGGCCAATCAAGGAACAGAGGGCGGGCTGAGAGCCGTGACGTAGACACTGATTGGACCGTGGATGCGTAGATTTACTTCACATAATCTACAAAAGTCGTTCACAGCCATGTTCACTCCGGTATTTCGCTCGATGTTTCGCATCATACTACATGTGTTTACAGTGGAAGTTAGATGCGGCTGAGCATGTGCATAACACACACCATAACCAAACGTTATGTGATTGGCTTACGGGAACCAATGATTTTAAACTTCAGACAAGCGCCTCCCCGCGAGAAAGAAAACGCTTTTCAATTATGCCATGCCAGACTCTGTCTACAAAGCAAAGCGAAGTAGCAGAGTTTGGTATTACCAGGCTAGGATTCCCCTGCTGGACATATAAAACGCTTAACGTAGCTTAATGGACTAATTACAGTGATTTAAAAGACCAAACTCGCAGGCAAGCAGATGGACTCAGAATAACGCGCAAAGCTTAATGCTGAGCGTTTCCCAGTGATAGACTGGCATAAAGTTGGCTTGACGTTGGACAGTCGCACATTTAGGGACCGTCTCTAAAGTGTATACGACATTGGTATACACGTTTCTAACTTAAATAGCATTTGAATAGAACGACTTACAGTCATAAAACCAACTGTAAAGTGTTCATGTAGTGTCAGGCATAATGCGCACCCTTTAGATTTTTGATATTTATTCAAATAAATTGAAGTTTGCTATTGAAGTTAGAAACGTGTATGCTAATGTTGTATGCAACTTTGGAGACGGTCCCTAAATGTGCGAATGTCCAATGTCAAGCCAATTTTACATTTAGGCTACATTTAGTAATTTAGCAGACGCTTTTATCCAAAACGATTTACAGTTAAACTAACAATAGGAGGACAACAATTATGCAAGTGCTATGACTCTTCCCAGTTTAACCTAATGCAGTACACGTAGGCATACTAATATATATATACATATAGAGAGAGAGAATAGAATAGAATAGAATAGAATAGAAGAGAAGAGAAGAGAAGAGAAGAGAAGAGAAGAGAAGAGAAGAGAAGAGAAGAGAAGAGAAGAGAAGAGAAGAGAAGAGAAGAGAAAGTGTTAGTATTAATTGATCAAGTGTTGATTTTATGCCAGTATATCACTGGAAAACGCTGAGCATGAAACTTTGCACGTTAAGTTCATATTCTTAGTCCATCTGCTTGCCTGTAGCCTATATAGAAGCCTACAGCCTACATCCCCAATAAGGTGTGAGTTTGGTCTTATATCACTGTATTAGTCCATTAAGCTACGTTAAGCGTTTTGTCCCGACGGAAGGGGAATCCTTGAGTATGAGGTATTGAGGGAAACCGATTATAATCCCGTTCATGGTAGAGAAAGCTGATAACATGTAGGCTACACAGGGAAAGTAACAATGAAGTTATTGAATGAAACAAACACAGCTTTTGTGTATTTATCATCTTTTCCGCATATATACTGACACAGATAATCATTTTCATTTTATGAATGAATGGCTTTTTCTAACTGTTGCTGGTCTTCGTCAACAGCACGCGCTTTTGCACCACCTGCTGGTGAGATTGACTAACAGCAGATGGAGAGTATGCTCGGTAATCTACTGCTTTTCCTGCAGTTCCTGGATGTCAATGTCGAATTTGAACCACTGAATTTGTGGAAGCGAATTTGCAAAGCGAAATAAAATAGACTGAAAAATGCCTGTTGAATATTATAGGTTGTATTTTTAAACAGTTTGAATATTTTGGAAGTGAAATATGAAAGGTGAATATGGATTATTGAATTTTTAATAATGAAAATGTGTTTGAAATGTTTTTAATTGAAATATTCACAGCTTAAATATTCAACCATGTTGAATTTCAGCCCATAAAAATGCAAGCCCTAAAAATACAATGCATTAAAATGCAAGCATGGTTAATGCAATGCCTATTTTTTTCAAGCAGTGCATTTCAACACTGAACAGGCTTTTTTTGTTTCAAAAACATATGGCACTATGTTCCCGTGGCGATAAATTGCGGGTGTGTATTTGCAGCCTCTTACTGCTAAGAGGCGCTACAATCACAGACTTTGCAAAGTGTCAGTTTATTCTCTCGATTGCGTAATCTGCCGCCGCGCCGCGGCTCATTAAAGGGATACTCCACTTTTTTCGGAAATAAGCTCATTTTACAACTCCCCCAGAGTTAAACAGTTGAGTTTTACCGTTTTAGAATCCATTCAGCCGAACTCCGGGTCTGACGGTACCACTTTTAGCATAGCTTAGCACAGATCATTGATTCTGATGAGTCCAGTAGCATTTCTTTCAAAATGACCAAAGAGTTTCAATATTTTTCCTATTTAAAACTTGACTCTTCTGTAGTTAAACCGTGTACCAAGATCGACGGAAAATGAAAAGTTGCGATTTTCTAAGCCTATATGGCTAGGAACTACTCTCATTCCAGCGTAATAATCAAGGAACTATGTGGCTGTACCATGAGTGCAGCAGGCGTAATGATATGACGCAGCGCCTGAAAATAGTCCCCAGCTCGGTAACTTCTTCCAACGTGACCGGGACTAAGTTTGTCTAACCTATTAGACCTATTTTCAGGCGCCCCTCTGGCCCCCCTAAATTTGGAATCGTAAAATCACACCAAACAACTGCGCATTTATTCAGTTGCGGCGCCTTCATCTAGGCTACACTGCAGCACGACGTATATTCACATCAAATGTTAACGCAGAGGAACGGGACACTGCAGTTCACAAAAGTTCATTATTTTCATGTGCTTTAAAGCCTTGCCGGTTAAACATGTCATTCGCTGCTGATGCGCTGTTCAAACATGCGCTTTACTGAGCGCGTACACTCGACGCGCACATGCACTAAAAGCCTGTTACTGGACTAAGTTATCTTTTGAGTCTTATATTGCGCTAATACTGTCAAATACAGACATTGTTTACATTAACAAAGTTGGTTATGTCTAAAGTGAAAGCAAACAGAGAAAATTAATTAAAATCTGCTTGTCATATGCGTGTATATTAGACGTGTCGCGTGCAGTTCTTAAAGAGACAGTAGCCCTAATAATAAACATGCTGCCGCTTGTCCTTAAAGAGATAGTTCACCCAAAACCAAACAGTTGCTGGTCCCCATTGACTTCCATACATAGTAGGAAAAAATATATACTATGGAAGTCACAGGGGTACATCAACTGTTGTGGTTACTCACATTCTTTCAAATAACGTTTATTTTCAACAGAAGAAATAAACTTATTCGGGTTTAAAACAACTTAAGAGAGTAAATTATGACTTTTTTGGGGGAGAATTATCCCTTTAATGTTAATAAAACAACAAAACACACAGAGGAAATCATTCACTGCTCTTGACTGAGAACTTTAAGTCTGTTGTGTTTTATTTTCATATTTGTTCATTTAATTACTTTCTCATACTGTTAAATACACCTATAGCTGAAAAAATAAAGCAGTTTATTTCATTTGTATATTAAGTTGTGTATGTGTAATATGTATCTCTGTTCTTAATTTTTAATAACAAAGAAAATAATTACTTTTATTATAAAGATTTTTATCTTCGCGACTTTGGCCTAAATGTCTGCCATTCTTTTTTATTTTATATTTTGTTACCTATAAGGCTTTGTTTTTAAAATAGGGAAATTAGTTTGGCTGTAATGCTCAGTCACTTGCAAAATAGTAAAACCAACATGAAAAAAGAATCGTGATAAAATCGTGATTTTCCTGAAAAAAAAAAAAAAATCGTAATATGATATTATTGCCATATCGCCCACCCCAGGTGTAAAAAAAGTGCCTAGATGTGCTTAGATGCTAAAAATGTGTTATTATTGATCATTATATCACACTACAATTAAACATAATGAAACATTCATTTGAATTGAAATTGTTTTATTAGCTTAGCTAATATAATTTATTAGCTTTTTCTAGAGATTGCAGTCATACATCAGGGTACCCCCAGGATCCTCCAACTTAAATTCAAGGCTTTTTAAGACCTTTTTAATACCATTTCAAACGAAATTCAATCCCAACTTCGTACCAATTCCGACAGAAGTATGAGGGGAAAATGTCAAATCTGTATACATTTTAAACCCTAAAAAATAATTATGTACAAGTAGACTATTTCAATTAAATAAAACATTTTATTTAAATTATCAGTCATATTTAATACATACGCAGCAGCGTTGTAGCGTGCACGTGTGTAGCCCAATGTTAATTTTGGCAGCCATTTTTGATTTAGTCTTACTCTTCATCTTCAGACGAAAATGCTTATTGGTCTTAGTCACATTTGAGTCATTCTGCCTTTCATAGTTTTAGTTGACGAAATGTGTTTGCATTTTTTGTCAACGTTTAGTCATTACTTTTAGTCAAACTGCAGTTACTTTAATTTTGGTAACTATTTTATATGTAGTCTTTAGACAGAAAATGTCAATTATTCTCTCTAGGCCAATTCGATTAAGCTTATGAGAAATTAAAATTAAGCTAACAGGCTGTATTGACATTGCACTCTTTAGCAGTAGCACTTGTGCAATTCTACATATCCCTTTTCCTTAGTTCTCCAATTTTTTTGAGTGCCGTACCCCCTCTCTTCCACGACTGCAGTCACATCTTTCCATTAAGGGACAATATTTGCCCCATTTAATCGATTTTTCCATTTCATTTTTCACCTTTATAATACTTTTAAAAATAAATAATGCTTTAAATAAAACAATGTTCAATAAATATTCAATGTTAAAAAACGTTTAATATTAATAAAAATATGATATTAAAATCGCCAGTAGGTGGCGGTAACTCATTGTCTTTGTCAAAGCCACAGATTTTGTTGCAAAATAGAGCAATAAGCCTGTTTAAAATTTAGTACATCACTTAATGTTACCCTTTTTTTTTACTTTTTTTTTTTTACTGTTGTATAAAATCATTGTCACATTTGAAATCGTGTGGATAGTTGGGAAACATTGCATTCTTGCTCGCATAATGATCAACATTAAAAACACTGCTGTATATCAGCCTGCATTTTGATCGCAGATTTAGTCGCACAAACAGCGCAAGCGGCTCGTGACAGATATTCTCAAATGAAGATCGCTGAACTCCAGCTTGTCTGTGTTTTCAGATCATCCGCGCTTCTTCAACAATGTAGAGAGAGCGCGCGTGGATGGTTATGGCCAGATACTACTGAAAAGACCGGGTAGAAAACATGCTCTTTTAACAGAAAAGCTCTGATTAGTAACCATCGTAACGGGTGCGCGCGCTTTCGCGCGTTCTTCTATGACGTGAAGCGCGAGGTGCACTCAACGTTACGCGACTAATTTTTAATTAGTCTACATTAGTAACAGCTAATTTTGTTACGGTTTGAATTTAATCATAGAAAAGGCAAACAAAAATTAAGACCTTTGTAACGAAATTCAAGACTTTGTATACCAAATTCAAGGCTTTTAAGGCCTTAATTTGAGATTATCAAATTTAAGACTTTTTCAATGCTTTTAAGACCCCGCGGGTACCCTGTACATGACATGGTGAAAAATGACTTGAAATAATACTGAAAATAGGTTAAGATGAATGTTAAAGGTGTGCCCCCTAAAAGCACAAGTGGCCCCTGGCTGGCCCCCCCAGTTACTGTGGTCTAGAACCGCCACTGTATGAAATACAGGTTATATTGTTATCGTCTCTATTTTTAACTTATTCTATTTTTCTGGCCTTATAAAATGTTCTATTCTGTTTACCATAGTTGTAGTATTTCATCCTTACTGTTAATTGACATTAACCCCACTTACGGCAATTGAAAAAAATGCAGCAATTGCTGCTGTTTTGCACAATATCCCTTTGCGCCACCTGGCGGTCATTTCGCGAATGACTTTGAAATGCGACTGGTTTATTTTTGCCGCGGTAATAGGCATTCTGGTTAGTTACCATCTGTATTAGACCCATTAGACTCATCTAATGTCAGCTCTGATCGAGAACATATTATAATGGGGGAAATAATTTGAATATTCTGTAAAAACAAGCCTTATTTTGAGTGTATATCAAGATAATACTGTTTAAAATAATGGAGAAATAATAATTTACCATTATTTGGCTTGACGCCGGAGTGATCTGGAGCAGGTGGTGATGATGGTTCAGGAACAGGATCTGCTGGAGGAATAAAAGGCTCCACAACAGTCACAGCACTACTGGAAGAGCACTTCTTAGTCACCCAGGACTTGAGAGAAAAACCAGGTTTCTTTATACGTCCTGGAGCTTTTTCTGAAATGAAGAAAAAACAAATGAAAACAACTACAGATGGTACTCAACCAGAATAATACTTTTACCGCCACCGTTCCCGTGGCGATAAATTGCGGGTGTGTATTTGCAGCCTCTTACTGCTAAGAGGCGCTACAATCACAGACTTTGCAAAGTGTCAGTTTATTCTCTTGATTGCGTAATCTGCTGCCGCGCCGCGGCTCATTGAGAGCGATTGAAAGCTGGTAGCAAATCAATTCAAATGAAACATTGAACGAATTCATAATCACAATACTGAAATTAAATTGAATAAATTGAATAATGAAAAAAAAATTCTACATAAAACATTGCAATAGAAAAATATTAGGCCACATCAATGAGGCTTTGTAAGAGCATAAGACATGCGTTTAACAGTATTCAGACGATAGCTCTGTGGTCAACGCATCAACATGAGTTTCTCATCGCTTCAAGCGATTTGAGATCAAATCTCAGTGTAGCCGACAGTGTTTATGTTTTTCCGTTCTTGATGCTTAAATATGTATCTGTTTAATTATCAATTGTACATTACAACATAAATTTGCAACATTCCGGTTGAGCCGCTGCAAAGACGACACATCTGATGAAGGAAGACTGTCAGCCGATCGCACCAGAAAATGAAGATGATGAAGCTCTTCTTTAATCTGCTATATTATTTTTTTGTGAATCATTCACGAAATTGAGATGACTGACAGTGATACCCGGCCAAAGCAACGCAAGACATTTTTCAAAACAGATCGAACAAATCGGAAAAATACTTTCAATACAGTATTGCTTTCAATTAAAAAAATAAACAATGAAAATGTAAAAGAAAAATACAATTAATTAAGTTTGAAAACCCATCGCACATTTCAAGGTATAAATAAAGTGTCGGGACAGTTTATTTATTTAAAACAGGGTTGCATCGATAGAGTTTATTCCCTTTGCGATGCAAAGTAAGAAACACAGAATCTTATTCTTGCAACATTTTAAATTTCTATTGTCAAAGAAATTGCAGCTAAGTTTAAAATTGAAAACGGTACAAAACGAAAACAGTTCAAAGCAACATAAATTAAGAACAGGCGTTTTTCTTTGCCTCGCTCTCGCGCTGGATCTTTTTTTAGTACGTTTCTTTTGTCTCCCTCACTGCGCGCGCCGGGTCTGTCTCGAAATTAAACATTTCAGGGTAAAACACACCATACAGCTGATAATACTGTATATGTCGCTGCGTGTCATCCACACAAATCACGAAAGAAAAAACTGTAACAAATAGCCTTTGTTGCTTCAAAGATAGGTACAGCATGCCTTGCTGAATTCACCTTACAATAAAACGAGGTTGATCGCGAGGTCTGTATCTGCTAAATTGAAATTGTGTGTGGAAAACCTTTAAATACAATCAATAAAACTACAATATTTATAATTTACTAAGATATAGGGCCTACATATGGACTTTTGGAGATTTTGAGATTTATCCTTAAAAGAATTTTGCCTGCTCATCAGGCTGGCTATCCGACACTCTCCATATGAAAGACGGAACATTAACACCCATTCAGGTTGGTCCTGCACCCCCACGATAAAGCAACTATGCCTTCTCCAAACCCCCCACAGGATATGAGTTTGAGACTGACTTAAAATAAAGAGTTTGCAAGCTAAAATAACTTAATAGGCTACTCTGTAGTTTTTCGGTCATACAGATAAGAGTAGAGTAGCCTACATCGTTCAAAACTGTAAACTTTAATTCACATTAGGCTAACGACAAAAGTTTGTCTGTCGTCTCTGTCTCCAGGAACTGCGCGTCACATGACTTTACTCGTTACGAAATGCCCAAACGTTCCAATGTGTGTTCGCTCACACGAGCGAGAAGCGCTCTTCATTCGTCTCATTCCTCAATAGAATAGTACAAATAATCAGCTTCATTGCACATCATTTACTTTTGTTTGTTATTTTTGGTATTAAATTTGTTTTTGTGTTTTTTTTGTGTGTGTGTGTTTTTTTTAAATCGCACTGCTCCCCGGGGAATAGGCTTGTCGCCCGACGTCTAGGCCTACAATATGAAATACAGGTTATATTGTTATCGTCTCTATTTTTAACTTGTTATTCTATTTTTCTGGCCTTATAAAATGTTCTATTCTGTTTACCATAGTTGTAGTATTTCATCCTTACTGTTAATTGACATTAACCCCACTTACGGCAATTGAAAAAAATGCAGCAATTGCTGCTGTTTTGCACAATATCCCTTTGCGCCACCTGGCGGTCATTTCGCGAATGACTTTGAAATGCGACTGGTTTATTTTTGCCGCGGTAATAGGCATTCTGGTTAGTTACCATCTGTATTAGACCCATTAGACTCATCTAATGTCAGCTCTGGTCGAGAACATATTATAATGGGGGAAATAATTTGAATATTCTGTAAAAACAAGCCTTATTTTGAGTGTATATCAAGATAATACTGTTTAAAATAATGGAGAAATAATAATTTACCATTATTTGGCTTGACGCTGGAGTGATCTGGAGCAGGTGGTGATGATGGTTCAGGAACAGGATCTGCTGGAGGAATAAAAGGCTCCACAACAGTCACAGCACTACTGGAAGAGCACTTCTTAGTCACCCAGGACTTGAGAGAAAAACCAGGTTTCTTTATACGTCCTGGAGCTTTTTCTGAAATGAAGAAAAAACAAATGAAAACAACTACAGATGGTACTCAACCAGAATAATACTTTTACCGCCACCGTTCCCGCGGCGGTAAATTGCGGGTGTGTATTTGCAGCCTCTTACTGCTAAGAGGCGCTACAATCACAGACTTTGCAAAGTGTCAGTTTATTCTCTTGATTGCGTAATCTGCTGCCGCGCCGCGGCTCATTGAGAGCGATTGAAAGCTGGTAGCAAATCAATTCAAATGAAACATTGAACGAATTCATAATCACAATACTGAAATTAAATTGAATAATGAAAAAAAATTCAACATAAAACATTGCAATAGAAAAATATTAGGCCACATCAATGAGGCTTTGTAAGAGCATAAGACATGCGTTTAACAGTATTCAGACGATAGCTCTGTGGTCAACGCATCAACATGAGTTTCTCATCGCTTCAAGCGATTTGAGATCAAATCTCAGTGTAGCCGACAGTGTTTATGTTTTTCCGTTCTTGATGCTTAAATATGTATCTGTTTAATTATCAATTGTACATTACAACATAAATTTGCAACATTCCGGTTGAGCCGCTGCAAAGACGACGCATCTGATGAAGGAAGACTGTCAGCCGATCGCACCAGAAAATGAAGATGATGAAGCTCGTCTTTAATCTGCTAAATTATTTTTTTGTGAATCATTCACGAAATTGAGATGACTGACAGTGATACCCGGCCAAAGCAACGCAAGACATTTTTCAAAACAGATCGAACAAATCGGAAAAATACTTTCAATACAGTATTGCTTTCAATTAAAAAAATAAACAATGAAAATGTAAAAGAAAAATACAATTAATTAAGTTTGAAAACCCATCGCACATTTCAAGGTATAAATAAAGTGTCGGGACAGTTTATTTATTTAAAACAGGGTTGCATCGATAGAGTTTATTCCCTTTGCGATGCAAAGTAAGAAACACAGAATCTTTTTCTTGCAACATTTTAAATTTCTATTGTCAAAGAAATTGCAGCTAAGTTTAAAATTGAAAACGGTATAAAACGAAAACAGTTCAAAGCAACATAAATTAAGAACAGGCGTTTTTCTTTGCCTCGCTCTCGCGCTGGATCTTTTTTTAGTACGTTTCTTTTGTCTCCCTCACTGCGCGCGCCGGGTCTGTCTCGAAATTAAACATTTCAGGGTAAAAACACACCATACAGCTGATAATACTGTATATGTCGCTGCGTGTCATCCACACAAATCACGAAAGAAAAAACTGTAACAAATAGCCTTTGTTGCTTCAAAGATAGGTACAGGTATGATAAATAATGATGATGTATGTGGGATGATAGAGTAGGGTTCAACAAGGAAATATAGTTAATGGTCCATTTGTGAAAGAAGAAAGAGGAAATAGTTTTAAACTTCAGACTTATCACCCAAGGTTAATTTGCCATCCAGCACAGCACAGTAGGTGGCGGTAATGCTCCTTTGGAGTTAATCGCCATTAAACAAGAAGAAGAAGAAGAAGAAGAAGATAGGTACAGCATGCCTTGCTGAATTCACCTTACAATAAAACGAGGTTGATCGCGAGGTCTGTATCTGCTAAATTGGAATTGTGTGTGGAAAACCTTTAAATACAATCAATAAAACTACAATATTTATAATTTACTAAGATATAGGGCCTACATATGGATATTACTGCGCCAAGTCGAAGTGCTCACAAGCACTTGCTATGGTATTCAGCCATACAATATAGTTATCCATTTTACACGCTTAGAAAAGCGCAACGTTTTGTTTTGTGTCACCGTCCTAGGTCGAGTTACACTACGCGAGTAACTGTATTTAAATAGGGAAAACGTGGAGGTGTTTGGTAGCTTCTCTGCTTGGCCCATATTGAATGAACTGGGCTAAGCTAAGTGCTAACAAAGTTTTGCCGCAAGACAGAGCGATTTAGTGCACGCACTGAGACGAGAGAGGTATGCATCAACTCGTCTTAGTTAAGGGAATAACATAGTTTAATATGAAAAAACGGTGGAGTATCCCTTTAACACCTATTCGGGTTGGTCCTGCACCCCCACGATAAAGCAACTATGCCTTCTCCAAACCCTCCACAGGATATGAGTTTGAGACTGACTTAAAACAAAGAGTTTGTCTGTCGTCTCTGTCTCCAGGAACTGCGCGTCACATGACTTTACTCGTTACGAAATGCCCAAACGTTCCAATGTCTGTTCGCTCACACGAGCGAGAAGCGCTCTTCATTCGTCTCATTCCTCAATAGAATAGTACAAATAATCAGCTTCATTGCACATCATTTACTTTTGTTTGTTATTTTTGGTATTAAATTTGTTTTTGTGTTTTTTTTGTGTTTGTGTGTTTTTTATTTAATCGCACTGCTCCCCGGGGAATAGGCTTGTCGCCCGACGTCTAGGCCTACAATATGAAATACAGGTTATATTGTTATCGTCTCTATTTTTAACTTGTTATTCTATTTTTCTGGCCTTATAAAATGTTCTATTCTGTTTACCATAGTTGTAGTATTTCATCCTTACTGTTAATTGACATTAACCCCACTTACGGCAATTGAAAAAAATGCAGCAATTGCTGCTGTTTTGCACAATATCCCTTTGCGCCACCTGGCGGTCATTTCGCGAATGAATTTGAAATGCGACTGGTTTATTTTTGCCGCGGTAATAGGCATTCTGGTTAGTTACCATCTGTATTAGACCCATTAGACTCATCTAATGTCAGCTCTGATCGAGAACATATTATAATGGGGGAAATAATTTGAATATTCTGTAAAAACAAGCCTTATTTTGAGTGTATATCAAGATAATACTGTTTAAAATAATGGAGAAATAATAATTTACCATTATTTGGCTTGACGCCGGAGTGATCTGGAGCAGGTGGTGATGATGGTTCAGGAACAGGATCTGCTGGAGGAATAAAAGGCTCCACAACAGTCACAGCACTACTGGAAGAGCACTTCTTAGTCACCCAGGACTTGAGAGAAAAACCAGGTTTCTTTATACGTCCTGGAGCTTTTTCTGAAATGAAGAAAAAACAAATGAAAACAACTACAGATGGTACTCAACCAGAATAATACTTTTACCGCCACCGTTCCCGTGGCGGTAAATTGCGGGTGTGTATTTGCAGCCTCTTACTGCTAAGAGGCGCTACAATCACAGACTTTGCAAAGTGTCAGTTTATTCTCTTGATTGCGTAATCTGCCGCCGCGCCGCGGCTCATTGAGAGCGATTGAAAGCTGGTAGCAAATCAATTCAAATGAAACATTGAACGAATTCATAATCACAATACTGAAATTAAATTGAATAAATTGAATAATGAAAAAAAAATTCTACATAAAACATTGCAATAGAAAAATATTAGGCCACATCAATGAGGCTTTGTAAGAGCATAAGACATGCGTTTAACAGTATTCAGACGATAGCTCTGTGGTCAACGCATCAACATGAGTTTCTCATCGCTTCAAGCGATTTGAGATCAAATCTCAGTGTAGCCGACAGTGTTTATGTTTTTCCGTTCTTGATGCTTAAATATGTATCTGTTTAATTATCAATTGTACATTACAACATAAATTTGCAACATTCCGGTTGAGCCGCTGCAAAGACGACGCATCTGATGAAGGAAGACTGTCAGCCGATCGCACCAGAAAATGAAGATGATGAAGCTCGTCTTTAATCTGCTAAATTATTTTTTTGTGAATCATTCACGAAATTGAGATGACTGACAGTGATACCCGGCCAAAGCAACGCAAGACATTTTTCAAAACAGATCGAACAAATCGGAAAAATACTTTCAATACAGTATTGCTTTCAATTAAAAAAATAAACAATGAAAATGTAAAAGAAAAATACAATTAATTAAGTTTGAAAACCCATCGCACATTTCAAGGTATAAATAAAGTGTCGGGACAGTTTATTTATTTAAAACAGGGTTGCATCGATAGAGTTTATTCCCTTTGCGATGCAAAGTAAGAAACACAGAATCTTATTCTTGCAACATTTTAAATTTCTATTGTCAAAGAAATTGCAGCTAAGTTTAAAATTGAAAACGGTACAAAACGAAAACAGTTCAAAGCAACATAAATTAAGAACAGGCGTTTTTCTTTGCCTCGCTCTCGCGCTGGATCTTTTTTTAGTACGTTTCTTTTGTCTCCCTCACTGCGCGCGCCGGGTCTGTCTCGAAATTAAACATTTCAGGGTAAAAACACACCATACAGCTGATAATACTGTATATGTCGCTGCGTGTCATCCACACAAATCACGAAAGAAAAAACTGTAACAAATAGCCTTTGTTGCTTCAAAGATAGGTACAGCATGCCTTGCTGAATTCACCTTACAATAAAACGAGGTTGATCGCGAGGTCTGTATCTGCTAAATTGAAATTGTGTGTGGAAAACCTTTAAATACAATGAATAAAACTACAATATTTATAATTTACTAAGATATAGGGCCTACATATGGACTTTTGGAGATTTTGAGATTTATCCTTAAAAGAATTTTGCCTGCTCATCAGGCTGGCTATCCGACACTCTCCATATGAAAGACGGAACATTAACACCTATTCAGGTTGGTCCTGCACCCCCACGATAAAGCAACTATGCCTTCTCCAAACCCCCCACAGGATATGAGTTTGAGACTGACTTAAAATAAAGAGTTTGCAAGCTAAAATAACTTAATAGGCTACTCTGTAGTTTTTCGGTCATACAGATAAGAGTAGAGTAGCCTACATCGTTCAAAACTGTAAACTTTAATTCACATTAGGCTAACGACAAAAGTTTGTCTGTCGTCTCTGTCTCCAGGAACTGCGCGTCACATGACTTTACTCGTTACGAAATGCCCAAACGTTCCAATGTGTGTTCGCTCACACGAGCGAGAAGCGCTCTTCATTCGTCTCATTCCTCAATAGAATAGTACAAATAATCAGCTTCATTGCACATCATTTACTTTTGTTTGTTATTTTTGGTATTAAATTTGTTTTTGTGTTTTTTTTGTGTGTGTGTGTTTTTTTTAAATCGCACTGCTCCCCGGGGAATAGGCTTGTCGCCCACCGACGTCTAGGCCTACAATATGAAATACAGGTTATATTGTTATCGTCTCTATTTTTAACTTGTTATTCTATTTTTCTGGCCTTATAAAATGTTCTATTCTGTTTACCATAGTTGTAGTATTTCATCCTTACTGTTAATTGACATTAACCCCACTTACGGCAATTGAAAAAAATGCAGCAATTGTTGCTGTTTTGCACAATATCCCTTTGCGCCACCTGGCGGTCATTTCGTGAATGACTTTGAAATGCGACTGGTTTATTTTTGCCGCGGTAATAGGCATTCTGGTTAGTTACCATCTGTATTAGACCCATTAGACTCATCTAATGTCAGCTCTGGTCGAGAACATATTATAATGGGGGAAATAATTTGAATATTCTGTAAAAACAAGCCTTATTTTGAGTGTATATCAAGATAATACTGTTTAAAATAATGGAGAAATAATAATTTACCATTATTTGGCTTGACGCCGGAGTGATCTGGAGCAGGTGGTGATGATGGTTCAGGAACAGGATCTGCTGGAGGAATAAAAGGCTCCACAACAGTCACAGCACTACTGGAAGAGCACTTCTTAGTCACCCAGGACTTGAGAGAAAAACCAGGTTTCTTTATACGTCCTGGAGCTTTTTCTGAAATGAAGAAAAAACAAATGAAAACAACTACAGATGGTACTCAACCAGAATAATACTTTTACCGCCACCGTTCCCGCGGCGGTAAATTGCGGGTGTGTATTTGCAGCCTCTTACTGCTAAGAGGCGCTACAATCACAGACTTTGCAAAGTGTCAGTTTATTCTCTTGATTGCGTAATCTGCCGCCGCGCCGCGGCTCATTGAGAGCGATTGAAAGCTGGTAGCAAATCAATTCAAATGAAACATTGAACGAAATTCATAATCACAATACTGAAATTAAATTGAATAATAAAAAAAAATTCAACATAAAACATTGCAATAGAAAAATATTAGGCCACATCAATGAGGCTTTGTAAGAGCATAAGACATGCGTTTAACAGTATTCAGACGATAGCTCTGTGGTCAACGCATCAACATGAGTTTCTCATCGCTTCAAGCGATTTGAGATCAAATCTCAGTGTAGCCGACAGTGTTTATGTTTTTCCGTTCTTGATGCTTAAATATGTATCTGTTTAATTATCAATTGTACATTACAACATAAATTTGCAACATTCCGGTTGAGCCGCTGCAAAGACGACGCATCTGATGAAGGAAGACTGTCAGCCGATCGCACCAGAAAATGAAGATGATGAAGCTCGTCTTTAATCTGCTAAATAATTTTTTTGTGAATCATTCACGAAATTGAGATGACTGACAGTGATACCCGGCCAAAGCAACGCAAGACATTTTTCAAAACAGATCGAACAAATCGGAAAAATACTTTCAATACAGTATTGCTTTCAATTAAAAAAATAAACAATGAAAATGTAAAAGAAAAATACAATTAATTAAGTTTGAAAACCCATCGCACATTTCAAGGTATAAATAAAGTGTCGGGACAGTTTATTTATTTAAAACAGGGTTGCATCGATAGAGTTTATTCCCTTTGCGATGCAAAGTAAGAAACACAGAATCTTATTCTTGCAACATTTTAAATTTCTATTGTCAAAGAAATTGCAGCTAAGTTTAAAATTGAAAACGGTACAAAACGAAAACAGTTCAAAGCAACATAAATTAAGAACAGGCGTTTTTCTTTGCCTCGCTCTCGCGCTGGATCTTTTTTTAGTACGTTTCTTTTGTCTCCCTCACTGCGCGCGCCGGGTCTGTCTCGAAATTAAACATTTCAGGGTAAAAACACACCATACAGCTGATAATACTGTATATGTCGCTGCGTGTCATCCACACAAATCACGAAAGAAAAAACTGTAACAAATAGCCTTTGTTGCTTCAAAGATAGGTACAGGTATGATAAATAATGATGATGTATGTGGGATGATAGAGTAGGGTTCAACAAGGAAATATAGTTAATGGTCCATTTGTGAAAGAAGAAAGAGGAAATAGTTTTAAACTTCAGACTTATCACCCAAGGTTAATTTGCCATCCAGCACAGCACAGTAGGTGGCGGTAATGCTCCTTTGGAGTTAATCGCCATTAAACAAGAAGAAGAAGAAGAAGAAGAAGAAGATAGGTACAGCATGCCTTGCTGAATTCACCTTACAATAAAACGAGGTTGATCGCGAGGTCTGTATCTGCTAAATTGGAATTGTGTGTGGAAAACCTTTAAATACAATCAATAAAACTACAATATTTATAATTTACTAAGATATAGGGCCTACATATGGATATTACTGCGCCAAGTCGAAGTGCTCACAAGCACTTGCTATGGTATTCAGCCATACAATATAGTTATCCATTTTACACGCTTAGAAAAGCGCAACGTTTTGTTTTGTGTCACCGTCCTAGGTCGAGTTACACTACGCGAGTAACTGTATTTAAATAGGGAAAACGTGGAGGTGTTTGGTAGCTTCTCTGCTTGGCCCATATTGAATGAACTGGGCTAAGCTAAGTGCTAACAAAGTTTTGCCGCAAGACAGAGCGATTTAGTGCACGCACTGAGACGAGAGAGGTATGTATCAACTCGTCTTAGTTAAGGGAATAACATAGTTTAATATGAAAAAACGGTGGAGTATCCCTTTAACACCTATTCGGGTTGGTCCTGCACCCCCACGATAAAGCAACTATGCCTTCTCCAAACCCCCCACAGGATATGAGTTTGAGACTGACTTAAAACAAAGAGTTTGTCTGTCGTCTCTGTCTCCAGGAACTGCGCGTCACATGACTTTACTCGTTACGAAATGCCCAAACGTTCCAATGTGTGTTCGCTCACACGAGCGAGAAGCGCTCTTCATTCGTCTCATTCCTCAATAGAATAGTACAAATAATCAGCTTCATTGCACATCATTTACTTTTGTTTGTTATTTTTGGTATTAAATTTGTTTTTGTGTTTTTTTTGTGTGTGTGTGTTTTTTATTTAATCGCACTGCTCCCCGGGGAATAGGCTTGTCGCCCACCGACGTCTAGGCCTACAATATGAAATACAGGTTATATTGTTATCGTCTCTATTTTTAACTTGTTATTCTATTTTTCTGGCCTTATAAAATGTTCTATTCTGTTTACCATAGTTGTAGTATTTCATCCTTACTGTTAATTGACATTAACCCCACTTACGGCAATTGAAAAAAATGCAGCAATTGCTGCTGTTTTGCACAATATCCCTTTGCGCCACCTGGCGGTCATTTCGCGAATGAATTTGAAATGCGACTGGTTTATTTTTGCCGCGGTAATAGGCATTCTGGTTAGTTACCATCTGTATTAGACCCATTAGACTCATCTAATGTCAGCTCTGGTCGAGAACATATTATAATGGGGGAAATAATTTGAACATTCTGTAAAAACAAGCCTTATTTTGAGTGTATATCAAGATAATACTGTTTAAAATAATGGAGAAATAATAATTTACCATTATTTGGCTTGACGCTGGAGTGATCTGGAGCAGGTGGTGATGATGGTTCAGGAACAGGATCTGCTGGAGGAATAAAAGGCTCCACAACAGTCACAGCACTACTGGAAGAGCACTTCTTAGTCACCCAGGACTTGAGAGAAAAACCAGGTTTCTTTATACGTCCTGGAGCTTTTTCTGAAATGAAGAAAAAACAAATGAAAACAACTACAGATGGTACTCAACCAGAATAATACTTTTACCGCCACCGTTCCCGTGGCGATAAATTGCGGGTGTGTATTTGCAGCCTCTTACTGCTAAGAGGCGCTACAATCACAGACTTTGCAAAGTGTCAGTTTATTCTCTTGATTGCGTAATCTGCCGCCGCGCCGCGGCTCATTGAGAGCGATTGAAAGCTGGTAGCAAATCAATTCAAATGAAACATTGAACGAATTCATAATCACAATACTGAAATTAAATTGAATAAATTGAATAATGAAAAAAAAATTCTACATAAAACATTGCAATAGAAAAATATTAGGCCACATCAATGAGGCTTTGTAAGAGCATAAGACATGCGTTTAACAGTATTCAGACGATAGCTCTGTGGTCAACGCATCAACATGAGCTTCTCATCGCTTCAAGCGATTTGAGATCAAATCTCAGTGTAGCCGACAGTGTTTATGTTTTTCCGTTCTTGATGCTTAAATATGTATCTGTTTAATTATCAATTGTACATTACAACATAAATTTGCAACATTCCGGTTGAGCCGCTGCAAAGACGACGCATCTGATGAAGGAAGACTGTCAGCCGATCGCACCAGAAAATGAAGATGATGAAGCTCGTCTTTAATCTGCTAAATTATTTTTTTGTGAATCATTCACGAAATTGAGATGACTGACAGTGATACCCGGCCAAAGCAACGCAAGACATTTTTCAAAACAGATCGAACAAATCGGAAAAATACTTTCAATACAGTATTGCTTTCAATTAAAAAAATAAACAATGAAAATGTAAAAGAAAAATACAATTAATTAAGTTTGAAAACCCATCGCACATTTCAAGGTATAAATAAAGTGTCGGGACAGTTTATTTATTTAAAACAGGGTTGCATCGATAGAGTTTATTCCCTTTGCGATGCAAAGTAAGAAACACAGAATCTTATTCTTGCAACATTTTAAATTTCTATTGTCAAAGAAATTGCAGCTAAGTTTAAAATTGAAAACGGTACAAAACGAAAACAGTTCAAAGCAACATAAATTAAGAACAGGCGTTTTTCTTTGCCTCGCTCTCGCGCTGGATCTTTTTTTTTGTACGTTTCTTTTGTCTCCCTCACTGCGCGCGCCGGGTCTGTCTCGAAATTAAACATTTCAGGGTAAAAACACACCATACAGCTGATAATACTGTATATGTCGCTGCGTGTCATCCACACAAATCACGAAAGAAAAAACTGTAACAAATAGCCTTTGTTGCTTCAAAGATAGGTACAGGTATGATAAATAATGATGATGTATGTGGGATGATAGAGTAGGGTTCAACAAGGAAATATAGTTAATGGTCCATTTGTGAAAGAAGAAAGAGGAAATAGTTTTAAACTTCAGACTTATCACCCAAGGTTAATTTGCCATCCAGCACAGCACAGTAGGTGGCGGTAATGCTCCTTTGGAGTTAATCGCCATTAAACAAGAAGAAGAAGAAGAAGAAGAAGAAGATAGGTACAGCATGCCTTGCTGAATTCACCTTACAATAAAACGAGGTTGATCGCGAGGTCTGTATCTGCTAAATTGGAATTGTGTGTGGAAAACCTTTAAATACAATCAATAAAACTACAATATTTATAATTTACTAAGATATAGGGCCTACATATGGATATTACTGCGCCAAGTCGAAGTGCTCACAAGCACTTGCTATGGTATTCAGCCATACAATATAGTTATCCATTTTACACGCTTAGAAAAGCGCAACGTTTTGTTTTGTGTCACCGTCCTAGGTCGAGTTACACTACGCGAGTAACTGTATTTAAATAGGGAAAACGTGGAGGTGTTTGGTAGCTTCTCTGCTTGGCCCATATTGAATGAACTGGGCTAAGCTAAGTGCTAACAAAGTTTTGCCGCAAGACAGAGCGATTTAGTGCACGCACTGAGACGAGAGAGGTATGTATCAACTCGTCTTAGTTAAGGGAATAACATAGTTTAATATGAAAAAACGGTGGAGTATCCCTTTAACACCTATTCGGGTTGGTCCTGCACCCCCACGATAAAGCAACTATGCCTTCTCCAAACCCCCCACAGGATATGAGTTTGAGACTGACTTAAAACAAAGAGTTTGTCTGTCGTCTCTGTCTCCAGGAACTGCGCGTCACATGACTTTACTCGTTACGAAATGCCCAAACGTTCCAATGTGTGTTCGCTCACACGAGCGAGAAGCGCTCTTCATTCGTCTCATTCCTCAATAGAATAGTACAAATAATCAGCTTCATTGCACATAATTTACTTTTGTTTGTTATTTTTAGTATTAAATTTGTTTGTGTGTTTTTTTTGTGTGTGTGTGTTTTTTTTTAATCGCACTGCTCCCCGTGGAATAGGCTTGTCGCCCGACGTCTAGGCCTACAATATGAAATACAGGTTATATTGTTATCGTCTCTATTTTTAACTTGTTATTCTATTTTCTGGCCTTATAAAATGTTCTATTCTGTTTACCATAGTTGTAGTATTTCATCCTTACTGTTAATTGACATTAACCCCACTTACGGCAATTGAAAAAACGGCAATTTTGCACACTTTTGATGCTGCTATGACTGAACTGTCTTTGCACTACAGTGCCATTTGCACACTTCTGATGTTTGCTATGACCGAAACTGTTTTTGCACTATCATGTCACTTGCAGACTTAATTTAAATGTCTATTTTATTGATGCCTATATATAGTGATAGTTACATAGTTTTTAGCTATGTCTAGTTTTTTAACTCTAGTCTAGTTTTAACTACATGTTTTTGTCTTCACCGTGGGATGGAGGGAAACGTCATTTCGATTGCTTTGTATGTCTGGAACATGTGAAGAATCGACAATAAAGTTGACTTTGACTTTACTATTAAAATCTTAATAGTGTAACAGAGTCTCTGCTTAATATCAGCAAACTCTTTATTGTGATGCTCCTCCAACAGACATTCAGTTGTCTATAAGTAACATTGCACCTATCACATGTCGACTAACTCTCATTAGAGTAAGTTAGTAGACCGTTAGGGTTAGAATTGTAAAGTTGACATGTAGTTGAAAAGTTACTTATTGTCAGTAGAGTGTCTGTTGTTGGAGCATCACAATAAAGAGTTTGCAGATATTAAGGAGAGAGTCTAACGTTACTGATACTCTAATGAGAGTTAGTCGACATGTAGTTGCAAAGTTACTTATAGTCGACAGAATGTTCAAAAGGGACCATCAAAATAAAGTTTTACCGTTACTTTAGTTGGTTTAGTTGACAAATCAGCCATTGAAAATAGAAATAGAAAACTAAGCCATTACTTCTTTATTACGTAAAAGCCTATTCTGACCTCTGCGAGAGTGTTTAGATGAAGTGGACGGACGTCCATCATCTGGGTTCTGCTTCACCCTCGTCCCGTGAGCCTGACCTGTGGACACAGAAACAGAAAACTCAGAAGACAGAGATGTTAAATATCCAGGACGATCCTGGCTCTGTGTCTGGGTCGGGTCTGGCAGCGGCAGAGGTGGACAGTAGCAAAGTACATTTATTTGAGTAACTTACTGTACTTAAGTACACTTTTAGAGTATCTGTACCTTACTGAAAAATTAAAGCACTCACTTCCTCTTTCAGTTTCACCCATCATGTGATTGTGATACATGATCGACATCCACCTCCAAACTGCAATAAAATCAGTACAAAATACAACACAACACAATACAATACAATACAATACAAATCTCCTCAGAAATACTATAAAAAAATATATAAAAGTATTCTCAGAAATTATGACGCTTTCAAAAATGTAACTCTATATAAAGGAGATATCCTCCTATGTCCTTCTACAATAAGTCTCCTCTCAGAAATCAGCTTCAAAGTCTCAAGTTTCGCACAGAAAATTCTCTGCAAAAGTTTGTTTTCGCCTGGTCTCTGCAGAATTCATAACACAAGTCGCTATGGCAACTAAAATTCTAATCACAGCATGCACGCCGTCGCTGACGTCACAGCATCTAAGATTTTAAAACACTATGCACGTACAGACAGCGATCGATTCAAATGTAAATATATATGCAGTCCTTCATAGCAACTCAAATTCGAATCACGCATCGACTCCGATTTATTAAATAATTACAAACTTAATGTCGACGTTTTCTTTAATATGATATTCATTCTTTCAGACCAGTTTTATTATTAAAACCCGTGGAAATGTGCGTTGACCTCCCCGGAGACGCCATCTTTGAGGGCAAAAGCTGCTGTGTTTACAATGTTTTACCATACTGTCTATGAGTTTTACAAGCAAATTTCGAATATTTCTTTCCATTTATAATGTTACGAAAATCATGAAGAGACAAAGTGACAGAGATTATAAAGAGACTCTATTAACACAAGACAGAGAGAGGTACAATGCGAAAATTTCTGTCATAAATGGTGTGGATCCGTATGCGCTAACAAAGGAAGCACTGAGCACTGATTATGCAGCTTTGCCTCAGATACAGTATTATCATGTGTATCATTATCTGGTATTGGCTAGGAGTTTTAATACATGTGAGCAATTCCGAGCCTGGAAATATGTGCATGAATATGAATATACACGGTATGAAAATAAATAAAACTCGCGTGCAAATTAATTAATGTAATGCGGAACTACTTTATACGCGGGTTCTTTAGGGACATAATCTGAGATTGCCGTGCTGGAATGTGAGTGTGTGTGTGTGTGTGTGTGTGTGTGAGAGAGTCGCGGGCGCGATCGAACAGTGGAAACAATGTTGTTTTTGTATGTTTTTAATATCTCGTCATTTTGTTCATACAGGACATAATTCAAACTGCAAAGTGTTAACTTATATTTGTGTACACTCGCAATAAAAAACAACAAATTCTTGCGTGTTTTGAGGTAGTTTCTTTCCTGTTTATCCTCGCCAGCCATAACCTCAGTCATTGTTCTGACAAAAGCTTAGTCTTCTCACATTCACGAAGTCTAATGACGGGTATACTGTAAAATCCAAATTTAACTGAACCTCCGACACGATTTAAACATCCATTGACCCAGCAGGAGATCACCATTTTCACTTTTTATCACGAAATTAACTCGCTTCAGCTTCTACTATTGTTCTGCCCTCAGAAATGGCGCCGGGTCGGCAAATGCTAAAAAACTAAATTTAACTGAACCTCCGGCACGATTGGAACATCCATTGACCCAGCAGGAGATGACCATTTTCACTTTTTAATCACAAAATTTCCGTTTCAGCTTCTTCTCATGTTCTGCATTGTAAGAATGTTGTGTTCTGCCCTCAGAAATGGCGCCGGGTCGGCAAATGCCCGTATGTTGGGACGTCATGTGGGAACTATGTATAGGGATGTCCCGCGTGACGTCACGCCATTTGGAGCAGCCATCTTGACGGAATAGAAAATGCTAAACCGCTGGTGATAATACCAAGGGTGCAGCGATTTGTATTATTTTGAAGCACCCCCGGACGCCGCCATTGGCTAACGGAACCCCACCTGCAGTTAGCATCCCATTGACTCCCATTCATTTTGGCGTCACTTTGACAGCGCATAACTTTACATCTGAGGCGTTTAAAGACTCCATTTGTCCATTATTTATTTCTAAAGAAACACGAAAATGTATAAAAGGCTCCATTACCTTGTAGCTTACGTTATGGCCCTGTAGAAGCAGTTTTTGTAAAAGTAGGCTAACGATTGCGTCACAGCCATGCGACTCTCTGTCGCACAGTAGGAAATTACCGTATGGACAGGAAGAGAAGCTCGCGGGCAATCGGGAGGACGTCGAGGCAAAATGACAAAGTAATTAATCAGAACACCTACAAAAAGTTTCTCCTGCTCCAAGATCATGGACAGCTCATACTCACGCTCTCCGTCTCTGCGAGTTTCGGAAGGTAATGATTCAGATTGATCTTGGCACAGCTACTAGAAGACAGACGGTTTGCTCACGTCACATCTACGTCGTCGAGCTCAGTTTGAGTCTGCGCAGTACGCTGGACCCCCAGGAAGTAAAAGTTTCTAATGGGCTTCACTTTGTCTCCGTTGAATCCAATGGGGTCGCTGTGTCCATTTCTTTTACTGTCTATGGATAATACAGCCAGAGACGGGCTCTGATTGATACAGCTCGTCGCGAAATATTCATCTATTCTTCTATCATGCCCGAGCGATGCTGTGATACCGATAGCCTGCTAAGCTTGTGTATGCTTTTAATGAAGCTCCGGTGTAGCGTGATGGGAAGTGGATAAGGTAACTTAGCTGTAAATGTCACCGAACCATAGACGCACCGAACTCAATGTCAGGACGTTTTTCCACATTTAATGCCTGTAAAAAGAACTTGTGGTGCTTCATATGGATCTATGATTCCTAATTCCTTTATCTTCCTCTTGTATATTTCTTTTTGTGATGACATGACGTGAACAGTTAGCTGACGGCCGATGTGCTAATAATAGATAGTGGTCAGTGTTCGTCTAAACCAGTGACCGCGACGCTGAAGTGTGTGAGAACAAATGAATAACATCAGTGTGAACCACGAACATTTGTTTATGTGGATTAAATATTTAAATTTTAATCATTCTGTGTCATTTTTCAATGTCAATCTTTTCATTATTTACATGTTTATGCCCAAAATGCTATATTATTCAAAGTAGTTGACTGTCATTCTCCTCTATGCTGTGTACGTTATTGATTAAATAGCCTAGCCTATTTAACATCGTTACAGGCACGATCGCGAGCATTCATTCATTCATTCAACTATTTTAAAAGACTGGAATAAACACCAGCACACACAAGCAATCTTTTTATAGTCAATTTAATTAAAAAATGTAAACCCAACAGGTATGAAATGTCAGAAAGAGAAAAAAAACTGTTAATGGGAAGCCTATTTATTATTCAGATTGCACAGTTGTAAAGAAAATATATTTATAGGAACATTTCAGCAGGTTCAAGATAATTAATACAATGACCATTATATACTATTATATTATTTTAATCAATTCGCAGCCATAAAACATGTGATAACCCGCATTCTCATGTATGTAGGTCCGCTGAAGTATTCCGTCAAAATGGCTGACACGCGGCTAGGGGTCACGTGACTGTGTTCACCTTATTCCGGAAGTAGCACTGGGTGGCGCCATCCGCGTAATCTCACTTCCTGGTTTAGCTACTTAGCGCTTTGTTTGCCCTGGTCCAATCTGTTATCTGTCTTGATATAAGTAGTAGATAGACTATAATATTATAGCCAAATGCGTTGGCCTATGGTTATTAACAACTGATGCAACGTACTAAAGTACATTTCACTTGAAGCTTTTGAAACAATGCCACAATCAAATTATTTAATAGCTGTCTTTCTAATAGCTATTACTTAGTTATGAAGATGTGCACAAACTACATGTAAAGTTTGAAACATTATTACACCAGTTTGTTTGCTTAATCACCAGATACATTTGCAGTGTATAGCCAACAGATGAGAAAAAAATAGCCACGAACTGGTGTAGAAAGAAAGTAGAGCCTCAACTAGATGAACAAGAGGGTAACGTTAGCTTAGCTAACTGCTAGCTGCAATTTCTTATGCTTTGATCTCTAACACTAGTAATGGCTGTAAAATAAATCCAGCGACTGAATTCTAGAGGACCATAGCTTTCAAACAAGGTATAGCATATGTATGTGTCCTGTAGTGAGACCATTACAACATTACGTTAGATGTTTGTGGCTAATGTAGGCTAAACACTACACATCGGCCGGGCTGCGATCAGACAGGCAGACGGGTCATATAAACACCTAAAAGTCGTTTAAAAATTACCCCGAGAAACAGTGCATTGCTGTGCTGTTGGTACACACGTACATAGCACATTTGGCACAAATTAGCTTATCTTATGTGACATTTTATCAGTGAGACTTCTCTGCAGTTCTCCTCGAAATTGAATGAGGGTCCGCTAAACCGGAAGTTGGTTTACAACGGAAGTACTGGACAGAAGTAAAAGTGGGCGGGGCGGAATAAGGTGAAGTTCGGACTTGAGTCCTTGGTAGTTCGGACTTGACAAGTTCGACTCAGGAGAACGAACTCCCGAGGACGGGAGGACGCAAGTCCGATAATTCTGCAAATGGAACAGCGGCGTACTTGATAATGTCACTCGGCTCGCTCTGGCTATCCGGTTATCTCTTTATGTAGGCTATATCTAGTCTACGAATCAGTGGCGGTTCTAGAGGGGGGCCAGGGGGGGCCAGTGCCCCTGTGACAACAAGCTTGGACCCCCTTGTGGCCCCCCTAAATGTGGAGTGTGAAATAATTTATAAACTATTTTTTGCTATCGTTATTTTTCACATCCGTTATTAGACAGTGGCAACACGGAACACAAATGTAACCCTAGAGAGGGACTGCTTAAATCGGATCTGCAGGGTTTTTTTCTATTCAGAAGTTGGTGGACGTTTTGCGCGAATATTATAGCCTAAGCAAAGAAGGAAATAGGTGAGTAAAGTTGTTAATATGTTGTATTTGTATTAAATGCATTACAGAAGTGTAACGTTAGAACCTGGCCGTTTGTTAGTTTGTGGCAGTTTGAAAAAGGATCAAATATATGATCAACAAACTCATGGTGCTGAGTATTTTTACTTAAACAGGGATGCAAACAGCTCGCTTTTCTGCGCCTCTTTTTCACGTCCGTTTGGGTGACTTGGGTCTGATCTGATTATAATTTCACAAAGTCACCTGAAGCCATTCCATAGCTTAATGTGAGGGACAGAAGTCTATTTACATCATTAAATTAAAGTTTACGGAAACTCGTTTTCCCTCCTCTGCGGCTGTCCATAATCTCCATTCAGTATTCAAACAGCGCGCGCGCCTCGTCCGGTTACAGCAGGATGCACGGTAAAACTCTCTCCAATATGATATATTCATATAATGCATGATCTGTAGATAAAAGGCTGTGGATTTGCATAAAATGACTTTATTTTGTGTATTTGTATTTTATGTTTGTTGCTGTTTTTAAACGACTCGCTACCGTGTGCCTAACTGTGAAGAAACAAATGATCAATAAACTTAACTGTTGGACAGATATACACTAGGATTTGTGCGCTCGACTTTTCTTCGCTTTGTGCCGTGAACTTTTAAATGCGCACTACTGTGACTCCACGTTGCTTTGAGCACATCATTCTGCACCCGTGATGCGCTTTGTGGGCCCTGTTTTGAAGCGTTTCATATTATCATGTTTTTTCCTATATTTTTTATACCTAGCCTTTAGCCTACAATACATTTAAAATAAGCATAATTTAATTGTATATTATATTGTATGCACTAAAGCTGGTGAAAACTTATCTCAGGTCCACAATGTCAGATGACAGATTAAGCAATTTAGGTGTTCTAAGTATTGAGTCAAGGGCAAAGGCCTTAAATCTAGATGAATTTGCTGATCTTTTTGCAAAAAAACACCAAAATCGTAGAATACAGTTAATGTGACTGATTCTGAATATGTAATGCAAATGTAAAAAATATAATGGAAATGCAAATACATTGTTGAATGATTGTAAACATGCCTGTTAATGCCTACAGTGCAGTGCAGAAAATGATATGACAACAATAAGGTCTAAATATAACTGGCCCCTCTAACAGTACAACTGGCCCCAGCTTGGCCCCCCAGTTGAAATGGTCTAGAACCGCCACTACTACGAATAAAACAAAATATATTATAAACCACCACTCTGCCTCTTTTCATTTTCATAAAAAAAAATCTTAAACATAATGGCCACACCTGCGTATAATGCATTTGTCATTTGGGACACAACAACAATCATTTAGTATTTATGTATGATATCAGTTAATTATTTAACTCGTTGTTATCAGTTCATTGTTTATGACATGGTCATAAAGTGTGGGAAACATTGATAATACATTTTAAGGACAGGCTATCTGGCAGAAGATGTTTTTAAATAGTAGCCTATATGTCATTTCTACCAGTCGGCTAACGTTCTGGCAAAGTTATTCCAGTAACGTTCCTTCAAAGTTATCTGGTCTTTAATCATGTTCTTAAAAAGTTAGTAGGCCTACAAAAACAACTTTTTTTTCTGAAATGTTTTAAATATTGAACTAACATTTTTAAAAATGTAAAAAAAAAAAAAAAAAAAAAAATGTGTCGAACATAATAGCTTTTCGAATCCGGAAGAGTGTGATGAGTCTCTCTCTCTCTCTCTCTCTCTCTCTCTCTCTCTCTCTCTCTCTCTCTCTCTCTCTCTCGTTTGAGCGTCATGATTTTTAAGTCCCGCCCGTTCCGTTATTCGTCTCTCTCAGTACCGACGCCTGTCCCACTCCCGTGCGCTCGCGTTCATCCTCGAAGCCAAGCGGAAGAAACTCTCTGAAACGGCTTTGAAATCCCACAATCAGGAAATACCATTCAAACTCGCCACATCTAGTGCTTTGTTGAGCACTTTCTCCGTTACACCGATTCTTACCAAGTTGAAAACTTTTCTGTCTTGAGAGAAGAGATGTGGGTGGTAAACAGTCTGGCCGAACCGCAAACCCACTAACGGAGCCGAAAAACCAGCAGAGAGAAAACAGCTTCTGGAGCGACGAACATCACCACGGTCCGCTGTGTCTGTTGACCGACTGAAGTGAGTCTCTCGCCTGTTGTTATTACAGGGTGTGACATTTATTACAGCAATTACTTTGTGTGTGTGTGTGTGTGTGTGTGTGTGTAGCCTACCTGGTAACGTTACTCCATACTTTACGGGGACCAAATATTTTTTGCTTATAAACAGCTTATAAATCATATGAAATAAAGTATTCTGAAAATGTAAAAATGCAGAAAGTTTTCTGTGAGATGGGTAGTGTTAGGGTCAGGGTTAGGGGATTGAATATAGGCCTACCGTTTGTACAGTATAAAAACAATTACATCTATGGAGAGTCTACGTAAAGATATAAAAAAAAGTTTGTGAGTGTGTACTTAACCATATTTTGGGGAGACATTTGTATCCAGAAGTGAGCTAAACCTACCTGACAAGACATCTTTTTTTGCTACGTCCTTAAATACTAGCTGTAGGCTATATACAAACAATACAAGTCTATGGGATGTCCCCATTTATAAAGCTATTGTACGTAAATGTGAACTTAGACGTGAATTAAGGATGACTGGTACAGTTTTTGAATTTCTGCCTTGTGTAAGGTTCCTTGCCATAAATTGCCATAAACATTAGCCCAACACATGATAGATTTCTTTAATACTGAATATATATATCCTATCCATATGAACAGGAACACATGTAACACATGTAGGTGAATTGAGGTAAAATAAGTCCAAAAGTCATTGAAAAGTGTAAACTAGTAAAAAAAAAAAAAAAAAAAAAGGTTTCAGGTCTAAAATGACTAGTACACTGACCTAAAAACCCACTGACCCATTTCCTTCTTCTTCTTTTTTTCTTCTCCTTCTTCTTCTTTTCTTTTTTGTTTGTTTGTTGGTGAGTGGTGCCATTCTAATGAAAGGTTGGGTGGCCCCATTACCCATACATTGACAAACACTAACCTGCACAAACCTTTTTGGAATCATGAATATGATGAATTAATGCAACAAAATAAGTACCAAAAACAAATGTTGTACTATTATATTTCTATTATATTTCACATTTTTGTGGTTGATTAGGGGTTGCACAATTGAAAAGGTTGGGAAACACCAATTTAGAGCAGAGCATGCACAATGGTTATTGTAAGGTTAATCATTTTCTTCATTAGCTAAGTCTTTGAGCACTGTCCCAATCACCCACAACCATGCTGTTCCATCTGTGTTTTGGTGGATGGGACAAAATAAAAACAACCTAATTCTGAAAATAGAAAAATGAAATTAAAACACATTTTTACTGATTTTGTTGCAGTAGTGCATCATATTCATGTTTCCATCAAAGGTTTGTGTAAAATAGTAGCTATGACAATTTTACGACCTTATTATGAAAACTGGCAAAAGCTTAGGCCTACGTCATTTTCCTCACTTTATGCATTTCAGGGTCAACTTCCTGTTTGATCCATGCCCCACTCACCTACATGATGTCATACCAACGAGGGCATCCAATTTTGATCATGTGGTCTGAGCTGGTCTCACAGCTAGGACTTTTTTTTCACTCATTAGGCAAGAAAAAAGATCCTCGTTCACGAAAACGACTAAAAATGCTGTGTTCTGCTGTCAGGCCAGTAGTTGGCGATGTCACTTTGTAAAGAAACACTACGTGCCTATAGGCTGAACACGTAATAGGCATGACTTCACTGTTTTCACAAATTCAAATCACGTTTTTGTAGTTCACATGGAGACGATAACGGTATCGTTTTCAAAAACTTGCACTTTGAATCCCGTTTTCAAAAGTTAGCTACTTTATATTAATATACTATATTATATGAATGTATTTAATGCTCCTATTGTGCACATATATATTTTACATTGTCTTTATTAAAAAAACACCTGGATGTAATTACAGCTGTATTTAATGTCTGTAATTACATCTATAATTGCACCGTTGACCTTTCCCTTAACCCGTGGATTAAGAGTTAAGGGAAAGGTCACCAGTCCAATTATAGATGTAATTTAAACCTTAAACCTACCCATACCACCAAACCCGTTCCTAACCTTACCCATATCCCTCCCAACGTGAATATATATATATACAGTGCTATGCATAAGTTTAGGCAACCATGCTAAAGTTGACTAAAAAGAGGAATAAAAAATCATATTTTGCAAATTTAACTTAATGCCTTATTTTAAAAAATTAGGAAAAATCCAACCTTTAAGGACACCAATTTTCTTTGTGAATGAATAATGTATCGTAAATAAATAAATGTTCTTCCTTAAAAAACAGGGTGCATAAGTTTGGGCACCACTATGTTAAATTCCCATAGAGGCAGGCAGATTTTTATTTTTAAGTATTTTTTTTTTTTTTTTTTTAGGATACTATGCATCCTGATAAAGTTCCCTTGGCCTTTGGAATTAAAATAGCCCCACATCATCACATAGCCTTCACTATACCTAGAGATTGGCATGATTTTATTTCAGTTAGCCTAATAGCTAGTTTGATTTGCATTGAGAGATGATCTTATGGAAAGTACTCCATGCCAATCTCTAGGTATGGTGAAGGATATGTGATGATGTGGGGCTATTTTAATTCCAAAGGCCAAGGGAACTTTATCAGGATGCATAGTATCCTAAAAAAAATAAAAATAAAAATACTTAAAAATAAAAATCTGCCTGCCTCTATGGGAATTTAACATAGTGGTGCCCAAACTTATGCACCCTGTTTTTTAAGGAAGAACATTTATTTATTTACGATACATTATTCATTCACAAAGAAAATTGGTGTCCTTAAAGGTTGGATTTTTCCTAATTTTTTAAAATAAGGCATTAAGTTAAATTTGCAAAATATGATTTTTTATTCCTCTTTTTAGTCAACTTTAGCATGGTTGCCTAAACTTATGCATAGCACTGTATATATTTTTTTTTTTTATCTAAGTACATAGTAGTTAATGATATAATCATTGACCAAATGTTCTCTTTATTTAATCACTTTTGGCATTGCATCATATCTAGTATTTTCTAAGAACCCACACATATTATTCTGTTTTTAGTACATGACCGGTGTACATCTTGAAGCAACAAAATTTCTCCATTTCTCCAGGCATATTTATTTTCCTAAATTTGATCAGTCAGTATGAGTCCACTTTCACATCCTCCACAACTCATCAATCTCCCCTTACTTTAGTCTTTACTCTCAACACCAAGAAGGCTTCTGTCTCAAAATCTCCAGGTGTTTAAGTGCTGTGATGGTGTTTGTTGCTATTTAGTGGGAAAATAAAAAAGGGGGGAGTTGTTTACTACAGGAGGACTTTAGAGGGGCTTTCGCACCGGATAGTTCTAGGAACTTAGTTCTAGGAACGAGCCACTCGGGTGGTTCATCGAGGACTAATGGCTCTCCTAGGAACGTTTTCCTGGTTGCATTGAAAAGGACATCAACAGAGGTGTTGCTGCAAGAGGGAGCAAGAGGACATGAAGGACAATGAGCCAGTAGGTACTCTGACGTAAGCCGCGCTTGTTGTTGTGACTTTTATTTTGACAGCGCTGAGAACGCCAGAGCCTGAACACACTGCGCTCGCATTCTCCGAGTTCATTAGTTTATGACCTGTCTAACAGTCCTGTCTAATACGTTATTAGATAGAACTGTTATAGATAGAAAGACAGTATATGAAATGGTATTAGCGTATGCCGTGTGGTTGATGTACAGGGTTGCTAGCTGAGCAGAAATACATAATCATGTTTCTCTTGGTCCCCTAAAAGTTGTGTTGGATTTTCTCCTTAGCTTAAAGGTTAAGAGGTCCATCTATCACTGTTTCCCATGTTCGTAGAGTTAGTTTGTGGAGTAAATATATAGGCTATAATCTGTGTGTTTACACAGCTTTTTAAAAATGGCGGGTGCTGGTGTCTCGCGTGCGTTCAGCCAATCAGTGAACACTAACGTCACTGGTAGGTCCTATAAGTGCTGGTTTAGACCCGACTCTGAAGTAGGAGCTACATTAGTTCCTCCAAAAGGAGTTCCTACAACTAAAATCATTCCTAGTTCCTGCAGTGCGAACGCGCCACAATCTTCCGCCAATAGTTCTAGGAACGAAAGCCCTAGAAAGCTCCTTAGGTGTGCCTTACAGTTAAAAATGTTATAAAATATGTATTTTTAATTTAAATAATGAACTGTTTTTAAGGGTAGAGTTCTAGGAACGAGCCACCCGAGTGGTTCATCGACGACTAATGGCTCCCCTAGGAACGTTTTCCTGGTTGCATTGAAAAGGACATCAAAAGAGATGTTGCTGCAAGAGGGAGAAGTTATTTTGATTAAGATTACCTGAGGACATGAAGGACAACGAGCCAGTAGGAACTCTGAAGTGACGTAAGCCGCGCTCGTTGTGACGTTTATTTTGACGGCGCTGAGAACGCCAGAGCCTGAGCACACAGCGCCCGCATTCTTTTTCATTTAAATAATGAGCTGTTTTTAAGGGTAGAGTTGATTAGAGTTTATACTAGTAATTTAAAGTTGGTATTAAACAGAAGTTGTGCGTGTCTTTTCCCTATTGTGACGGATATCAGAGTGAAACGGCTTCTGGAACCAGAAAAAAATGCAGGGCGGAACTTGATTTTGTCCGTGGGCAATTCATTGGATGGTTGTGGTTTGCTATTGGTGGATCTCATGTGAGTGACAGGTTGCCCCGCCCTCGTGCCAGTAAACATGTCATTAGAGAAGAGAAGAGATGTCGCTGCAAGAGGGAGAAGTTATTTTGATTTAAGATTACGAGAGGACATGAATTTTTATAAACATTTATAATAAATACTGAAATATTCCATAAAAATATTAGAATTGTCTATTTTGATTTCATGGTGACTTTAATGGGAATCCCCATTTAGACAGCCAGATAGACACATGCAAGTGTGTGTGTGTGTGTGTGTGTGTGTGTGTGTGCATTCATGTCCACTGAGCTGGATTGTATGATGGACCACAGTTCAAGAGTCCATGTGTTTTCCTTTCGTCAGCTCTTTCTGTCCATCTGCTATGAAACATTTACCCAACACTCACTTCAGCTGCAGCACACGGAGATTTCATCTTACATTGGAACTTTCTCAAAATAAATAGACATGTGACTAATTATGTGACTAATAAACCATTAGCTAAAGGCCAGCATGACACGTCACATCTTTAAACATCTGCTCTTATACCTTTGACCTGATTAAAGGCTAAACAGCAAAAGTCTTCATTAAGTCTCATCATTCACAAGCTCTCAATATGACAAAAAGTCGTGGGTTACACTTTACGATAATGTTCCATTTATAGTTAACATGAGAACTTTTACTAATACATTATTAAAATCAAAAGTTAATGGACCTGAGCTGCATGAACTAACAATGAACAGTGTTTTTATTAACAACGTTAACAAAGAGACGATAAATACTGTAATGTATTTTTTGTTAATGCATTAACTAATGTGAATAATTTGGACTTTATTGTAAAGTGTCACCAACGCTTGTCTAGGTGTCATTACTAATAATAACCCATCATTATGGAGATGCAGTGGGAATCTCAGTGCCAGAGCTGTTCAACTTCAGCTCTGAATGAAAACGCCTGCCATTATTTGGCTTGAATGTTTTCCATTTAAAAGCACAACATTTGTGAAGCACTAAAATGAAATTCAAAGTCACATTGAAATGAGTCTGATTTTAATACTCAAATGAGCAATGCAAAATCACTCCCTCAATGTCTCATCTTCATGTGAGAACATCTGCTGTTAGATGTTCAGATGGGTTTAACACACTTTTTTTTCCTACATCCGTGATGCTGTTTTAAACTTTCCATTCATCATCTCTGGTTTGATGGTTTGCTGTATGAAGTTAAGGGTTGCTCCCATCTGGATTGTTTGGGCTGATCACTGACAACTGGAAGCAGTTTCAGTCGTGACTATTTAAAGCCTTCTGTTTAGTGTTACTTATTATTATGATTTATGTATTTAGCTATTCTTAACAACAATGCATGTTAAGTATTAAAACTAAGAGATGAGAAAGTACATGCTGGTGATCAGCAATGCTGGATTTTTTACCATACTTTGGTTGTCCCGTCTTGGAGCGGGTGCACAGAAAACTGCTTTTGTTGCAGCAAAAAATGGTTGCCCCCTGCTCCTGGTGTGTGTGTGTGTGTGTCCTCACTACTCACTGCTCCTAATGTGTGTGGATGGGTGAAATGTAGAGGACAAGTTCTGAGTACCATACTTGGCCTTCACGTCATGTCAGTCACTATTTTACAGTATCCTTGTTACATGTTGCATGTGCTTACTATAGTAATAACAGTAAATTATGCAAATGCACCCAAACCCTAATCCTAACCTTACAGTAAGTACATGTAGTTAATTAATATTACTGAGTACTTAAAGGGGTGGTTGATTATGATTTTACTTTTCTAACTTTAGTTAGTGTGTAATGTTGCTGTTTGAGCGTAAACAACATCTGCAAAGTTACGACGCTCAAAATTCAAAGCAAAGGGAGAACTTTTATTTTAAAGAAATTGTTAAAAGGACTAAACGGCAGGGACTACACGACATTCCTCCGGGGTTAGTGACATCACCAACCCTATAATTTGCATAAACCCCGCCCCCAGAACACGATTTATAGATTATCAAGAAAATGCTAATCAATGACTTGAATATTACTACACATAAGCTAAATAAATTAACCAACTAACCATTCAGAAATGTCCTGTTGCTTCTACATGTTGTCACTTCTTGAGTCTCTCCATCATTGTCTGACTCCGGTTTGAAAATAAAAGGCTAAAAGTTTTTGAGAATTTCAGTGCATGTCTGTGTGAGGTAAAAGGACACGAGCTCTTGAAGCTCCGCCCCCCTGTGCCGGGAGCAGCAGCTCATTTGCATTTAAAGAGACAAACACAAAACAGTGCGTTTTTGCTCACCCTCAAAAAGTGACAACTTTAACATGCTATATAAAAATATCTGTGGGGTATTTTGAGCTAAAACTTAACATACAGACTCTGGGGACATCAAAGACTTATTTTACATCTTGTGAAAGGGACATTATACCACCCCTTTAAATGTATAATTACACTGTAACAAAGACGCCTTAAAATAAAGTGTAACCAAACTCTTTTTATTATCAAGCACGTCCCGCAGTCTGGCAGCAGTAGACTTCATTTTACAACTATCTCTGATTTAGCTGATTTGGACGTTAAGTTTGGGCTTTTAGGGAGGAACAAAAGTGCACCGCTGTGGAGGAAAGAAATGTTCGCTAGACGGATTGTGTCACAATAATCTTTTCTCCTCGATTATCATATTTTCATAGTCGTTAGATGCCAAAATCGAAAGTAGAATTCAATTAATCTCAGCCCTAGTTTCTTGCTGTCATTGCAATGTCTTTGTTACCGACAGTTGAATTTCTAAACGGCCCCGTTCTCTTTCTGTCAGACAGTCTTAGTACTTTAAAAACTGCTCTTATTCCTTTAGGCTATATGAAAAAGCCTTCAAATGTCTGACGAGGTTGGTGGCGTTAAAAGGTTTTTTGTGCTTTCTGCCCCGTGGGATTTCCTTAGCACACACACTGCAAATTGATGGTCTTTTGGTAGAACTGTCAGATCGGTGAATTTAGTGAAGTCATTTTAGCTGCACGTAGAAACGTTTAGTGTCTTCTGATCAGCCTTTACAGGGACCACCGATGAAACTGACAATGAGAGGACTGACAATGTCTGATTCAATTACAGGAGTATTCAGAGTTTAAAAAGGCCATGTTCAGACTGCAGGCAAAAGTGGCCCAAAACCACAGATTTTCCCCCCGCTCATCTGTGACTCAGATAAACACTGATTTCAGTGTCCTCCATGTTTATGTCCATCTCGTTATTGATCTTTTGTGCATGCGGGTTCAAATGATCAGTTCAAACTCTGATCTGATATTAGCCACATTGAAAAAAAGAATGTAAACAGCCAAACAAAATCTGAGCAATAAATCATACTTGAGTACTGAGGTTTGCAATGTGAACGAAGCCACAGATATATATTCAGTCTGTGCAGTGTTATTATTCTGAAGTAGTTCTACTAGTTTAGTCTTTGAGCTCACAAAATTTCCTCAGAGGTCTTAACGGCAACCCAGCAAAATAAAAGTTTGGTTCAACTTGAAGAAATTGTGACAGAAATATATTACTGTTGTACAGTAGAATTTTGCTATAATCCTAACACTAATAATAATAATATAAATTATTGTTATAACTATTTTTTAAGGAATAATACATTGTTCTACCATGTTTTAATTTTAACAGAAAAGCTCTGTTGTGCAGCACTTTGACAAAAACAAGTTTTTTAAATTAATTTGATTAAAAGATAAAGTTCAATTAATGTTTTATGCCTTCATTTGACTGCCAGAAAAACACACTTAATAGAAATGAATAAAATACAATAAAAAGCGTAATGTAATAATTTGTTGTTTTTATGAATTCAATTAATTAGACATGCTTTTGTGATTATTCAAATTTAATTAAACCATTCAAATGGAATCTGAAAAACTTAAAACAGAAAACAGAGAATTTGGTAAAAAATAAAATGGAATTTGAGGGGAAAAAACTTATTTCATAGGGCCCTAAACATGTCATTTTTGATAAACTTTTAATACATTGTATTCATGATTTCAATTAATCAGACATGCTTTTTGATTTTTTTTTTTTTTTTTTTTTATCAAAATGGACAGAAAAAATAATTAAAAAATTTTAATGAAAAAAAGAAGAATTTGAAGAAGAAGAAAAAAATGGAATTTGGGACAAAATAAAATGGATTTCATAGGGCCCTATTCAGAACAGGAGCAAGAACTCTTTGACACGGGATCCTTGTGGAGTAGAATTAGAAACCGATGATTTCGTTGATTGACAGTGGGCATGCTATTATACAGACACACTGGTGTTGGTTCAGCTGCCTGAACAGACATATCATCAGCAGAAATCACCCCGCTATACAGCCTCACCAGGCAAAGTAATTACTACACACAACAAACCCGTTTACACAAGACCAGTGATAGACATTTGACTCCCAAATATTTATTGCTCTCTTTACAAACACTGACCAGACCAGCACATACTCTGCTGTTGATTAATTTACTCGGGTTCGGTTCTTGGCTCATCATTGACCGGCATGAATGACTAACAAACCACCTCAGCATTACTAAGCAAAACCTCAACAGGTGGAAATTTGACAGCTCCTCCACCTGGTCTCGTCCGTCACTCGAGTTTGTTGAAACAGCTGTGATTCCACGGATTACAGTGATGTTAATGAGCCAGGAATATAATTATGCAAATTCTCCTTGCAATAGTAATTGTTTTTGTTTTTCTGAAGCAAATGATGTGGTGCTTGTCTGTGCAAAACCCAGGGCCTCGATGGTGAGGTGTTGTTGTGAGTGGTTTCCAGTACTGCGTCCCAATCCGCCTACTTTCACTATGCCCTATAAGTACGTACTGTTTTTGTGAAGAAAAATACATACTTTTGAGTGTGTAGCAGAAGAGTATGCAAGCTTTGGGACATACAGTACTACTTGGTCATAATTGCGTCTTTAACACTTAGTTACATTCATCCTGCCAACGTTTAAACTAGGGATGCACGATATATCGGCCACCATATCGGCATCGGACGATATAAGTTATTTTTTTATGTTTATCGGTTTATGCGAAAATTTGGCCGATAAATTAAAGCCGATAAATAATGGGTTATTTCCTACAGCTGATACAGTTCAGATGCGCACTGTTCAACATGATAGTTTTAAATTGCTTGAAATATGATTGGCATTGAACAGCATTATAATTGTGTGATTGGGACATGAGACTTTTGTTTTTGTATTCAGGCTCTCAAAAATTATAGAAAAATTTGAATTTAGATTTATAGACCAACATATCGGTTATCGGCTTTCAAATATAAAGAATTATCGGTTATCGGTATCGGCCAAAATGTTCATATCAGTGCATCCCTAGTTCTGTCAGGGTTTGGGTTGGTGCAATTAGCGAGGACTCAAGTGCAGAACAATGGGTATTTATTAAGTATAAAATAAAACAAAAACTACCCCGTGGGGGAAAACAAGACAGGAATCAAGACTTCGATTAGACTTGGCATGAACACGAAACAAGAGGCGACGACAGACAAGGTTAGACGACGAACCAGCACAGGACTGAAAACACAAGGAGAATAATTAGGGAGAGCAAACAAAGCAGGGAACAAGGGAGGACAGGTGGGGCAAATGAATCAATAATCAGGTAACAAGATGGGAGGGGCTAAACGAGACATGTACATGCAGCCAATGAGAACACTCATAAGCTACGTGTCCACACAAAAAATGACAACATGAAAGCACTTGAAACAAGGCAAAACAGGAGTGTCAGCACTCTGTCACAAAAACATGAAATACACTAGACAAGTTCAAACTGCCCTGTCAATCATCTTTTCACAGTTAAAATCCTCCATTTTCAATTTAATTTAATTTCCTACCGTATCGGAGAGAAATGCAGTCGCACGTTGATCTGCCAGTCGTGGGTCTTTCATGCGGAGACTCTCCTCATGTGTTTGCATAATGATGCATTTAAAAGTGAATGAATGTAAACGTATCTTTGCAAAAGTTCACAACGCTGTTGCAGATGAAATATAATGTGGATGTCATTGAGTAAATATCTTTTCGTCAGGTTATAAACTGATTATTAATCAATCACTCAAACCCCTTTATCTAAACCTCTCTACTTATCAGACTCGCACATCCGCCATGTTTGTAGTTTTTTGTAGTTACTAAAAGAGAAGTAATCGAATCGTCATCCAACGCGCAATGGGTTGTGGGAAATATTAGCCGTTAGAGTGTGCACGGATCTGCACTTCGTATCTAACCATCCAGTATCTTTTGGAATACTCATTTCAACTTACAGTGATTCGGGACACACTAATTCTAATTTTGAATGCTATTTAGGACGGATAGTGTGCGAATTGGGACGCAGCACATGGCATTGCTATGTGGTTGCTATGATGTTCTGAGTGGTTGTTGACATGTTGCTATGTGGTTGCTATGATGTTCTGAGTGGTTGTTGACATGTTGCTATGCAGTTGCTAGGTGTTTTTTTGCTGTCTGAAACGGTCCACCATCAAGTCTCTTCTGGTCTCTATGACTCAGCTCAGGAAATATGGGGGATTTTTTTTTAAAACCTTTTTTTTTTTTTTTGCAGCACAAAATCATGAGTATAATCGCTTAGAAAAGCGTGTTTACAAGAGTCGTGACATTTAATGAGTAGTCTTAAAATTGAAGATATTAAATGTATCTTTTACAGATAAATACTTCTTATTGATTTGGTTGATTTTATGCCCTGTGAGTGTTTCATAGCGAGAGCAACACTCTTCATCTATCTGATCAACTGATAATCTAATCAACGCTCAATGCTCATCTTAATCTTGTTCAGTCAGTTAGTGTAAATTGAGAGGACGGCCAGTGTCAGAGCGTTTGACCTTGTTGAATAAATCATTTATTTGACCTTGTCTGATGAGTCAAACGCGTGGCATAGGCATCTTTAGTGCTCTATATATAGACTAAGGCGTCTTTGCTGGATAACTCAATGGACAGCTCTGTTAAGGTTTTAAAAAACTCTGAGAATCATCAGACACACACAATGTATCATTCACACACACACACAAACACACACACACACACTCCGCCGATGTCTGCGTGAGTTTCCAGCACTTAACAAAACCATGTTCCACACAAAATGCTTTACATACTTCCTCATGCTCTTACTAGACACACACACACACACAAACACACACAATGCACTGATAGGTTCAGCAGAGAATGGCCAGAGTGGAGTCACATGACCTGAGCAGCCAATGAGAGTTGAGGAGCAGAGCTGTCGTGAGCGGGAAGGGGCGTCTGACCCTCACATGTGTGTCTGACTGTGCAGAAAAGGAATGCTTGCATTAACACAAGTTCTGAATCAACACAGCAAGAGCGTTAAACTGAACGTTATCTGATCAAACTCGTGGCATGTCCGCAGTATTGATGCATTTCACTTCTAAAAACACCTTGGTGAAAAGTAGTGTACTTTTAAGTGGAGTACTTATTACGGAAATAATATACTTGATCTGAATGTAATGTTAATTGCAATTAAACGTTTTATAGTTTAAATAGTTTAAATTCATTTTAAATGCAATTAGCTGAACTTTAGCTTTTTTTATCCACTTAAGTAAGACTTTAGTACATCTTTATATGTATTTTTACAATTACATCTAATGTCTTTGAAATATGGATAAAGTGTACCGCTGAATACTGACAATAATTTATTTGCTTATGTCATTTATTTAGTTAAAGCTGCAGTCCGTAGCTTTTTTGGGTTAAAAAGTATCCCAAATAAATTTTTGAGCAAGTACATAACCAGCCAGTGTTCAAAACTCTCTGCTTGCCGTAGCTCGAAAATGTTAAGCTTGTAATAATGTTTTAATTCCAGTGGTACTGGTGGATTTCCGCGGGAAATTTGAGCATGTCTTTGCGGCATTACGTCACATCTGTCCACGTAAAGAAGAGTCTCGGCTAGTGGGCTATGAGTGTGAGGATGTTGGAGGTGGAGATTTATAGCATATTCTCCTCAAAACACTGGATTCATCCGCGCTGTGCCATGCCGAGGCACAACCCACGTAAAGTTGATTATTCCGCGAATAACTGCAATTGCAGATTTCGAACAGAGATGGCGACAAAGAGGAAAAACTGCGGACTGCAGCTTTAAATTTCTAAGACACATTTGTAATGATGAATTGAGTACATTTAAAGTCCCCCTGTGCTGAAAATCAAGTTTATATTTCTATGTGGTGTTTTTAATATGCTTTAAGACAAACCATGTGCAAATTCATAAGTCGACACCATTGCTGAGTATTTTCTGCTTAAAACTGCAGTGAACCAAAGACAGTCTCAAAAACACGGTTTGAAATCGCTGGTGTTTCTGACGTCACAAACTACCTTGTAACCAATCAGATCAACGTGTGATCGCCAACGAGTGGATCTCTGAGCCGGTGTGAGTGAGTGGAGGCGGGGCTATTATGAATATTCATAGAACCGCGCATACTAAATGAGGCAAGGGTGTAGAGTTACATTCAAGCTATTTTAATTCATGATTTATTTATTTTTATCAAGGAAAAAACGTTTAATTATGCCATTTTGGTGATCAAAGACGAGTTTTAAGGGATAAAATGATTGACTACAGGGGGACTTTAAAATATATTCACTTTAAATGTAGTATTGAATATCACACTACAGTAGATATTACAATCAAGTACTTTACATGTGCTTTATATCTTAGTCAACACATTTACTACTTTAGAGAACAACAAAAGATTAAGAAAACTTGATGTAAAATGTACTGTAAGGGTGGGTTTCCTACAGTGGTTCAGGCTGCAGGACTGTCGAACGACTAAAGAAACATAACTTATCAGCAAAATGGTAGAAAACTGTACCTTTCTTGTCTATTACCACCCCCTGCTACTTTATACCAGCGACGGAAATAAGCGCAGTTACAATCGCAAAATATGTTTGAGAGCGTTGCTATTGTGTGATGATATTGTATTGCAATAGGTAGCACATCAAAGTTAATACCGAATCAAAAGCTTTTGGGTTTAATGACAATATGGTTATGGTTACACTTAAAAATGTGTACCATTAATTGTACCCAGCATATGTTTAATGTTAACTAGGGATGCACGAGCACTATTACCTAGCAAAGACATTTGCCTTAGTTTTCAACCCCCTCTTTCTTACCCCAAGGGCCATTTGTAATTCCTAAAGACACAGAGGTGCTGATAGTGATCAAGGCCACCTACATCAGGGGGCAACTTTAGGACAGAGGAGGAAGTTGTCATTTTCTGATTGGTCAGTTTGAATGTCTCACAGTTGGGTTACAGTCACATGCTCAAGGAAGGGATAAAAGAATATTGCAACTGTTGCTCTATCTCTTTTATTCGCTGGCTCTTCTTGTCTCTGGTCTCTTCTTTTCCTTCTTTTTTCTTTGTCTCTTTCTCACTCTCTTTCTCTCTCTCCCTTCCCATCTCTCAGGTAACATTAAACATATGCTGGGTACAATTAATGGTACACATTTTTAAGTGTAACCATAACCATATTGTCATTAAACCCAAAAGCTTTTGATTCGGTATTAACTTTGATGTGCTGCCTATTGCAATACAATATCGTCACACAATAGCAACGCTCTCAAACATATTTTGCGATTGTAACTGCGCTTATTTCCGTCGCTGGTATAAAGTAGCAGGGGGTGGTAATAGACAAGAAAGGTACAGTTTTCTACCATTTTGCTGATAAGTTATGTTTCTTTAGTCGTTCGACAGTCCTGCAGCCTGAACCACTGTAGGAAACCCACCCTTACAGTACATTTTACATCAAGTTTTCTTAATCTTTTGTTGTTCTCTAAAGTAGTAAATGTGTTGACTAAGATATAAAGCACATGTAAAGTACTTGATTGTAATATCTACTGTAGTGTGATATTCAATACTACATTTAAAGTGAATATATTTTAAAGTCCCCCTGTAGTCAATCATTTTATCCCTTAAAACTCGTCTTTGATCACCAAAATGGCATAATTAAACGTTTTTTCCTTGATAAAAATAAATAAATCATGAATTAAAATAGCTTGAATGTAACTCTACACCCTTGCCTCATTTAGTATGCGCGGTTCTATGAATATTCATAATAGCCCCGCCTCCACTCACTCACACCGGCTCAGAGATCCACTCGTTGGCGATCACACGTTGATCTGATTGGTTACAAGGTAGTTTGTGACGTCAGAAACACCAGCGATTTCAAACCGTGTTTTTGAGACTGTCTTTGGTTCACTGCAGTTTTAAGCAGAAAATACTCAGCAATGGTGTCGACTTATGAATTTGCACATGGTTTGTCTTAAAGCATATTAAAAACACCACATAGAAATATAAACTTGATTTTCAGCACAGGGGGACTTTAAATGTACTCAATTCATCATTACAAATGTGTCTTAGAAATTTAAAGCTGCAGTCCGCAGTTTTTCCTCTTTGTCGCCATCTCTGTTCGAAATCTGCAATTGCAGTTATTCGCGGAATAATCAACTTTACATGGGTTGTGCCTCGGCATGGCACAGCGCGGATGAATCCAGTGTTTTGAGGAGAATATGCTATAAATCTCCACCTCCAACATCCTCACACTCATAGCCCACTAGCCGAGACTCTTCTTTACGTGGACAGATGTGACGTAATGCCGCAAAGACATGCTCAAATTTCCCGCGGAAATCCACCAGTACCACTGGAATTAAAACATTATTACAAGCTTAACATTTTCGAGCTACGGCAAGCAGAGAGTTTTGAACACTGGCTGGTTATGTACTTGCTCAAAAATTTATTTGGGATACTTTTTAACCCAAAAAAGCTACGGACTGCAGCTTTAACTAAATAAATGACATAAGCAAATAAATTATTGTCAGTATTCAGCGGTACACTTTATCCATATTTCAAAGACATTAGATGTAATTGTAAAAATACATATAAAGATGTACTAAAGTCTTACTTAAGTGGATAAAAAAAGCTAAAGTTCAGCTAATTGCATTTAAAATGAATTTAAACTATTTAAACTATAAAACGTTTAATTGCAATTAACATTACATTCAGATCAAGTATATTATTTCCGTAATAAGTACTCCACTTAAAAGTACACTACTTTTCACCAAGGTGTGAAGAGAAAGAGAGTGAGAAAGAGACAAAGAAAAAAGAAGGAAAAGAAGAGACCAGAGACAAGAAGAGCCAGCGAATAAAAGAGATAGAGCAACAGTTGCAATATTCTTTTATCCCTTCCTTGAGCATGTGACTGTAACCCAACTGTGAGACATTCAAACTGACCAATCAGAAAATGACAACTTCCTCCTCTGTCCTAAAGTTGCCCCCTGATGTAGGTGGCCTTGATCACTATCAGCACCTCTGTGTCTTTAGGAATTACAAATGGCCCTTGGGGTAAGAAAGAGGGGGTTGAAAACTAAGGCAAATGTCTTTGTTCATTTTCAAATAACTTTGATTATTTTCAACCCTACAGTACTTTAAAGTAAAACTTTTAATTTGAAATGATTACAAAGTGCACTTTTAAAAATTTACATAAGTGTGTTAAACAGTCATGAAAGTGTACTCTCTTTAAAGCTGCAGTCGGCAAGTCTGGCAGATTGAGGGGACTTAGCCAAAATGTTGAATGTTTACAACTCGTATGCCCCTCCCCCACTACCACGAGCACCCTCCCATCGAGTTCGTGCTCGTCAGTGCGTGTGCACCAGATTTTCTACAGGTGTTTTCTTTTCCTTGGTTGCTTTGGACCTCCTAGCTCTGGTTGTTAACCGAGGAATTGGAAGCTTGTTAGTAGATTTTCTTTCCGCCATCCCGCTTCGTACAATCCAACACACCTGCGAACTTCAGGCGTGTGCATGTGATATTGTAACGTGCGCGAGGGGGGAGGGGGGGATCTGTGGCGTGTGCACGAACTGTGATTGACAGTCAGATCTCACACAGCCCTGCGCTGATTTGACCAGAAGAACCGGGAGCGGTGGATTTTTGCAAAACAAATAACAGGCTCTAGGTGGAGGTAGAAGCGCAGGTTTTTTTCTAAAACCGGCTGATTTATGTGGTTCTGTCGGAGCATATTGTCGGTTTCAGTGAATATGATCAAAAAAATCGTGCCGACTGCAGCTTTTAGTACTTTTACATTTTTTTTGCTCAACAGTCACAGTGGCTAGTGGTTTTCCAAAGTTACTAGCCACACATCATTTTCACTGGCCATGATTTTGACATCGATATCATGGGGAAAAACGGCCATATAGATATTTTTTTTATATTATCTCATAATTTGGCAGCAGGTTTAATAGGCTGCTGTCACTTTAAGAGCTAATGCACGGATCCATTATACTGTTACACATGCGTTTTCTATCTCAACTCTATATGTTCACTTAAAACTGACTATGTTTATGTGAATACTACTTGCCAAGACCAGCATTTTGACAGTATTTTGTGTGTGTTTGACATTTTAAGCACAATAAGAAGCAAAAAATGAAATCAATTTAGACTGGGAGGCGGCTTGAAAAGTGTAAGCAGACAATCTGCGGGAATGAGTAAAATTATTCGCAATACGCACAATCCCTTGTCGAAATTCAAACCCTGTAACAGCAACAATATTCATCCGTAGCAAGTGAAACGCGTGAGTCAGGGGAGGCGGGTTTGTGTGTCAAATCGCTGTCGGAGAGATCAGAGAGCGAGAAAGCGCAACTGGTATCGTGTATCTATACTGCAGAAAATGAGTATTGAAAGCATTCCAGATTGATTTTCAGTATTGATATGTAGGGGTACAACGGGGCTAAATGCACACCGTAAAAAAAGAAAGAATTGAACTTTCTCTTTAAGTGGCCTTTAATTTGTTTGTTTTTTTAAAAGTACTTTTAAGATTTGATGTACACTACAAGTGCACATTAAATACAATTAAGCGCACTTATTTTTCACAAGGGCACTCTCTGCTACATACATTACTGGTATAATTTGAAGTGAGTCACAGTAAATTGAATTACAGTGCTCTGTAGAGATGATGAGAAAGATTGAATGTGTCAGGATTTTGATCAGTGTTGGCCATAAACAGCACTTAAACTTTAAAACAGAAGTGTGTTACAATGTCACTAATCCAACTTCTGTTTTGTAAAACTGTCATCTGTTAAATGTAGATCATGGGATTTAAAGGAACAGTTCAGCCAAGTGAAAAGTATGTACATTTATTCACTCTAATATCATTCCAAACTTGTATGTTGTTATTTTCTGTTGTGGAACACAAAAGTGAGAAGTTTTGAAGAACCTATGAACTCGCAAAGTTCACTGTGACTTATGAACCTACAATCTCCAAAAAGCACCTTTAAAAGTATTTGGAGTTGCCAAAGTAGTTTTATGTGAAGAACAGACAGAAATTTAAGTTGTGACTGTTGAGCATCTTTCTCTCTGCTGTAGCTCTCAAATTATACATGGCATCTTTAGGCCGTTTTCACCTGGTATTAAGATGCGTTTTTGTCTATTGGATCACAAGTGGACGAATCTAAATATAGGTGTAAAATGTTTTGAGCTTGTCCACTTTTGACCACTTCCAGAGGTAGAAAACGCATTTGACCGGATTGCTCATGTGAAGCTCATGTGGTCGAATGTGTTCAAACAGCCGCAAAAGACCGTCTACTCTCCGTCTACTGACCTGATGCTTAAACATTATAGGAAGAGCTGTAGCCAGACAGGATTTAAACTTTGTCGGCTGAAGACCCAAGTTTGGTTGAAGATGAAAAACATACCAAGCACAGTGTTGCGGCTCTCAGTGCAGAAACAAAAGCTGCTGCTCTCCGTATGTTTTTCCGTCGTCTCCGGGCGTGTTCAATTGCATGAGTTTATTTTGTCCATTAGATCGAAAGATCTGAAAAAGTCCATACATTTACCCCCCATAGACCCTCCCCTCTAAGAAATCAGGACAGAAGTGATCGGAAGTGGACAGATTACAACACCAGGTGTAAACGGAAATGTGTCTCCGTCGTCCACTTGTGATCCGATCGACCAAAAACGCATCTTAACACCAGGTGTAAACAGAGCCTTAGACGTGCTACAGGCTGGACTCGAGTTAAATGAGCATTTGCCCTATACTCTCCTAATCTGAGGGGATTCTTCGACAAGCTTTTTTCCTTTATGCCTCTGTTCTAGCAAGTTTGACCAAACATTTGGAAACTCATTAACAATTCAAGACTCATTTTCTTAAATGAATTATGTTTAATCCCATCACGTTTGTCTGAATTCTGTAAATTCAATTCCTCATCTCCTGAGTGGTGTGGTGTTATTTTTCTGTGATGGATTGTGTGAGTGGAGCATAACAATGAAGGCCACATCTGGTTGAGCTTGTCCTCTCGGAGGGGTCAGCGAGAGGAAACACTCTCAGTGAAACACAGATCAGTGTCTCTGCGCACTTCACTAGCTGTACGGTACATGGAGCTCTAGTATAGAGGGATCAGTCACATGTCGTTTACTGCTCTGGTGATTGATAATGTCCATCAGAAATAGACCATGCTTAACCTCCTTGATTGATTCCATTGTTTGTTGATTGGTTTTTGGAATGTGGGAGTGTCACTCAAAAACGAATAAGAGCTTGCAGTCGATTGTAAGAAAGTGACAGGGTTTAAGTAGACTAAAAGTATATACTTAAGTGTGAACTTGAGTGGGTAAAAAAAAAAAAAAAATCACACTTAAGTTAATCTTTATCCACCGGTTTCACAGACAAAGCTTAGCCTAAGTCTAGTCCCAGACCAAAATCCATGTTTGAGCTGTTTTAACTGAAAGCAACTTGCACTGGCATATCTTAAAATATGGTACTTTTATAAAAGCTATTTAAATATCCTAACTGAATTGATGCCTAATCCTGAAACCAGGCCTATATGTAATTAAATGATATCGATAGATAAAAAACTTAAATCTTCTTTGAAATATGGTACTGCCAAATGTACTGACAAGCATTTGTGGTAAACTAAAATATACTCCTGGTCTGGTTAAAACCTTTGGACCCCAAATTTCAGAAGTTGCCAGCCGATGCTTTTCAGTGTATTTGTGCAATAGATGGTCAGATTCACAGATTTCATCAATCTATCAGACGGCGCCAACTCCTGCGAGGACTTCAGATGACGCAAACTCTTGAGTCAACAACACGCACCAATGCTACAATTTTCTTTATGTCATAATCATGTGTTCATTACTTCAATGAGCTCATTGCTTCTGCCTTACATTATTACATTGTTTAAATTAGTACAGCTAACTGTGATTTGTATATGTACATTTCTGAAATACATAACTTAGACAGTTTCCTCTGATAATAGATGACTCTAAATTGTAATGTGGACTCGTGCATTTTCTGTAAAGCTGCTTTGAAACGATGTGTATTGTGAAAAGCGCTATACAAATAATTGTGAATTGAATTGAATTGAACATCAGGAAGAAACCAGACTGCTATAATGAGCATTTCTGAGGAAGAACTACCCGTAATTCATGCGGTTGCCATGAGACGTCATCAAGTACTACGTTTGCTGCTGAGATATTTCCTCATTCGGACTACAAATGCACATTTCCCAATCATTTCTTTGCTGTCGACTGTGTAATCCTTCGCATAAACTGCAGCACTATTACATCATGTATGTGTGAGATAGGTTGTTTTTTAATGCATTGGTCCATGCATTTTCCTGACTGAGTGGTCTGTTACTATGACACTTCAAACCTGCAAAGTTTTGTGTTTTCAGAAACAACGAATCCTCCCATGCTGCGTCTTTTACAATCTTCCAGTGCTTCCGTCAGTAGCATCAGTGACCACATCCTTCCACTCTGCGTTCTCCATCTTAGTTCTCCGTGTTGTAAAGCCACTGAGTGCAGATTCAGGCTTAGCCCTGGAATACGTAAAACATCAAATGTACTGTCACCGTGTAGTTTCACAGTTTTAGTTTTTAATTTGACTATGGCCAGGAGTAGGCCTTAGTTCAATTAACACATTTTAGTAGCTTTTATAAACATGCCTTGGAAAAAAGCATTACTGGTGTGCATCTTGAGACAAAACAATGACACTGACATGTTTTAAGATATGTCAGTGCAAGTTGCTTTCGGTTAAAACACCTCAAACATGCATTTTAGTCTGAGACTTAAGCCTTGTCTGTGAAACCTGGGATATGTGTGTTAACATAGTCTGTGGTTGAAGCTCAGACTGTAGCCGTTTGATGTGAGGATTGTTCACGTCTGGAGCACAAACGCTGCAGGATGACGCACACACTGAACTTTAAAACTTTCAATTTGAGCTTGTGAAAAATTCTTAACCCTTAATATGAGTAATAGCCAGAAGCATCATGTTCATTCAGAAGCGCAGGTGGATTTTAAATATAACTTTGAAAATGAAGCTGCATGCTTATTGTAAAACCAAAAGCAGTGGCAGAAATCACACATTCACATGTTTGAATTTGGTCAGTACAATTGATTGTAAAAAAACAGTGTGAGTGAATGAATAGAGTTTTCCCCCTTTGATCATGTTTCCAGCAAGCGCTTGTAATAATTAGTCCACCAGTCACCACCACATCACACAAACCTCAGGTGCATCTGGGCAGATCACACACATCACATCTGCCTCAGTCTGATTTCAAGACCCCTGCCCTGTAATGCCATACAGCACACATGCTCTTCCTATTTAAAATGACAAAAATAACCATTCTAACTCAACATATAGGTTACAGATCAACTGTGGTCTGTTCTGAGGTTGTAACTTAACCAGTCACTCCACCCACTTGAGGCCTGTGATCTGTCATTATCTGATGATCTGTGTAAGTCGAGTGTAAATCCATCAGTATAGTTGTCTAGGAGCCAAAAACAGTAAAAGATGTTTTAAAACTGCATTGTATGAACATATGTCACTGTTTAACATGGGCCAGTACATGTACCCATATCAGATGTTATAACACAGTTGTGTTTGCAAAGGCAACACTGCTATTTTTGCTCATACTGAGGGTTAGAGGTTTAGAACAAACAATGTTCAGTGTGTTTGCCATCCTGCAGTGTTTCTGCTCCAGACACAAATGCTCCATTTTCACTTGCTGTAGCAAAAAATGGGTGAAAAAGGTCTCACTGAGACCTGAGCCATATCTAGAGCAGGGGTTCTCAACCTTTTGGACACTAAGACCCCACTTTTTCCAAGACCATTTTGGATGGATGGATGGATGGATGGATGGATAATTGTATGCATGGACAGACAGACAGACAGATGTACAGATAGACTCATCATCATCTTTGTGTCTTTGTGTTCAGCAGTATGTTGCAGTGGTTGAGTGAAGTGTTCTGGCAGGAGCGTCTGTGGTTCCCAGAGGGTTTGGGATGGGCTGACCTGGAGGACCGTGATGGGCGGATCTATGCGAAGGCACGGGATTTGTGGGTGGCATTGCCAATCGCCATCCTGTTTATGGCTATTCGACAGGTCTTTGAGAGGTGGGTCCAAAGCTACATCACTACACTCATCTTTCTTTTCCTATCTGTTTTCTCAGTTTTTCTCTTTTTCAGATATTTGATAAGCTTTGTCTCTTTCTCTCTCTTGGCCTCTGTCTGGCATGCTTATAAATAGGTCTTCAGTTCTATTTCTGTCGACATGCTTTCTCTTTAATGTCTTCTCTCCCTGCGTCACTCCCTTCGTTTTACTCTCTCTCTCTCTCTCTCTCTCTCTCTCTCTCTCTCTCTCTCTCTCTCTCTCTCTCTCTCTTTCTCTCTCTCTCTTATCCTAAGCTGTCTTTGCTTTTATCTCGTTTTCTTTCTCATTTATCCTGTAATTATTTTGTATTACTGTGAGTATCAAAGAGAAGGAAAAAGAGGCTGAATTGGAATCAATGCACTAAAATACAGAGAAATATATAATCTGCAAAGCAGCTCTCTAAAATTCCAACTAATAATCAAATAAGGGTCCAAAGGGTCAAATTTACCAATTCATTCAGTCATTTAAAATGCACAGTCCAAAAAAACAAGAAGACAGGAGCAACAGAAAACAGTGCATGAAAGTACAATAAATGGAATACATACAACAATGGTCCATTGACGATAAATATGGATAATAAAATGATCTATACGTAGATACTACTCTACCATTCAAAGGTTTAGAGTGGGTAAGATTTTTTTATGTTTTGAAAGATGCTCACCATGCTGCATTTATTTGATGAAAATACAGCAAAAACAGAAATATAGTAAAAAATTATTACAATTTAAGTGGTCAAAATGGTTGTCCCCTGTAAAGGTACGTGGAGGAATTTTTGGAGGAAATACATACTCAAAGCATGTTTTACGGAAGGGCTGGATAACCATCTGTATGTCTTCCTGTCGCCGGGAAATGATAGCACATCAGTAGCCCAGTACACCAATTATGTTCTCTGGCTGGATGGTTCTGATTTTGTTGTGGAGGAAATGGACGAGGAATGTGCTCGAGATCCAGCCCCTTTCCCGATTGCATTTGTCTATTCCAGTCCTCCCCAGGCCATAACCCAAATCCTCCACGGACCTAGAGCCCGAGCCCTGGAGCCTTAGCCCGCCACAAAGCCCATGCCTGAGCCCATCCTCGTCCTGGAGACCGAGCCCAACAAAAAGTCTGACCAGGTGTGTGAGCCGGCATCAATGTCCGTCCCAGAGAGTGTGTTAGTGTAGTTTATGGGCATGATGTGGAGCCTCACCTATACTCCCACCACTGAGGGTGAGCTGTGCATAACTTCCAAATAACTGTGTGAAGAATTGGAGGTTTTTCCAGGGCATCCCATCCACCCTGGTGTTCTTCAGTTCATCGGCCCCGCCTCCGCTGGTTCCCTTCAGTCCCTCTGCTTCTCTTCTGTTTGCTCCACTCTGCTCTGCGGATCCACCTCGGGTCTTCCGGCCTCCAGCTCTGCCTTGGCATGGGGACCCCCTGTCTCCGTTGACTACCTTGAACCATCACTCTACCTTGAACCGTCGACCATTCGGCTCCACCTTGTCTCCTCTCTCCCTCTGCTTCATCTGGTATCGTCGTCTTTATGGCTCCACTGGGATCCCTTGTCCTTCTGGCTACGCCATGGTCAGTCGTTGCTCTGTCTATGCCACGGACTTCCGGGTCTTTGGCTGCGCCTCGTCCCTCCACCCCTCCGGCTCTGTTTGCCTCCACCTTAAGGTCCTTGCACACTGAGTCCAAATTTTTCATATTCGTCATTCAGTGGCTCTGAATTGTCAAAACACCTCTCAAAATGCTTAGCTACGGATGCGAAAAACGCTCAAAATCAAACCCAATCCGAATTTTTTTATGACCGATGAAAAGTTTCCAAGGTAGTGTATAAACGTGATTGACACAACGTGAGGTCATATTTATTATATGCGAATATAATATTTATATTCTTTTAGTCTGCAAGGACCTTTAGTTCTCCAGCACCCTGGCTTCGCCTCGGCCTCCAGGACCTATGGTGTCGCCCGGTCTCTGTGTCTCCTCGGCTCCACCCAGGTTTCCAACTCTTCTGGCTCCACCGCTGGTGGTCGGATTTCTGACTCCACCTTGGCTCCTCACACCATCAGTTCTGCCGTGGGCCTTCATCTGGGCTATGCTATATGTTCCCTCCTGCCTTCATCCCCTTCCTGGCTCCTCCCTCCATCATCTCCTCCGTGGTGGTTCCCTCTGTCAGACCCCCCACCCCCACACACACACACACACACACATACACACACACACACACACACACACCCTGTCACGCTTCTCTCCAGCTCCATGTCCTCCTCCAGAGCCCCCACTCTACCTTCTCTGTTGAACTGTTGTTTTTGATGAATAGAAATTTCTAAATATATATATATTTTTTGTATCAATTTAATGCATCCTTGCAGAATAAAAGTATTAATTTCTTTTCAAAAAAATGTCCCTGTATGTTCAGATATGTTGCTACACCAGTAGCTTCTCTGTTGGGCATTAAGGAAACGGTCAAAAGGCGAGTTACACACAACCTAACACTGGAGTCCTACTTTTGCAACACAACTAAAAACCCCCCACAGGTGCGTACACTTCTAACTGCACTTATAAATTAATCACAAATTGCCCCACACTACCACAACAGCTTTCATTTTGTTTTTACCATCCAGAGTTCAGTTGAGAAACTGTGCAAGCAGACGGGATGGACAGAGCGACAGGTCCAGTGCTGGTTCAGGCGGCGCAGGAATCAAGACAGACCCAACCTTCTCAAGAAGTTTGGTGAGGCCAGGTAAAAACACATCAACACCCTGTTCTACACATGCACTTTCTATAGTCCTGTTACCGTGGACCATTTACAACAAGATGAGCTTTAGCTGCTAATGTGTGAGATTACATTACAGGCAGGTTTATTAAAAGTAATTTCTGTAAGTGAACTGCCCGTGTATAAGCTTGAGTCAATTCTGTATAAAAGGTGACTCTCTTCTGAAGTGTTCCCGCTGGTGTTTGGCACTTATTCAATTATTCATATGTTTAGTAAAACTTTTAAAGGCTCTTTCACATGCAGTGGTTTTCAATCCTGGTCTCGGAGGCCCACAGCACTGCGCATTTTTTTGACACACCCATCTCAATGTTTTAAAGCCTAATACATTGAATTCTATGGCTAGAAACTATGCATTCAGGATGTGCATAGTAACCAAGGAGGTTCTCTATGTGTAGCATTTCCATTCATCTCTATAGTGTGGGACCACCCTGAATAATGTCACTGATCAAATAGTGGTGAAAAAAAATCTAATTAGTCAAATTTATTTTTACAGAAACACTGAAACTGAAACTAAAGTTTTCACGTCTACTTTGACCCGCCCCCAAACACTGTAGTTTTAGCTGAGGCCTGGAAGAGTGATTCGTGTTGTCGACTGTGCTGTTTTCAGCACTGCAAATCCACTTTGATGTACTATACAAGGATGAGGACACGAGCTGGAATTGATACTGAAAACCCGACATCGTCATTACTGTTCACGTCACTGTGTATCAAGCTCTGAGGAAGCTGAAATTCAACTATGGTAATAGGCGTTTCGTTTCTAGTGCGCTGTAAGCGGTAGACCAATCTCAACAGAGAATGAATAGTTCAAACTAATAGTTCTCTTTGAGAAATGAGGTGATGTTTTTTTATCTTGAATGCATGTAAACCTGTTGTAGGAGCCCTCCAAAACAAAATCAGGAACCTTTAAAGCATAATAGGGTCACTTTAGATCTCATATAAGGCGTTTTATATTAACTTTTTAATGATATAATTATGTTTCTCCTCTAATCCGTTGTTAAAATATAATAATTTGAATGGTGGCTATAATAAAAACTTGTTTTCATGATGGAATTTTTTCAAACATCAAGACAACAGGTTGTCAAAATATAATAAATATGTAATATAATGCTTATATTTATCAAACTGCTGCTCTCTAGGGTTAAAGGGTTAGTTCACCCAAAAATGAAAATTCTGTCAGTAATTACTCACCCTCATGTTGTTCCAACCCCGTAAGACCTTCGTTCATCTTCGGAACACAAATTAAGATATTTTTGATTAAATCTGAGAGCTGGATCACTCCTCCATAGACTTCTAGGTGACCGAAACTTGCTGGCTCAGAAAAGTTATTAAAGAGATCGTTAATATAGTCCAAGTGACTCCAGTGGCTCAATCTTAAGTATATCAAGCGACGAGAATACTTTTTGTGCGCAAAAATCAACAAAAATAACGACTTTATTCCACTATTCATTTCCTTCTCTCTGGGCCTCGAGTGAGTTCACATAGTGTTTTTGAGCAGCGCGTAATTTCGGTGCATCACTAACTTGTAATATAATGAAATATTTGTCTTATGTTACAGTACTTGAAGAACATTTATGCACAGCTTTTCTTTAGAATGACCATAAATGGAAAAAAGACCCCATAATGGTGCTGTTACAGCATCTACCAGCAGCGAATAACTGGACCGTACTAACTAAACTTAACCTTGACCCTTTTGTTCTTTCATAGCTGGAGATTCGCCTTTTATCTTCTCGCCTTCATTGGTGGTCTTGTTGCACTGATAGATGTAAGTCATTTGCAGTTTCAGCCTGTTTTAACTCTCTGAGTTTATTTCTTCTGCTGATTTATTGCATAACACAATCCTTCCTCTCTGTCTCTTTCTCTAGAAACCCTGGTTGTACGATCTAAAGGAGATGTGGAAAGGGTTCCCCACTCTCGTGAGTTATATCTCCTTTATAAACATGACACACTAAAGACAGACATCATGTAGAGCTGCTAATTTTTTAAAGGGCATCTTGTCATTTCCAGCGAATGGAATATATTAGACAGAACCTACAACAATTAGAAACAAACTTAACATACTGCATATATGGTGAATAAGAACCAAGCATTTGAATAGGAGCTTTTTTATCTTTTTTTTTTTTTTTTAGCACCCATAAAGTTCAAAATAAAGAGAGAAACCCTTGTGAAAAAAAAGTTTGCTTTGGAATACTGGAAATAATATACTTTAAAAGAACATACTTAAGTGTGAACAATGTAATGTTGTACATGTAATATTGAATAACACACTGCAGTTAAAATTATAAAGTACTTTACATGTGCTTTTGTATATTAGTAAACACATCAAATAAGTGTACTTCTTTAACGACAAAAGATTATTAAAACACATTTAAAATGTACTTTAAAGTAAACCTTTTAATTTCACATTATTGCAAAAGTGTACTTTGTAAAAATGCATTTAAGTCTGCTAAGAAACAGTCATGTAAGTGTACTCTCTTAAACTGCACTTAAGTGGCCTTATATTTCATTAATATTATATTATCTGCAAGTACAGTAGTTGAAGTACAATGATAAATGATACCGTAAAAGTGATAGAAATTCTTTGATAAAGGTTTTGGTCATACTACCCACTTTTACTCACGTAATATGATTTGTTTCTAACTGAATTTGCAGCCAAGTCTGTTGATGATAAGCCATTAGATTAGGATAATTTACTCATTATTTGTAAAGCTCATGTCATCAAATGTCAGATTGCTGAAAGCTCTGAGTCAGTGAACCGTATCTCTCTCATTCAGACCCTCCTGCCGTCTCAGTACTGGTACTACATGCTGGAACTGGGTTTCTACACCTCGCTTCTTTTCAGTGTGGCATCTGATGTCAAACGTAAAGTAAGTCTGCCATAAGTCATACCGTCATCATATCACACTGCAAACCTCATCTTTGCATCTCAATTAATCGTTTTATTCAAACACCTAGTTATTGTTATTTGAGCAGAACAGTATTCAAAGCAGCAGTTTATGGGAATCATTGCAGGCTGTTTTGTTTTTGCGGCAAGGTTGATGACAGATGTTTAGAATATGTTTCCATGTGCTACTTATAGTAAAAAAAAATCTTGTGCAACTCTCTGACATTAGAAAAAGGAAAACCTTTATACACATTTACATTTGAACCTGAATTTGTGGAATTATGACGCAAAAAAAAAGTGAACCGAAACTTGCCTGTTGAATATTGTAGTGGTAATTTTAATAAAATATTTTTAAATGATTGTGAATATTTATTGTTGTATTTTTAAAAATGCTATTGTGTGTTAAAATGTTTCCTTTTGAATATTTACAGATTAAATATGCAACCATGTTGAATTGCAGCCCCAAAAAATGCAAGCCTCGAAAATACAATGCATAAAAAATGCAAGCACTGTTAATGCAATGCATTATTTTGTCATTTGCAACTCAGTGCAAGACAACATGCTTTTTCAAAGACATTTGTCATTATTTTACTTCCATATGGAAGTTAAAAACTGTGATGTGGACTTTTAGACCACCACCTTAGCTTTTAAGGGTTAATTTATAGTGTCAAGTCACCTTTATTTATATAGCGCTTTATACAATACAGATTGTTTCAAAGCAGCTTTACAGAGATAACAAGAAAATGCATTTCTGCTGTTGTTCAGCTGTCAGTTGAGTGTTGATTAAGATCCTTTACAAAGGTCATCAATTATTAAATTAGTTCATTTAATCTATAAAGCACTTCTTCAAAAAAAATGATGTCACCGTCCAGCTCAGTTCAGTTCTCATACAACAGCGTCAGTACAGTCATATAAATGATATTGTTGAATATTAAGGGCCCTATCATACACCCAGCGCAATGCAGCGCCAAGTGCGACACAAGTGTTTTCTGCTAGTTTCAGCCCGACGCAGTTATCATTTTCATGTCCTGCGCCACGTTGTTTAAATTGCAAATGCATTTGCGCCTATTTATGCGCCCAAGGGCTGCTGGGCTGAAAACGAGGTGTGTTCAGGCGCATTGTTGGCGTGGTGCTATTTTGAGGGAACTGAAATAAGACTGCACCATTGACCAACACATTTTTTTTTTGTTATTTAAAGAGCGCTTTAGTATTGTGTACCTATAGGCGGGTCCACAAATGCGTATTACACACACAGGGCACACAGCACACAAACTAGCCAAATATTAAAAATAAAAGGATTACAATGTAAAAGATTAATATTGTGTACATAAAGATATGGTGTAATCCGGCTTGTCCCGTAGATGATCTGCTTGCACGCTTTTACCTCGCGCACGAGCAGATCCGTTTGCGCTCTGGAGACGCGTTCAGTTTTTCCGCTTGCAAATTCCGGCATGTAAATAGAAATCTTTAAAAACGAAATAGCGAAGGGAATGGGAGATGAGAATCTGGTTGGTTTTTTTGCATGTTACGCCCAAAACACACCCATTACTCATTAAGAGAATAGGGACAACCCTTTTAGACCATGCGCCGGGAGCGCCGACCATTTTTCCCGTCGTTAAACTAGCAAAAATGGATTCGGACACGCCCTAAGTGCACTTTTGCCCTGTCAGAAATGGCTCTTGTGGTCTCTGCTGAGGATCAGTGCCGATGGCTGTCATGTCGACGATGCCTTCACAGGGGATTGTCTAGTAGACACGGTCTTTGCTGACATTCAGGGCTGCGTTGTGGTCGTGTCTTGGCGCAGGTCCACCATCTGATCTGGATATGGCCCGGATCCGGCTGACTACGGTAACCGCGGGATAAGGATGAGACAGACTGATATTAGCGTAGATGCCTTTCTTCTTACGATGTAATAATGAGTACATTGGGTGTTATAGGAAGTGTTCCCGGTTCCGGTTGACGTAATTTATGCAGCCTAACAATCCGTTAAGGGATTTGAATAATAGAAATGTATAATGTGTGATGTGTGTGCCAGGTTAAAGAGATGTGTTTTTAGTCTAGATTTAACTGACAAAGTGTGTCTGCTTCCCGAACAAGCCTTGGAAGACTGTTCCAGAGTTTGGGTGCAAAATAGGAAAATCCTATTTATATGCAGTTGATATTCTGGCCAGAATTTTGAAATTGCAATAGAAGTGAATGACTTTAATGAGTTAAGAGCTTGCTCAAGTACTGAGGAGCTAAACCATTTAGTGCTTTGTAGGTAATTAGTACGATTTTAACATGCATGTGATGTTTAATAGGGAGCCAATGCAGTGTTGACAGAACGGGGCTAATATGGTCATACGTCCTGGTTCTAGTAAGAACTCGAGCTGCTGTATTTTGGACCAGCTGGAGTTTGTTTATTAGAGAGTTAGTTCACCCAAAAATGAAAATTCTGCCATTAATTACTCACCCTCATGTTGTTACAAACCCGTAAGACCTTCGTTCATCTTCTAAACACAAATTAAGATATTTTTGATGAAATCCGAGAACTTTCTGACCCCCCCAGTCCATGTGACTACAGTGTTTCAATCTTAATGTTATGGTGAAGATCTGAAGGTCTTCCAGGTTTGGAACACCATGAGAGTGAGTAATTAATGACAGAGGGCAGGGCAATCACCCAGTAGAGTATTACAACATAATTGACAACATGTCATAATTTATATATATATACAGTATTAATATGGAAGAATACGGTTTTACAGATGCTAGAAACGTGGCTTTCAAATGAAAGATTGGTATCAAAGAGCACACCCAGGTTCCTAACTGATGACGAAGACTTGACAGAGCATCCATCAAGTGTTAGACAGTTTTCTAGGTTATTACATGCAGAGGTTTTTGGTCCAATAATTAGAATCTCTGTGTTTTTTTTTTTCAGAATTAAGTAGAAGGAAATTACTAGGCATCCAATTTTTTATATCCAATTATGCATTCCGTTAATTTTGTGAATTGGTAAGTTTCGTCAGGGCGTGAAAAAATATAAATGCCATGCTTCCTAATGATATCTCCCAAGGGTAACATGTACAGGGTGAAAAGCAAATGGTCCTAGTACTGAACCTTGCCGTACTCTGTACTGAACTTGTGATCAATATGAAACCTCTTAATTTACTGCTACACATTGGTAACAGTCAGATAAATATGATTTGAACCATAAGTATGATTTGAACCATGAACCATACATCAAATGCAGCACTAAGATCCAGTAACACTAATAAAGAGATATAACCACGATCGGATGATAAGAGCAAATCATTTGTAATGGATGAAATCCTCACAGATTCCATTTCTTTCTGAAAAGGAACACAGTTGTGATTGTTGTTGATTTTGGCGATTTAACAAGTTTAGACAATTCTTCCTCTCCTTTAGCAAAGAATGAATGGAATTGTTCCTCAGGGAGTCTATGACATGACATCTGATACGGTTGCATGGTTATAATTTTCTCTCTAATAGTATCAATCTTGCAAGTAAAGAAATTCATAAAGTTGTTACTGCTGTAGTGCTGTTCTGTTTGGAAACGTCTGAATTTGAAGCCTTATTGCTCATTAATTTAGCCACTGTATCAAATAAATACCTAGGGTTGTGTTTGTTTTCTTCTAAGAGAGTCGAAAAGTAAGCAAATCTAGTCGTTTCTAAGGCATTTCTGTGTGCTATAACACTTTCCTGCCACGAAATGCGAAATGCCTCTAGTTTTGTTTTCTTCCAGTTGTGCAAAGTTTTTTCAGGTTGCTCTCTTGAGGGCGCGAGTGTGCTCGTTATACAATGGTGTTGGGCTATTTTCATGCAAGTGCAAAGGAGCAACCATGTCCATGTCATAGTTTCTGTTCAAATATATGTTAATATTCACACAAATCCACTCAAGGAGGGTGGAAAATGGTCATTATAAACAAAATTATGAAAGATAAATTGACTAACATAATGGGCCCTATCTTGCACCCAGCGCAACTGACTTTGTACACCGACGCATGTATCATTCCTATTTTGCACCTGACGCACAGCAGACTTTTCCCTCCACAGACGCACGTCGGTAAATTAGGGAATGAACTTGCGCTCCCGGGGGCGGTTCAGCGAAAAGAGGAGGTGTGTTCCGGCGCTAACGTTCCCTGGTGCTATTTTGCAGTTTCAGAAAACAATTCTGCCACTGACTTTAGACCAGGTTTTTCCTGGTCAGTGGCGGAATTGTTTTCTGAAACACAAAAACGTTTTCAGTGATGCGTTTTTTTATAGCATGCTATTTTAAGGGTGCATGCTTGGCCATAATGTAGCGTGTGCACAACGCGCATACACTTTGCTTCTCATATCTACACACAGACGCAGCAATTGCCATTTTTGCAAACCATACATATAATTACAAGGAAAAATATACCACACGAGGGAAATCATTGTAGTGTTCATGAAGATGTGAAAAAATAGGCATAAATCTAGCTTACACATTTACCATAATGATTATAGGCCTACGCCTGTTTAACCGAAGCTTATTTGGATGTGTTTCTCCCATCCCCATACAATGTCACTTCTCTGTCTTTTATGGCCCTGACGAGAACATCGGTCTCCTCGGCTGTGAAGCGCTCCTGGCGTGCGCCTGGCAAATCCGCCGTTATAATAGTAAACCGGCATGGAACAAGCGCGCATGCTCTTCAAGGGAATGTGAGATGACGCTCTGATTGGTTTATTTCACGTTACGCCCAAACCACACCTATGAGTAATGTAGCTACTTCAGACCAACCCATTTTAGATTTGTGTTGAGCGCAAGAGTCATTTAGCCCGCCGGTATAATAGCAACAGCGCCTGATAAACAACTGAAATGACTGTTCAAACACATGAAATGTATTAGCTGTGTGTAATTTAAACTAGTGAGTCAGGGATCATGATTGAGTTCCTTTTTATTGCACTGTTTTCTTTATAATGAATCACATTAAAATGAGAGGCGTAGTATGAACATCTCATAATGGTATAATGATATCAGTGTTATCTTACGCTTTCTTCCAGGACTTCAATGAGCAGATCATTCATCATGTGGCCACCATCATACTGATCAGTTTCTCCTGGTGTGTTAATTACATCAGAGCGGGAACGCTCATCATGTTCATGCATGATTCAGCTGACTATCTACTAGAGGTGAGTAGAACAACCAGAGACAGACACCCAATGGGACGTCAATGTGATATTGTCAAGAGAGTGGACTAGGATAGATGTTGTGTATATTAGTGGTTAAAGATCTGGACATATTAGTTGTGCAGATCAATATATTAGAATGATTTCTGAAGGATCATGTGACACTGAAGACTGGAGTAATGATGCTGAAAATTCAGCTTTGCATCACAGAAGTGAATTACCCTTTACAAAATAGATTTAATTAGGAAACAGCTTTTTAAAATTACAATTATATTTTACAATATTGTCGGTTTACTGTATTTTTGATCAATTGAATTCAGCCTTGGTGAGCATAAGAGACTTTCAGAAACATTACAAAAATCGTATAGACCCCAAACTTTTGATTTTGGATAAAGAACTCATGACATGTATATCAGTAGAAAAACCATTTCTGTCTCCCTCTACCTCTTCTATACACATCAGTTTCTCTCCCTCATATCATCTCTCTCTCTCTCTCTCTCTCTCTCTCTCAGTCAGCAAAGATGTTTAACTACGCGAGATGGAAGAACGCATGCAACTACATCTTCATCCTGTTTGCTGCGATCTTCATCGTCACACGCCTCTTCATCTTCCCTTTCCGGTACACATCTCATCTGTCTCTCTCTCAATTTCTTCACACACACACGTTGTCATCACCAGTTTCGATTATGATACAGTTGTTCTGTGGATATAAGATAGATTATACTTTATAAGTAAAGCCAGGTGTTAAATTGTTTGATTGAGAACAAAGACAAAGAAGTAAGTGTGTGTAATACTGTAAAACATTGCAAATTAGTATGATGCCTTAGAAGGCAGCTGCCTATGTAGGCAGTAGACAGCAAGGCAGCTCACTAGGTTTTGCAACAGAGCTAATGTAACATGGCAGGAGAACAGTTCTTACTCGTCATAAAGTGAAAAAGTATGACTTTAATCAAAAACAAAACCACAAAATACAAACAAAAAAAAAGATAAAAAATCCTTTGAATTCCATATACCTATGGTTTTATGCAATGGATATGTTTTACTTGTGTTGTCTTATACACCTTAAACACAAGTTTAATCCTAAAGTCTGACCGAAAGAAGTCTAAACCGGTCTCAACGTGTATATTCAAATAGGTAGGAGCGGCAAATAGAGAAACATAACAGGAATTAAACATCAGAATAAACATAAGAAATAATATAGAAAATACATAAATAGACATGAATACAGGAATATAATGTGCATTACAAAATAAAAATATAGAACAGCACCTTAAATTTACTGTTACCTCAAACAAACAACAAGAAGCAAAGAAATGATAATCAATATACAAACTGTTCAGATTGGCTCTTACAGTTGGTGTCACATAACCAGGGCTTGACATTTTAGCAGTGGCGTGTAACACAATCACTAGCCACATTTTACAGGCTGAATTTTTATATTCAGTTAAATAAATATATGCACTGCGGGTTTCAGAGTGAAGTTCGACATGCCTGCAGGTTACGTGTTTCTTCCAGCGGCTCAGAGCGGCTCCGTTCACAGTAAATGCTGCTCCACACAAACTCAGTCTCTGTTTGCTGTTTGTTTAGGTTAAAGTGCATTTGGGAACGCATAAAGTCTGAGGCGTTATCATATACATGCGTCTCAGCAGCTCGGTTGATAAACTCTCTGTATACTCTGTGAGTTTGGGTTGCTTATTACGTTCATCTGGAAACGCAACATGCGTCATTTCACCGTCATTTCACATTTCACATTTCACCATCATTTGTAACCCTCAGCCAACACAGAATACATTAATATTTTTCTGAATATGCGAATTTTCAAAAAGTTGTCGGCACGATAGCCTCATGGGCAGCGTGCTGACATATGGCGCCGTTGTGCTTCAGGTGACCCGAGTTCGAATCCCGGCTCGTGGACCTTTCCCGATCCCGTCCCCCGTCTCTCTCCCACCTCGCTTCCTGTCCACTCTATACTATCCTATCACAATAAAGGCAAAAATCATCAAATAAAAAATAATGTACAAAAGTTGATTGTTTATATAATGTAATTACTTGCTTTTGATACATTATTTTAAGCCATTTTAAAGGGGTCCTATTATGCTTTTTCACTTTTTTTTAACTTTAGTTAGTGTGTAGTGTTTCTGTTTGAGAATAAAAGATCTGCAAGGTTACAAAGCTCAAAGAGAGATATTTTATTTAACAGAATTTACTTTTCAAGAACTACAACGAATAACTCGTTTGAACTACAACACATTTTTTTCCGGGCTTTGTGAAGTCATAATGTTACTCATTTAAATAATCCCTGCCCACGGGATATGCCAAAAAAAAGGGTGTGTGGCCTGGTTGAGCTGCATTAGAGAAGACAGTAGCCTCTTTCACACATACAGTCTTTACTGTAAATTACCGGTAACAGATCATGTGTGAACTGGACCTTTTGAAATATACGGGAAGTTGTAACATTAACGGAATTTTGCACGTACGAGGTCAGAACGCGCTGATGTAAGAAGTTATATGGGCCAATCAGAAGCCGTTTGAAAGAGCAACTCTGGGCCATTCATAAAATTATGACGCGTTTACTCAGCACTGTTTACAAATGTCTTCAAATTGGAGTGATACTGAAACTAAAGCGCTTCTCCTCGTCCGGGCGGATAAAGAGGTTTGGCAACAAAAGTTAGAGATACTATCACGTATGATAAAATAACTAGCCTTCTCCTGGAACAAGGCATAAAGTTCCAGTTAATGACATCATCACAGAGTTGACCAGTGTTTTGGGACTGATGTGTGAATGGTCTATTACCGGTAAAAAACCAGAACGCCGTTGCTTGTGTGAACAGCACATTTTTGAATTTACCGGTAAATCCGTTCTGCCAATTTTACGGTAATTTGCCGGGATTGCTGTGTGAAAGGGGCCAGTGTTGTCGCTTTTAAAGAGACGCTTTTGTAAGATGGTTCACCGCTCCTTAGGTTTTACTGTTACTGTTTGTGTTACCATAGTTTCCCCACAAGTATCGTGATTAAATGGTGGATTCGGGTGGTCACCCCTCTGCCGGGTTATGGTAAGGGGCGTGACATTTCCCGAACACGCACTTAGTGCTGCCAATCTGGACAACATTGGGCCAGCTGACCAATCACAAAACATTTCACATTTCAGAAGGAGGGGCTTCATCTAAACCGAAACTAAGCGGCGTGTTCAGGCCAGACTGGGGAGAGAGGTGCTGTAATAATGTAAAATATGTGAAAAAATATGTTTTTTGAACAATCAAGCATGAAAGCATATTCTAGTATACTACCCCAAACACAATATCAAGACTTCATAAAAGGGCATAATCGGACCCCTTTAAAGGCTATGGTTTATTGGTCTATTTTTACTACCACACAAAAAAATATATTATCCAGTTACTTGATTAATCGTCAAAATAATCGACTGATTACTCAATGACCAAAATAATCATTACTGGCAGCCCTAGATTAGTTAAAACCCGCATTGTTTTGCATTTTGTAACATTCAGTGGAATAAAAGACCATTTTTCCAGTCAAATATCCTCATTGAAGATTAAGCATTAAAATATTGTCTCGTCTTGTCTTCATGTATCTTCTCATCTCGTGAGCTAGGTGTATCATCACACCCCTAATGAAAGGCAATTTCTCAACAGCAAAAGTGTGGCCAGTGAAAATACTGAGTGGTTATTGAGGAAACAACTTAATGTCAAGCCCTGCATATACAGTAACTCATGTGTTTCTGTCTCTCTCACAGGATCATGTACTGTACGTGGGTGTATCCCGTGACCCTGTACCCTCCTTTCTTTGGATATTACTTCTTTAACGGGCTGCTGATGGTTCTGCTGTGTCTGCACATCTTCTGGGCCGCTCTGATCATACGCCTGGCCTTCCGCTTCTTGAGCAGTAATGTACGTCTGTGTGAATTCAGTTTTATCAGTAACAGATAAACAGTGTTTCCGTTTATCTCATGAAAATAGTGCAAGGTTGTACACATGGGAGACCGGGGGTGACTAAACACACATTTGAGAAAGGCAAATTCTCTGTAAAGTACGACTAACATATTTTCAATTACCAGTTTGGTCCTTAGTTTATTAGTTCAGGATCAGCAGATCTTAAAGAGAGATTCTTACATTTGTATTCCCACAGCATAAAATAAATAATAAAAATAACACTTAAATAAATACACAAATGCATGTGAATTTAAATATATCTATTAAAAATTTTTATATAATTTAGATTAGTGTTTTGCATCACAACTGTTAGGCCTACTATATACATGACTGAAACTCTCCTTATTTTTATTATTATCTGTATTATAATTTAAATAATTATATTGTAGGATCATGACTTATGTCTTGACTTATTGTCATGACTTATGACTTACAGTGGTGGTCAGAATTGATGGCACCCCTGATAAATATGATAAAAAATGGCTGTAAAAAATAAATCTGCATTGTTTATCCTTTTGATCTTTCCTTCAAAAAATGTGCAAAAATCTAACCTTTCATTGAAGTAAAAGAATTGAAAGTGGGGGGTAAATCACATTATGAAATAAATGTTTTTCTCCAAAACACGTCGGCCACAATTGTTGGCACCCCTATCATTTTTTATGAGAAAAATATCTCTGAAGTATATTCCCATTAGCACACCAGGGTGACTAGGAACATGAAATTGTCCAGCTATGACTTCTTGTTTCACAGGAGTTTAAATATGAGGAAACACAAAGGCCAAATTCCCTGAATCATCCATCACAATGAGTAAAACTAAAGAATATAGTTCTGATGTGCAGCAAAAGATTGTTGAGCGTCATAAAATAGAAAGTGACTGTAAGAAAATAGCTAAAGAATTGAAAATCCCCATTTTGACCATCAGGGCAATAATTAAGAAGTTATAATCAACTAAAGATGTTACGAATCTGCCAGGAAGAGGACGTGTGTCTATATTGTCTTAATGGACGGTGAGGAGGAGAGTTTGAGTGAACAGAGAAACAAGACACTTTAGCATACTAAAGTACATACTTAAGTGAGAACTGAATGTAATGCTTTTAATTGCATTTTAATTACAATTTAATGAAAATGTATTATAGTTATAATTTATATTAAATGCAATTAGCTGACATTTTTTGAACGACTTATGTAGGACTTAAGTACATATTTATATGTTATTTCATAACTTATATTGTCTTTAAAATATGGTAAAAGTGTTCTGCTGAATGTACTGCCATTTATGGTAAGCTAATATATACTTTAATGTAGTTTCTATTGAAACTAGTGTCATTTTTTGAAGGTTACACTTTATTTTAAGGTGCCTTTGCTACACTGTAAAAATACATTTAAATACTGAGTAATATTAAGCAACTACATGCACTTACTATAGGGTTAGGGTAGGATTAGGGTTTGGTTGAGGGTTAGTTGCATGTAATTATGCATAATTTACTGTTATTTCTATGGTAAGTACATGTAACATATGTAACAAGGACACTGTAAAATAAAGTGTTACCGAAAAGTGCCACGGTTTTAAATATATTTGTAATTACACATTTGTAATGATGTAGTTTGAATTTAGTATGTTTAAAATATATTAACTTTAAATGTCATTTTGAATAACACACTACAGTTAATACAGTTAAACACATTTAAGTACACTTAAAAAGTGCACTTTAATAATATCAGAATAAAGGTTTTCTTTAAAGTACATTTTATATCATTTTGTTTTAATAATATTTTGTTGTGCTTTAATTAATATTGTATTATCTGCCAGTAGTTTTAAAAAAAAAGAAGAAGATTTGAAGCACACTACAAGTGCACATTCAATACGTTCTTAAAGGGATACTTCACCGATTAGCATTAAGCTTTGTATCAGTAGAAACCCGGTAGTATTTTCGAGTGACCGTGCTTCCCTCCCTCATGTCCCCCTGAGACGAGAGATTTCTGTATTGTGTGTCTGGAAAAAAACCTCTGATGTCGCAAAAATCGTCATTCAGCTCATCAGAGGCTTTTTCTGTCCAGAGGCGAGAGACTACAGCCAGTAGGAGGAGCTCGTCCCGCATGTGTTCAACCCGCCCATAGGGGGATCTCACCATAAAACGGCGTCTTTTCAGTTTCGAGTCGACTAGTAGCCTAGTTGTATCATTTCTTCCGATACTGCCCTCTGTAACCGGTAGGCGTGGCTTGGGAGTGGCCTCGTAGGGCAGCGGAGCAAGTGCATTCTGGGAGTTGTTGTCTTTCATCCACATGAGCCAAAAATACATTTTCTGGCTTTTCTCAGTCTAGAAGGCACCAACTTCTAAAATAATTACACATTTCTAATACATAAAATACACATTCATCTTTCCAGCGGTGAAATATCCCTTTAAGCACACTTCTTTTTCACTGTTTCATGAGTCATTATCACATTTATGCTTTTTTTGTGTGGAATTGGACAGTTGGTCCGTGAGCTGTGTGAATATCACACGTTTTGTTCCCTGGAAGATAGACAGTCATACAGGTGACAGAAGTTTCCATCCCTTTAAATCGGCTGTCTTTCTGTCTTTGTGATTTCCTCTCCTGTTCTTACCCAACAGTCGTCGGTTGAAGACGAGAGGTCCGATAGAGACGAGACGGAGTCGGAGTCGGAAGAGGAGATGAAAAACGGAGAGATAAAGAAAAACGGACCAGCTCAGAATGGTCACGCGACATATAACAACAACCACTCTAAAACAGAGTGACGTCCTGAGAGGACAGGAGAAGTGCTCAGAAACACAAACCCTCCTGAAGCAGAACAGAGAGGAGTGGAGAACAGAGGAACAATCCCAGTTTTACCAACAGATAATCGCTTTGTACACTACAGAGTACAAACACGCACACACACACACACTTACAGTAACAGTCATCACATGAACACAGGCACATCGATCCCAAGTGCCAAACAGAGAGCAATGCTGCCTTACAGGAGCAGATCACCTAAAAATCAATATCAGTTACTGATGTTGTTCCAAACCTCTATGAGTTATTTATAGCAGAAGGTCCAAACTGCTCTTGCCTATAGAATGAAAGTCAATGGTGACCACAGTAGTCAAGCAAGTCAGTCTCGAAGTTGTTGTACGACTTGAAATGAAGCGCTCATGTCGCGCGGACTTCTTTTATTGTGCATTTTTGTGCATTCTAGAGCTAAATTTTATTGTATGGAAGAGAGCAGCTCAGACATTATGCTAAACTTTAGTCTTTTATGTCCTAAATAAAAAAAAAGCCATGTGGGTTGTGGACAACATGACAGCAGAACACTTATTTTAGGTGAGCTGTCCCTTTAAATAGTGCCTTCCTTTGCTCTTTTTCATGCCTTGCTTTTCTCGTGGGTTTCTGCAATCTCTTTCCTATGGAATAAAAAATATTTTGTCTCACAATTCTGACTTTTTTCTAGTTTATTTCGTGCAATTTGGACTTTATGACTCGCAACTGTGAGTTCACATTTCTTTGCGTGAAATAAAGTCAGAATTGTGAGAAACTCGGAATTATGAGAAATTAAGTCAGCATTGTATGAAATAAACTCGCAATTGCAAGTAAAAAGTTTATATTTCACAATCTCTTTTTTTTTTTTCTTATCAGAATTATGAGAAATAAACTCGCAGTTGCAAGTTATAAAGTTCTCTCAGAATAGCGGCGCTGGTTCCGGGAGTATTCTTTCCATTAAATCCCATAGGAATTTTTAAAAAGTCTTTGTTAAAGCGCTATAAGCCATGAACCAAGCCAGCCAGCTATGAGCTGAATAATAACATTACAAATACAAACTTTGACTTTAAGCACAAAAGTATTTGAAAACTTCACAGCTTTAGTGACAGAAACAACTACAATCCCATGATGAAGCATTGTGAACAGCATAATCAAATAAAAAATGATAGAGAAATATAAAACTATAAATGTTGAGATACATATATATAAAGTTTATTGCAAAACATGCAAATATTGTAGTATTTTTAGAGTGTAGGGAGATTCGATTACATAATTCGCAGTGCTTTGTGAGAGTGGGCGGAGCTAAAGAGATCTATTGGCGTGTTTTGCTTTGATTGGTGGCATTTTCTGTACAGCATAACAGGCAATGTAGTTTTCCACCATGAATTCCATAGTTAAACACTATTATTTTGATATAATGCAGACTGATGGCTTCGACAGAATCAAATACCATCGATTAACAACCTCGTAGCTCACAGAAGGTCTGTCTTTAAAGGTTTATAAGTTCTCCCTGTGGAGAAAATTAATGGAGTTTTTACTTCCGGAACCCGACTGCATCACTCTATTATGAAATATGAACTATATATATATATATATGAAGAGTTCAGATGCAAAAGCCTCTAAGTGCCATCGGAAATTTTCTTCTTGAATGATCATTTTTATCAAGCTCGTATATTTAAGTTCAGTAATTTCACTTAAATGACAATTAATAGGTCATTTTCATTGCTATTTAAGTGAAATTACTGAACTTAAATATACGAGCTTGATAAAAATGATCATTCTAGAAGAAAATTTCCGATGGCACTTAGAGGCTTTTGCATCTGAACTCTTCATATCTATATATATATATTCAGTCACAACTGAAGTACATTTGAATACAAAGCGCTTTAGTCTTAAGGTGCTTTCACATAGAAAATATCTCCATTGTCTATTGTCAATACCGTAGCGATGTATGAACCGCTCACACAGAAGTCACTTAAATCAAGCAGATTTCTGTTTGTCAATGCGGCAAATCCATGTTGTTCAAAGTCTCTCGCCCTCATGCGAAATTCCCGATTGCATGGATTCCTATTGAAATGACTGGATTTCGCCCACAAAAATTTGCCAAACTATACAGTGGGATTTTTTTTTACTTCTACAGTACTTCCATCCATGTTTTATGTCCTTTAAAAGTGCACTCAGTGTGTTTTCCTCACTGCATTGCACTAAAGTGTCAGTATAAACCAAGACGACTGCCATATCAGCCAGCGCATTATACACAAAAAATGACTGAGTGCACCTTTAAATATTGCTATTGTGCCAAACTTTCTGACACAGACAGTGTGTAAACCAAAGGAAAACCATGCGTTACACTGACATAATGTAGTTTACATGGCAACACAAGTTATTTTTTTTTGACAGGCTAACCACTACCATAAAGTGATTCCACAATTTATACTATTAAACCCATATTTATTATTATTCCTAACACTGAGCAAACACATACTGGATAAAGTTGTGGCATGTTCGTTGTCACACACACAGATTCTGAATATTCACAAGCCGCAAACCAAAGATAGGAACAATCTCACTCGAAGCGGCCAGTACTCTTTACATTTCTGTACAGATTCAATCATGGACGGCCTTATTTTAAACATCTCGTTCACACTGTCCTTCTCTGATTTCATCATTCCTCCCTTTGTCCTCTCTGTACATTGTTACTGCAAATGCTGCCGAGTCAGATTACAGTGTTATCTTTATTTTGTATTTTTCCTGTGTTTTGTAATATGATGATGATATTATTATGGAGAATGTTAACAATAAAATACTGAATGCGAGTCACACCTGATGTGTTTGTCTGATTTCTCGGACATACTAAAGCTCATGTAAAGTTTTGGATTATAATTGTAACTCTGTTAGTGTTATTCCAAATAATTAATGTTCATATATTTTAAATGCACTACATTGCAATGTCATCAATTACATGTATATATATAAATAGCTACATGGCATACAAGGTTCAGTAGAAGTGACAAACTACATTCAGCTTAGCATTATGAAATGACATATAGAGTTGTACTTAAGTCCAACTAAAATTCAGCTAATTCAAATTCATTCATTTTAATTTAATTGCAATAACATTGCAATTAAAGTGATAGTTCACCCAAAACGGAAAATTCTATCATCAAATTCTGTTGGACACAAAAGAAGATATTTTGAAGAATGTCGATAACCAAACTATGGAAGCTTGTTTCCGCCAATGAATAATAAATAAATAATAATAATTGCGACTTTTTATCTCACAATTCTGACTCGTTTTCTCACAACTGCTATATAACAAGTCAGAATTGTGACTTTTTTCCTCACAATTGCGAGATATGAAGTCAGAATTGTGAAAAATAAAGTCGCAATTCTGAGAAATAAAGTCGCAATTGCACGATATAAAGTCAGAATTGCACGATATAAAGTCGTGCTTTATAACACGCAATTCTGACTTTATAACACGCAATTCTGACTTTATATCTCGCAATTCTGACTTTATAACACGCAATTGCAACTTTATTTCACGCAATTCTGACTTTATATCTCGCAATTCTGAGAAATAAAGCTTCCATACCAAACAGTTGATGCTTTCCATAGTATATATATTTTTTTCTACTATGGAAGTCAATGGCTGTCAACTATACCAACATAATTCAAATTGTCTTATTTTGTGTTCAGAAGAAAGAAATTAATTCAGGTTTGAAACAACTTGAGGGTGAGTAAATGATGGCAGATTTTTTTATTTTTGGGTGAACTATCCCTTTAAGTGCTCAAAAACATTACATGGTTCACAGTTTCTGTAAGCTACTCTTTTTCTAAGTATGCTAAAGTGTCATTATTTTTCACAACGGTCATAATTCGTGAAATCTGTCGTCTAGCTGTATTTAGCGTCGTAGGACATTTTAAATGTCAAGAGAACCACTGAAAACTGTCAAAGTCAAGTGAACTCGAGCCTCTGAATCGGAATGCAGCCCAAAAATTGCACGCGAAGAAATGTTCAATGAATGGAGGAAATGCCACTCGAGAGTCTCTTCCGTGGGGAGTCACGTGGCATCCAGAGGCTACTGCGATTGGTTACATTGTTTTATAAGTACTGTCACACTTACTTTGAAGTCAACATTGAAATCCGAGTGATTATATTTCCTCTCTTAATGCACGTTACTGTTTTATTTTGCATGCTTCGTCAGTGCACGTTAATCAAATAATAATAATACTTAAATCTTGCTCTGTTATCAAAATATAAAAATCTTTCAACACTTTTCAGCAGACGTCATCAGTCTTATCTAATTATTTAACCCCTTCCCTCCAACGAACTGTCGTAAGTCTGGGTACATCTATATCATAACGTGTTTACAGTATACATTTATAAGAAAACAAATAGCACATATAATGACTCCAATAACAAAATTCAAATCTCCACATGCATCAATCTTAAACATAAAATACTATAGGTCATGTTGAATGTTATACGCTGTTGTGTATGTTGTATTTTTATATATTTGGGATTTTTTTTGTATGTTTTACTACTACTCTGTAATTTCATTTTTTATTTTAGCGTACTTCATTTGATATTTTATTGAAATTATTGTTTTACAAACAATATTGGCAGAGCAATAAAGTGTCAGTAATAAAAATAAAAATAACGACATTCAATTAAATTAAATAGAATAAGATACTTTGAACAAGAAATGTAACCCTTTAGTACGGAAGCCCATTTCTCCCACATAAAAAAAAAAAAAAAAGAAAGAAAAGATTATGTAGGTCATAATCATGACATAAAAAGTCGAAATTTTGACTTGAAATCCATAATTATGACTTAGTGTGTCAAAAATGCGTCTTTTAATGATCGAGATTTACTAAAACATATATTCTTCTGGTGAAATGGGTCCGAAACGCCGCACGCTGGTGACGCCTCCTGGTCAGAACAGTGTAAATGCAACAAAAACTCAGGACAAACAAGCATAAAAACCCCTTTTACAAACACATTGCAGATGTTTTATTGAAAGTAAAATCTATCAAATGCAATTATCTAATCATATAATTAGATTAAATATCAAGTGTCTGTGTAATATGTGTTCTTTCATCTATTTTCATGGCTTGTTTTGTTTGTTTCATGGATGGTGCTCAGCTAAACAAGCCAATAAGGGACTATTAACTACTATTATTCTTTTTAATTTGACTAATGTCTAATTAAAACGTGTGCAAATACAAATGTATCAAACTGACCAGAGATTGAAATTACGAAACAGTTATGACGCAACGAAGCCTCGTTTACTGAAACCACGTGACTTTGGCAGTTTGATACACACTAATTGGAAACAAAAGATTTGTAAAGGTTTCGAAGTTTCATGAAACAGTGTTTCGAAATTCGCCCATTATCACTACCTCGACGCTCGTGTGTTTCAGTCTATTTGTTTCAGTGAATGGTTTTCAGCAAAGGCTGCTGTGGACGCAGAGTGGCGCGTCTAGCTCGAGCAGAGTCTCTAGTTTCCTCTTCTGACGCGTTTCTGCTGCTTACTGGAAGATTACGGGCGCCATCTTGGATCAAGGGAGGTTTTTAAACTGCAAAAAGTCAAAGAGCAGAAAAGAAAAACAACTATTATACGTCTGCAAACCCGTCCGTTCGGGCCTGCGGTGAGGATGACACTCGGTTTAAATTCATGACATCGGTTTTAAAGTACTTTTAAAGGACTCGAACGGAAGTAAAACCGCACTGGAAAAAGAAACAAACATTGGACAGGGAGATTTTTCTCTGCAGCTGGGAAAGTTGTTTTGTATTTGTTCGCTCGCAAGAGAACACATTTACCTCTAAGATATGACATCAGCTAATCCAGGTAATGTATAAAACACATTTTTACACGATTATGCTGTTAAATGTCTGAGTTGTGCTCGTTTTGCCCAATATAAGCAGTTGGACTGGTTAGCTCGAGCAGCTGTTAGCTCGACTGATGTGACGTTAGCTAATAACACAAGCTCATGCTGTAAATACTGGAATAGCATGTGCCGTTCAGGTGATTTGCTGTGAGAAAAGTAGCATAGAGCAACACAATTCAGTAGCAAAGAGCAACAAGATCGGTGACAGTTTGTTCTGACACTTGTAGCAGTGTGTGTGTGTGTGTGTGTGTGTGTGTGTGTGTGTGTGTGTGTGTGTTTATGTATGTGTGCTCGCGCTTCAGCTGTCATTCACACACAGGCCCCAAACAACATTCCCATGCTCATAATGGACTGAAGTACAGGGAGATTTATGTTGATCTTGATTCAGGTCAGCTTTACTTATTCAGAGATGTATTGATTTGTTCTACACAACAGCATCAGAGTGCTTTAAAAAAATGTGGGACGGTTAATTATGTTTTTGATAGTTAAATGACTTAGTTATTACTAATTACCAGAACGTTCAAAAGACCAACATTTATTAATAGATGAATAGGAATCTTTTGTAAAAGCATAAATCTTGTGATAAATTTAATGCATCCTGAATAAAATAATTTATTTAAAAAAATCTTACTGTTCTTTAATTGATCTGTCCTGCAGGTACAAGGGTTGGACAATGAAACTAATGCCTTGTTTCGACCTAGCGGTACAGTTCAGTACGGTACGCAATTTTTAGCCGTTTTCATTGTCAGAAGTTGTGAATGGTACCCTAATGCCGAACCGTACTTTTAAGTCCGGTACTAAAGGGTGGAGCTAGACTCACTGCAGAACTGTGATTGGTTGACAGAGTATCGTCACTTGCGCGGACTACAAGGGGATTGACAACACAAAAGGTGCCATTTTTTTAACACAGTTAACACAATACCCTTTCTTCTTGTGACTAACAGCCACACGCCGAGAAGCAAGAACAAGATCTGCTGTATGTTCTCCATTGTTATTCTCCTGTGTTGCTTTCTTCTTCTTCACGCAAGAATGACATCGATTGCTACTTTCGAGATGGTCCTCACTGCAGAACACGAAATCCAGGGGGAGGACTTGGATCCAGATCCAACTCCTCCTACCTTACATATACCTAAACCTACCAATCTCCACCCCCTGATCCCTAAACCCACCCCTAAACCTATCAAATCTCCACCCCTTATATCTGGATCCAACTCCGCCCCCTGGATCTCGTGTACTGCAGTGAGGTGCTGCTGCTACTTTCCGCCATACACCACGCCTGTAAGGGTACTGTTGGCGTTTGAAACACAAGCCGGATCAGAGTTTACCGTCCCAAATCGTACTGAACCGTACTGTATAGGGGTGCTTCGATCAGGATTTTTGGGGCCGATCGCTGGAAGCTGGATCACTCGATACCGATTATAGTCCATTTGAAGCCTTCTATTTATCATGTAGCATTATTTATTAAACTATATTTAACAACAGTGTACATTAAGTATTTCAATTAAGAGAAGACAACGTAGCATGAATTGACAACTGTGTATTTATTTGCAAGCAACATGTCCAACATATTAACTTAGCAGCCTGTGCTTGGTTATTGGGAACAGCTTAGGGCTTGACAAATACAACAAACTAACAATAAATACAAATAACTAACAACTTCCACATCTGTATCTATCTATAACTTTAACTCAGTTCTCAGGGCAGGCCTAACAGGGCAGGCCCATTGCAAGTTCACATCTCTTGGGATGTCAAGAAGAAATGCAGTTGACACTAACAGAACCACAGCTGGCTTTTGCATCATGAGTGAATTCTACATTCTGGAGTAGTTGCTTTTTTCTGGGATGCTCAGTCAGATTTTGTGGGCATTTAGACATGAGGCTGTCTTTGAAACGAGTGAGTTGCTGAACTGTCTCGCTCTCTCTTAGCGCTAGCTAACTTTGAGAACTGCTCATGTTCCTTTACGTGACTAACCTTCAAATGTCTGATGAGGTTGGTGGTGTTAAAATGTTTTGTGTGCTTTCCGCCTCGTGGGATTTGCTTGGTACACACGTTGCAGATTGCTAATGTATTGTCTTTTTCACAAATCTTGTAGAATTGCCAGACCGGTGAAGCCATTTTAGCAGCGCGAGTTTTGCGTCATCTGATCGGCTCTTCTGGATCGGCCTTTATAGAGATCGCCGATAAAACATCCTAAAGCGATTATCGGCCGAATGTGATCGGCGACCGATCAATCAGCACCCTCAGTACTGTACTGTACCGCTCGGTAGAAACGAGGTATAAGGGTGTTCACACCTGGCATGTTTGGTTTGATTAAAACGAACCCTGGTGCGATTGCTCTGTTAGGGTGTTTTCACCCCTGAGCGCAAGTTTCGGAACCTGGTGCGTTTCGGTACGTTTGGTACACGGTTTGGTACGCTTTGAAAGGTTGCCTTGTGAAAGCGAACCGAATCAAGAAAAAAATGCAACAACGCTCACATTCAAACCCTGGTGTCACCAAACAAGCGGACCAAGACCCCTGAAAAGATGGATCTCCCAAACCATCACTGATCCACCCTGCGCTTCACTCTGGGCAGCAACAGTCTGTGTGTTGAGCCACTTTGGGGCTTCTCCACACTGTGACTCCCATGGGTGTGGGGGAAAACAATGAAGATGGACTGATCAAGTCAAGTCACATTTATTTATATAGCGCTTTTCACAATACAGATTGTTTCAAAGCAGCTTTACAGAGATAACAGGAAAATAGTGCAAAATTTTTTGTTTCCAGATGAAAATAGTGTCATAGTCCAGCTTAAGTAAGTTCAGTGATGTTTCGTTTTTGTTTTTAAAAAGTTATTAATTTAGTTCATTTATATATATAGCTGCAATGGAGTACACCGTGATGTCATCGTCCAGCTCATTTCAGTTCTTGTGTAATAGTGTCAATGCAGGCAGATCAATATTATTGTTGAATATAAAATTAAATGTTCAATTTAATGTCCCCAACTAAGGCGACAGTAAAGGCAGAATGGATAAAAAAAAATGTTTCACATTTTCCACAGCCCAAGATGTAAACTGTCGGCACCATTGAAACCGACATTTGGCATTGGCACGAGTGACCAAATGTTTGGCTTTAGCTAATTTAGCTATTGATCTGCTAATTCAACCTTCACACTCTCTGCTCTTACTGATGGAATGTAGATTCAGTGACGATTGGCCACCAGGCCGCGTATATTATATAGATGTGAAACCTCCAAAAAAATTAATGTATAGATATACAGTGTTTTTTTTCTTGGAAATACATCTGAAAAATAGGGTCATCTTATATTTAGGGTGTATGTCAGTAATACACCTGCAACAATAGGGAGCGCCAAATGAGTGTTTCCGCCCAGGACTGATAAACGCAGCGGAGTCATTAAACAACTCTCATTAAGCAGCCAAGAAATACGATGTGTCAGCATGTAGTGTTAGTTAAAGAAAAGAAAAAACAGTCAAAGAAAAGCTTACCGTGGTCCTAAAAGCGGCCGCTTCGGGAGGTTGATGAGCTGTTGTGTTGGTACGAGGCCAAAGAAAGAAATGAGGGGCTGGCCATAACCAGACCCATTATCCAATCCAAGGCACTGGATAACGCCAAAGAGCTGAACATACCCACCAGCGAGGCCCATCATTTCTTGTTTTGGCTGCGCGCTTGCCTGTTAGTTTCTTAGAAGCAGACACCTTGAACAAGCCTTGCTCGGGGCTTTCCCTCCGACTTCAGGGAGAAACTGCTGTCTTTTCAGCGCTAGCCTACGTGATTGGCCTACGTTTTTTGATATGCCAACATCTGTCACTACATAAAAAAGATGAGAAATCTACTGGAAATGAAAACTACAGGTTATTTTTTATGGTATGCCATAAAGTGCTTATTTTTAAATGTGATTGTTGGTATATTTTACCAGTATTTACCATTCCTTCAAAATAAAATAAATAAAAATGAATATGAATATGAAAAATATGTATATAATAAAATACTTTAATTAAAAAAAAAGACAAGATTTGGCCCTCAAAAAGCCTTTTTTTTCAAAAGGTAACATCTTGAAAAAGGGGTGTCGTCTTATAATCAGGGTCATTTAAATTCGGAACAATACAGGTGTCTTCGACTTGAAGTGTTGTGCAGACTGATCGGTCTCAATGACATCAAAGTACCGCAAAAGTGATTAGAAAGATTAAAAGATTAGAAAGTCTGCTCTCTAATCGCTCTCACACTGCTTTGATGTCATCGGTCTGTGCAGCACCGCTTCAAGTCGAACACACCTTATGTATATGAACCTACCGTCCGTTAGGCCTAATATATATTAAAACAGATAGGCCTATACCACAAAAACATCATGGGACACCAAATTACCAACATTTTTTAATGCCTGCTAGATTTAAAAACTGACACTAATTAACTAGCCTGGCCAATATATGTCAGTGTAATTTTTCTACACATTGAGGATCTGGAGATAAAGGCACAATACACAACTTTCTTATCTTTACCCTATTTATATACAGTATATATATAATTGATAGTTATCAGTCCTGCTGTGTGTGTGCTGTATTTTAGATATGACTGAGGTCTCTTCACTGGCCATGGCCACACCAGCTGTGTCGAAGGCCAACAACAAGCGACAAGCCAGGTAAGTCTTAGACTGAGCCCGTCTCTTTAAAAGATATAAAAGTACTAATCATTATTAAATTATGTTCATGTTCAGTTGATCTCCGCTGTCAAAAGGATCATTCTGTTGCCATTTTCAGATTTCTTACTTTGGAGCTCATTTCCTTTGATTGATTTAGAGAACCTTGAACATTTCTCATAACATGTTCTTGAAGGGTTTCACTGTGGAAAGAATGTCATAGGGGTTTGGATGATTACTGCCCCTTAATATGCTTCATATGTGAACGTAACAGTGGCTTTCCAGAGGCAAATTCACAGGAATGACATTTTGGTTTTGGCCAACAACAGTGTGCTTGTTAATTCAGTGTCTGTGGTCGATGATTCAGTCGTCAGTGTGTTTTGTTCTGGCCGTTGATCCGTCTGTCGAGTGGGTGGAGAAATATGGGAATGTTTGAATGCCTTTGCAGTTGTGCAATATTACTGACTAATGTGAATTTCCCTGTTTTCCAGCTCTGACTTTGAAGACGATGAGGGAAGTAAATTGTTCAGGTTAGTCATGATCTGTGACTCAAGGGTTCGACTTAGCTTGAACTTGTGATTGTGTTTAACAATTTCTCTTTTCTTTTGGTCTGGCTTCTCTTTCTTCAGGTGTGATGATGACGGAGGTGGATCGAATGACAAGGAGAGATTTGCCAGGTATTAACTGATTGAAATCAGTGTGCATGAGAAGTACAAATATGGTAATCTGATTTTCTGTAGATTCTCAAGAATCTCTTTAGGCTAATCTCTGTTATTGCTCAAAGTTGACTGGAATTGCCTAGATATGCTGGTCAAGTTTCCAAACCTATTTTTTTGGCCAATCAGAGATAGTCCTGTGATTTGTCTTCTTTCAGACTAGTGGAAAGAGAACCTCCAGATGCACATTTAAAGGGGCTTTCGCACCGGAGGAGCCTTTTCATAGTTCCTAGAACTATTGGAGGAAGTACCCGTTTTTTGTTCGCACTGCAGGAACTAGGAACTATTTTAGCTCTAGGAACTCTTTTGGAGGAACTAATGAAGCTCCTTCTTCAGAGTCGGGTCTAAACCAGCACTTATAGGAACTACCAGTGACGTTAGTGACGCTGATTGGTCGAAATCACGCGAAACACCAGCACCCGCCATTTTTTAAAAAGCTCTGTAAACACACAGATTATAGCCTATTTACTCCAGAAACTAACTCTATGAACATGGGAAACAGTGATAGATGGGGCTCTTAACCTTTACACGGAGGAGAAAATCCAACGCAACTCTGAGGGGACCAAGAGAAACATGATTATGTATTTCTGCTCAGCTAGCAACACTGGACATCAACCACACGGCATATGCTAATACCTTTTCATATACTGTCTTTCTATTCTACTGACGGCGCGAATGAAACCAGGAAAAGTTCTCGGTTCCTAGAGCTGCCCGGAGCGAAAGCCCCTATTGTGTTTATTTTATTTAGCTATTTGTGTCTGTAGATTTCAGTTAAAGGTGTTTTTTTCACACTGTACACGTTTAGCACTGCAATGCAGGGTTAAAATTGCAAAAGAGATGCTAACCCGGGGTTTCATAACTCCGGGTAAAAAGCAGTGCTTACCCCGCTTATGAATTGCAAGTGTGGAATAAGACCCAGGGTTAAAAGCGGGGTTTAGAACGACGATAACCTTGAAATCTACAGACACAAACAGATAAAGTGTAATAGAATAAACACAAATGTGTATTTTATTGTTTTCTTTCCACTAGTCTGAAAGAAGACAAATTAAAAGTAAAATAGCCCAAAATAGTAACTGACAACCAATCATGTGGCTCTTATACATGTGCTTTGGACAGTCACAGAAACATTGTATAAACAGTATTTCAGCGTTTCAGGGGGGAAAATGTCATATGGTGATGGAAAATGTGACAATTTGAGTGAAGAGGAGATTTTCATTTACCTTTTATAGCCTGAAAACTCCATTCAGGATAAACTTGGTTGATAGTACAGTCGGCAATATATAAAATGAGGATGCACAATGCTAGAGCCTTTATGTAAACTGGTTGCGTGCTGCATTAGCCCAAACAATGACACTGACACCGCAAATATGCAAATAAGGATACTAACCCAGGGTTTGGGAATGCATCGCAGGAACTAGGAATGATTTTAGTTCTAGGAACTCCTTTTGGAGGAACTAATGTAGCTCCTACTTCAGAGTCGGGTCTAAACCAGCACTTATAGGACCTACCAGTGACGTTAGTGATGCTGATTGGCTGAAAGCACGCAAAACACCAGCACCCGCCATTTCTAAAAAGCTGTGTAAACGCACAGATTATAGCCTATATATTTACTCCACAAACTAACTCTACGAACATGGGAAACGGTGATAGATGGACCTCTTAACCTTTAAGCTAAGGAGAAAATCCAACGCAACTTTGAGGGGACCAAGAGAAACATGATTATGTATTTCTCGATTATGCATTAGTCCAAACACTGACACTGCAAATATGCAAATAAGGATATTAACCCAGTGTTTGGGAATGTGCAGTGTGAAACGTCATTTTATGAATACCCTGGATTAATTGTTAACCCCGGGTAAATTATGACCATTGTGAAACGTGAAGAAAGATTACCCAGGATTCTGTTTACCCGGGGTTTAGATTGACCCAGGGTTAACTATTTCAAGTTTGAAAGGCCCTAATGAGTCCGAAATCGCCACTTTAGTAGAACTTACATACACCAAACTTTACGCTTTATTCCTATCTATATTCTGAGAGTTATTACAGAGTTTGTTCATATAACATTCGTCTGATTTGTATAATACTTTAAAAAAAAATGGTAAACATGTTTTTTTTTTTCTCCCTGTTGAATGTATTTTCTTACAAAAAGGTAATGTAGTATGATTACTCAGCTAGGGAAAGTGTGGTGATATCTAATTAGCTTTTACACTGTTCACATTAGTGGAGCGGCTAAGTGCTTATGTTTGGCAGAATCGTTCAGTTTATGATACAAGCGTGAAAATTGGCATGAGCAGTCTCCATGGGTCACTTGACAAGAAAATTGTCCGAGCCACTTGAAATTTCAAGATGGCGGCCATTTTTCAAGATGGCCGACACCTTAGTGGAGCAGTTAAGTGATATAGTGGTTTATTTGGTGATACAAGCATGAAAATTGGCATGAGCAGTCTCTGTGGGTCACTTGTTACCTTGTCGTGGTAAGGGAGCTTGTGTACCTCAATGAACCCTGAGAGCTATGCCGGTGGGAGGCAACTCCTGACAGGCTTTACCAAACTGGACAGGTCATGGGTGAGAAGTCAGACAAAACACAGTCAAACTACCTCTCTTGACAGAGTCTTTTGAGGAACCCAATATATTTCTATGAGAAAATGTATCATTTAAAGATCCACATGGCGGGCGGCAGTAATCCTGAAAAATTGCCGCCATCTTGAAATTTTATGTTGCTGTGGGTGGTTTCTTGTCAAATGACCCTTTGAGACAGCTCATGGCAATTTTCATGCTTGTATCACCAAGTAAATGATTTCTTAAGCCTAAGTGCTCCACTGGTGGTGGCCATCTTGAAAAATGGCCGCCATCTTGAAATTTCAAGTAGCTGTGGGTGGCTTATTGTCTAGTGACCATCAGAGACTGCTCATGCCAATTTTCATGCTTGTATCACCAAATAAACCACTATATCATTTAACTGCTCCACTAAGGTGTCGGCCATCGGCCATCTTGAAAAATCTTGAAATTTCAAGTGGCTCGGACAATTTTCTTGTCAAGTGACCCATGGAGACTGCTCATGCCAATTTTCACGCTTGTATCATAAACTGAACGATTATATCACTTAGCTGCTCCACTACATGTAGTGTCTTGACTTAAAGCCCTGATACATTTTAAGTGAAATCAAAGAACAAATATGTGTGATGTTATTTTTAACAAAATCTGGCCAAACTGAAAGTGTTTTGGAGTTTGTTTCGCTGGGTTACTTTAAACAGCTCTCCAGCATGAACTTTCCACCTTTGAACTGCAACTGGTCCATGATGATTGAACTTCGACCTTCCTTTTACCCCAGATCTTTGCAGAGTATATTTGAGCTGCATACTGTTTTACTCAGTATAAAGTATACACTGTGTAGTATGCAGTAAGTTGTTATCTAGTATTTAATTCTGAACGCAGCCCATGAGTCTGTCAGTGTCTTACACTTTATTTCAGGTGTTTTTTCTATCCCTCTCTTCTTTTCTCAGGCCGTTTGAAGAGGCTTTTTCTTTCAGCTTTCATGAGATCGTTCATACACATTTGTTTATCATGGAGATGCGAGTGTCGTCTCATTTGAGAAGCACATTGATGCAGTCTTTATTTGCTTATTCATCCATCTCTCTTTCTCTTTCTCCTCCTCGTTTGCTTGTTGTTGCTTTCTCTCGACCTTTCTCTGTTCCTGCTCTCTTCTCCCCACGCTTCCATGCCCTGCCCATCTCTCATACTCCTGCTCTGACCTCCTGACCCCAGGGAGAATCACAGCGAGATTGAGCGGAGGCGGAGAAATAAGATGACCGCTTACATCACAGAGCTGTCAGACATGGTGCCCACCTGCAGCGCGCTGGCACGCAAACCAGACAAGCTCACCATCCTGCGCATGGCTGTGTCACACATGAAGTCTCTCAGAGGGAGCGGCAACACCAGCACCGATGGAGCCTATAAACCATCCTTTCTCTCAGACCAGGTCCGATATGATCAATGTAGATTCCTCTTTGTATATACAAGTAAGAACCAGGTGTCGGATTCACAAAACATTTTTAAGAGCAACTGCTATTTTTCTTGAAGAGACTTTCAACCAGTATAACAAAAAGTGTTTATTAAAAAAAAAGCCTGCCCTTCCTTTAAAGGGGTGGTATAATGCCTTTTTCACAAGATGTAAAATAAGTCTTTGATGTCCCCAGAGTGTGTATGTGAAGTTTAACTCAAAATACCCCACAGATATTTTTATATAGCATGTTAAAATTGTCACTTTTTAAGGGTGAGCAAAAACGCACCGCTTTTGTGTCTGTCCCTTTAAATGCAAATGAGCTGCTGCTCCCGGCACAGAGGGCGGAGCTTCAAGAGCTCGTGTCCTTTTACCTCACACAGACACACACTGAAAATGTCAAAAACTTTTAGCCTTTTATGTTCAAACCGGAGTCAGACAATGATGGAGAGACTCAAGAAGAAGTGACAACATGTAGAATGCAACAGGACATTTCTGAATGGTTAGTTGATGAATTTATTTAGTTTACTTAGAAAAGTGAAATCATAATCAACCACCCCTTTAAAAGAAGTATTACAACTTTTTAATTCGCTTATTTAACCGCAAAAACGCATTCTGTGTGAATGCCCTCTTAAGAATGTTCTTATCTTTTTCTTTTACTTGAAAAGAATCATCTTAAACATCATTGTAAATAACCTCTTAACCCCTTAAGTGTCTGTGGGATGGTTGCCCATATATATTTAGAACAATAATATCTTAGTAAAAACCTAAAGTAATATTGACAAACTATATATCACTTGAAAGCTTACAATCTCTAGTTTTCATATTTGGTGGCTGTTTTTAAAAAATAAATTACAGAGGAGCAGTAATTTATCAATTTGCAACAAGAATATTTCATATTCATTAGGTGTGTTTAGGCCTTTATTTTGAAATAGAAATAAACATGACAAATCATGAAAGATTGGTAGAAGCCTCAGTTTGTTTTCATGCCAAGAGTTCAAAAGATAACACCAATTACATTTTATGAGAAAAAAAGGTCTGAAAATGTTTTGAATATAAAGAATAATATTATGGATTCTCGATTTGTGATGCGGCAGCGAGCTATAACGCACATATGTGCTCTTTTTATGTTTATTAGAGGTTGAAATCAAATAAAATACTGCCAAAACACCCATACTATTTCTGAATAGGATGTATACTTCATAAATTGTATGAAATTATGGAATTACATGGTTCAAATCACTCAAAACATATATGAAAATGGAGACGCCCTTATATGGTCAGTAAGGAAGCTTTTAACAGACAGTTAAAGGGTTAAAGCTTGTCTTTAATTTCCTATGCAGCCCCTAATGCAGGGTTGTCCACTCCTGCTCCTGGAGGGCCACTGTCCTACAGAGTTTAGCTCCAACCCCAATTAAAGGAGAACTCCGGTCAATTTTAACATTGAGCTCATTTTTTGGTAAATTTGGAGTGCTGTCAATACAGAGAACAACAACAAAAATCGGTGTTGCCTACAACGTGTTATCCTCTTTTTAAAATTTGCACCCTGTTGACTTCAATGGGGCAAGTTTTAAACCTGCTTTTAGCCTCTTAACATCCTTGATGTGTCATTACAAGTGCACAGCTAATGTGAGTGATTCCTTCAGAGTGATCACGGGTGAATCTGACTGCAGTAGATGTGAAAGATATTAATAAAAATGATGTTATTTCAGCCAGCGCACATACCTGTATTTACATCCTGTTTTCGGTCGAAGTCCATAGTAATCGATTGTCGAGTTCACGCGCGTGATCATAGGTACTAAACCTATGCGTGTGAACTCGACAATCGATTACTGTGGACTTCGACCTCTGTATTCTGTATTGACAGCACTCCAAATTTACAAAAAAATTAACTCAATGTTAAAATTGACCGGAGTTCTCCTTTAAACACACCTGAACCAGCTAATCAAGGTCTTATTAGGCATACTATACTAGAAACTTCCAGGGAGGTGTGTTGAGGCAAGCTGGAGCTAAGCTCTGCAGGACAGTGGCCTTTCAGGACTGATCAGGACACCTCTGCCCTAAATGGACACGGTGAAGGAAAAAATATGTCAATGCTTTTGCGTCCTCTCACAAATGTTTTGCGTTCCCCGAGAGCTTTGCATTCACTCGCAAAAAAACTGAAAGTTTTGCGATGGTTTCTTGGGGAAACGCAAAAAAGTTTTGTTAGAGAATGCAAAGATTTGGGACCTTGCAAAACTTTTTTTTGTTCCCCTGAGAAAGTTTTGAAATATATGTTTTCCTCCCATCTCATATTTTTTCCACCACCATGTCTCTTTAGGGTCTCCGTAAAGTCCTATAGGTACGATGTTTAATGATTTTAAGGGGTTGTTTTAAATATTAAGCATTACATTTTAAATTCTGTTAAGGGTTTCTCTGCCACCAAATATTTATGTAGCTTTCTTTCTGTAGGAGCTGAAGCACCTGATTTTAGAGGCAGCTGATGGTTTCCTGTTTGTTGTGTCATGTGAGACCGGACGCGTCGTCTATGTTTCGGACTCGGTCACACCGGTTCTGAACCAGTCACAAAAGGATTGGCTTGGATCATCACTGTACGACCAGCTTCATCCAGACGACACAGAGAAATTCCGAGAGCAGCTTTCCACCAGTGAGAACAACAACAGCGGTAAGAAACGGCTCGACTTCTTGCATCTTTCCTGTTGTCAGTCTTTCACAGTTTAAATGGTCCTCCTCTTTTCTGACTTTAGGCCGAATGTTGGACATGAAAACAGGCACGGTGAAGAAAGAGGGTGGTCAGACATCTGTGAGGATGAGTATGGGTGCACGTCGCTCCTTCATCTGCAGGATGAGGTGATGCATAGGGAGAACAGACAGACCTCTTTTAACCCTATAAAGCCTACTGTATCATATTTGATGCACATATTTCTAAGCCCTCTAAATTATAAACATGATCAAAATTTTGCTGCAAAACCTGTTGCACACAATCTACTACATGCCTTCTTTCATCTGATTGAAAGTTTATACTTTTTAAGCAAGTAAAAGGCCTTTTAGTGTAACAACACTTGCTGGAGTGAAGCAACTTTACTTGATTATACATGCATCATTTTTTTGAAGGATGTTAAAATGTGAGTATCAAATATGATCCATCAGGCTTTTGAGGAGTTTATTTGTTCATCTCTCAATCATCACTGTATTGCATTGCATTATATGTTTTAAAACTAAGCATTCAAAAATAATCTCACTTGGACATATTATTGGGCGATATAGAGTGATGACTGATATTGGTATCTGCTATAATGATTTACAGTTAAAGCTATCAGAATTTCATCTTATTTTTTTAGTTTTTTTGCAAGAAATTGCAAAGTTTGGGCCTCTGAATAAAATTGAAGTGTTTTTTTTCTCCTGATATATGAGCTCCATATTCTAACTGTATCATCCTATACGAGCCATAAAAGCCTGATTTATCAGATATGTCACAAAACATATTACACATATGCAAACTTTTTTTAATTATAATTTTTTTGTTCCATTTAAGGCGAGACACTACAGGTGAATAGGGTAAAAAATGTATCTAGCAGATCTCACCATGAAACTTTCCCAGTTGATTACCTACATTAAGATGAGAAAAAAATGTATTACAAGTTTTCTGTAATTTAATGTTTAAATATGCAAATCAGGCAATATCTAATCAAATATGCACTAATTTGCATATATTTTAAAAAACGAAATCTGAGTATTGGATAAAGCCAGGTTAAAAATTTGTTTTTCATTGTGTTCACATATTAGATGGGAAAAAAATTACAGAGGGATTTATGGATATCTACTTTTGTTATCCTGTAAATCAGAAAATACTGTCAATAGCCTTAAAAAAATAATTTTCGCCATGTTTTTTGGAATAAAATGTTATATAAATCAGGCTAGGAATAATATATTTACAAATCCCTCTGTAAATGTCATATAACTAGGTACAAGTCTGGAAAGTTTGGTGTATATAGGTGCTACTGAAGTGGAGATTTAGGACTTGGAGTTTGAGAGAAAAGTCATTTTGAGAAAACGGGCTTTAAAGATTTTTCATCAGCCAATGAGATTCAGCCCTTTTACTTTCACGATTGGTTGCTGATAAAAAGGAAATGACCATATTTGGATCCGACAGGATTGTACACAAGAGAGAGAGCTTCCTAGCGGTGCATGTGATGACAGGCTGATGGCAGAGATCACGGAGCAGCACGTTGATTAAGAACGGGAACTTTTGTTGAATTTATGAGAAATCTACAGACGCAAACAGACAAAGTGTAATAAAATAAAGACCTAAATGTGTGTTTCGGACTTTTTTTCAACACAAGTCTGAAAGAAGACATGTTACTGAAGACAAATATCCAAAAATCTCAAAATTGACCAGTAAAAAAAAAAATATGTTTTTGCCTGCCGTGTCTCGCCTTAAAAAAAAGAAATATCTTCCTGACTATTTCATAAGTTTCATCAAGTTATATGTCGTTTGCATGCACGAGAAACAAGTATATTTTTTGGAAAAAGTATTAAATCTTATTATCAAAATTTCTCAAATGCTACATTGATTGTAATGTGTGTGTTCAGATGTGGAGTGTGTCCAGTAGAACCAGTATCCATGAACAGACTCCACTTCCTGAGAAGCAGAAACAGGTAAAGCATCTCTCTGTCTGTAGATCTCAGTCCACAAACAGACATAGATGATGAAGATCATCTCTTCTTCTGCAGGAATGGATTGGGTCCTGCTAAGGACGGTGAACCGCAGTATGTGGTTGTGCACTGCACAGGCTTCATCAAATCCTGGCCTCCTGCAGGTAACACAATACACAGCACGATACACAGGAAGACCCTATTGTTCACTGTTATTACCAGAGTTCAGTCAGAAAACAGCTGGAACTGATATTGTCCTTTGAACTCTTTCTCTTTCTTTCAGGAGTGACTCTCGCTGAAGAGGAGGCTGATAATAATCAGGGAAATCGTTATTGTTTAGTCGCCATTGGAAGGCTACAGGTACTCTTTCCCTTCCATTTTATTTCAACTTCCAATGAATTAGTCTCGTCACATTCGAAGGAATAATTCTGTCGTCATTTACTCAAAACTTACCTCATATCTTCCTAAAAAGGGGAAGTTTAGCAGACCGTTCATGCTGCTTTCTCTTCACTTTGTATGTAAGAGAGTAACATCAGCATTCTACTAAACATCTACCTTTGTGTTCAAAAAGGTTTTGTATCCACCCTTGTGCCCATCTTTAAAACACATGAAACAAATTAAATGTAACTAAATTCAATGAAACCTGAGAGATTTCTGTCTCAAGTCAAGTCAAGTCACCTTTATTTATACGGCGCCTTTGACAATACAGATTGTATCAAAGCAGCTTCACAGTGGTAAGATGAAAATAATACAACAAAGTTTGTTTCTAGAAGAAAATTGCGTCATCGTCCACCTTAAGTAAGGCAGGTCAATAATATTGTTGAATATTAAATGTCCCCCAACTAAGCAAGCCAAAAGCCAAGGTAACAGTGGCAACACTTTCAATTGAAAGTCCATTCCACCAAAACTTGGGCTTTTATCCACTCAAACATTGATCAAAGCACATACATAGAGCTCATAAAATATGGAAACCGTAAGCGCAAATAAGCTTGCTTGACGAGCGAGAATCAATGCGGTTTGTCTTTGCGTTTGAGCTTCCATTACCATATTTGATAATCAATGTTTGAATGTGAATAAAAGCCAATAATCTGTTCAACATCTGAACAGACGCGGTCGCTTTATAAGACTTGGTTTAGACCAACTGATGCATATTTTAGTGTTTTTATGAACGTTTTAACTCGTCAAGTCTCGTTTGTGTGGACTTACGATGTTGGGACAGAAATCTCTCTGATTTAATTTTTAAAGGAGTCCTATTATGCTTTTCCACTTTTTTTTTATGTTGTTGTTTGAGCATAAAAAAGATCTGCAAGGTTACAAAGCTCAAAGTCCACTCCAACGGGAGATATTTTATTTAACAGATTCCACTTTCCATGAACTACAACGAACGACTTGTTTGGACTACAACGCTATATTTTCAGATCTTATGAAGTCACAGTGTTACTCATTTAAATAATATGCAGAAAGTGGACGAGGCCTGGTTGAGCTGCTGCTATGTCAGAGAGACCGTTTTTTTCCACAACGTTTTCAAAATTCATTTGTTTGACCTTCCTAAGGCTGATGAACTTACGAGTGGTTCATTTATATTAAACACTGTTCCTGAACGTTTATCTGTGCGCTTCACATTTTATGGAGAACAGCTTGTTTTCTGTAGCTTTTGTAAGCTCTCGCTTTTGTAAGACTGTTCACTGCTCCACAGGAAAATTAAACATGGCTTTGTGATCGACTACTGTTTCTATTACCTTAGTTTTGCGGCAAATATCACGATTAAATGGTGGATGACATTGTATCTATAATGTATAAGAAAATTACAAAAAACATATTACTCTGAAACGTCCTGTGAAATCCGTTCTGGACGATCCTCTTGTTTGTTAACATTGTCAGGGTCTGAATCAAGCTCGAATTGGTCTGAAATTTACGCCATTGTTAATATTTACACTAGAGTAAACCTCTGTTATGGAGGGGCGTAACATTTCCCGAACACGCGCTAAGCGGTCCCAATCACAACACACTGGGCCAGCTGACCAATCACAGCACATTTTGTATTTCGGAAGGAGGGGCTTCATCGAAATCGGCATGTTTAAGCCAGACTGGGGAGAGTGGTGCTGTAATAATGTAAATTATGTGAAAAATAATGCATTTTTTTGTGAACAATCAAGCATGAAAACATAGTCTAGTACACCCCAAAAACAAAATCAAGACTTCATAAAAGGGCATAACAGGACCCCTGTAATATGTGTTTCAAAGATGAATGAAAGTCTTATGGGTTTGGAATGAAATGAAGGTGAGTAAATAATGACAAAATGTGTGAACTATCCCTTGTAGTTCCTCTCTGACCTCTGTTTTTCATGCAGGTCACCTGTTGCCCAGGCGACAAAAACATAAATAACATCAGTGTTCCAGTGGAATTTATTTCCCGCCACAACTGCCAGGGCATGTACACCTTTGTGGATCACCGCTGTGTAGCAACAGTGGGCTACCAACCTCAGGTGAGTCAGGCTGGACCTCATGGCTCAAAGGAAGTCATTTCTGAAGAGCAGGGTGTTAAGATGCCTCTGCATTTCTGGAGTATAGCTGATCAGCTTCAGGTTTTCATTGCCTGTACTGAACATATTAAAATATCTATAAAATGGTTTTGGAGGGCCGAAATCATTGACTGAAACTGTGACACTTAATTAGCGCTTCTCCAATGCCGAGTTTTGACGGTGTCAGTGTCTATTTCATGCATGCAACGTGGATTTACTGCAACAAGTAAACATGCCAGCCGTGTGGACGCCAGGCCTGGGTTGACAAGAACGATTTCTAGTTTTTCATTTTGATGAACCGAGCTCTTTTAGTCTATTCTGTTTTCTGCCATCCAATAATATATGCACTATATGACATTGTATTTTTAATTAACATGTCTTCATTATTTAAGGAAGCAAGTTACAGCCACCTTTTAAATGGTTACATTTCATGACATGGAAAAGAAATATAATTATATAATTGAAACGTTGATATAAAAACTTCTTTATGTAAATTTTAAATGTTTATATATACAGTTTTTATTTGGGCGTTGATTATTAAATAAATTGGATGAATTAGTTGATTACTTCGGTTTCAGCTGAATGAAAAAGCTTTAATTTTGGTTTGGTGTTTCAGTCAACTATTCATTTCATTCACTAGTGTTTTGTGTTGTCATGTGACACAGGAGTTACTGGGGAAGAACGTTCTGGAGTTTGCACACCCAGAAGACCATGGCTTAGTGCGAGACAGCCTTCAGCAGGTGTGTGGGTGTGCGTGGGACATCACGCTGAAATATTCAACACGTTACAACACTGTAGAAAATTGTATGATCATTGTTATGACAGCGTGATTTCACAATGCTCATCAAAATGAGTTAAGCAATTTTCAACTTTTTTTCATTATTCATATAAGATTCAACAAATTTTGAATAAGAATAAGAAACAATATCAAGACTATAAAACTCGTCAAAAAACGCGCACACACTCAAACCACCTGACTGCACATCACATTTTTTACTTTATTGATTCTGCTTTTATTCGTAATGCAATGGACCGGTCAACGGGACATAAATGAATCCTTGAAGGATGGGACTTTATGGGACATTTGCACAAAAAGAATAAATAACTTACCGTAGCCTATTTTATAAGTCGCTCCGGAGTTGCATATCAGTCAAAAAATGCGCCACGAGGAAGAAAAAAACATGTATAGCCTAAAGGCCTGTTTACACCGGGACGAATTTCGCGCGCGATATTCGCCGACGTTTAACGCCTCGTGACTAAACAAAGGGCGCCAATGTGAGTGTGCACACCGGCGCGAAAAACGGCACGCGTAAAAGCGGCATTTTTTTAAAAACGCCTCGGGTTCGTTTTTTTGGTTTGACGCGCCGCGTCAAAAACTATCCGACCAATGAGATTGGCGCTTTTGCTCACGTGTCTGGAGCTTCTGAAGTTACAGTAAAACACAACTTGGGGGCGCTCAAACACAAACGGTCTTGCCGTGCACACGTACGTAACGGCGAAGAAGATATACACCAAGTAGCGTCTACACTGCCGGGAAGAAATAAGACGAGGAAGATGCAAGGCAAGATGAGTGTAGAGCTGCTGGTCTCGTTGGTGTCGGAACATAAAGAACTATATGACAAACGCGACAGCGACTACAAAAATCTTGATAAAAGAGAATTGTTATGGAGTGGTTTCTGTTTTACATTAAGCGCCATCTAATGTCAGGGAATGAATTTGCATGTTCACTCGGCTCATCGTCAGCGAAAATCGCTTGGGTGTGAACACAAAAAACGCATTGAAAAACGCTGGCGAATAACGCGCGCCGATATTCGTCCCGGTGTGTAGGGCCCTTAAGTCGCACTGGACTAAAGCGAATTTTTTTTAGAAATTTATTTCACAAAAAAAAAATAATGTTACGGACGTGAGCGCTCTAAAGCGGCACTAAAAGAATGTTTTAAAACTTTCACAGAGACCTCAAACTGAAAGCACAAAGCCTGTCTTTAAATTTAATTTAGTTTTGTATTAATTGTATCTTAATTTTAATCGATGTTTCATCAACCAATTGTCTGGATTTAATAAATAAGAAGTAAATATAGGCTATTAGAAAATAGAAAATCAGGACACGGAGGCGCTGGCGAACCTGGAGCTCGTCTCATAAATGAACCGAAACTCAGCGTAGGCCTATAAGGTAGCCTATTGCCTCACAGACCTGAGACATATAGATAGCTTGAAATGTCTACTTTTAAGCAGAACAATTCAAAACGAAAGAAAACAGACTGCGCTGCTTATGTAATTCGTATGAAATGTGCATTTCTCTCTGGCGCTGCGAAGATCGCGAGTCGTCAACTTCATTTGTCTATCCGACACTGACATAAAAAATAACTGTTTTATTAGTAAACAATTAAAATGTATCCTGCTATATTTAACATATTTGCCTGTTACTTACAAAACACTGACAGTGGGGTTTTTGACTTTTTTTTTTTTTTTTTTTTTTTTTTTGAGCAGCTGCGGACAAATTCTTTCGACACACACACTCAATATTACATAACACTCCGCGCTTATGTTTTAAAAAGATAATTTAACTTATAAATAACAATTTGTAAATAGCCCACTTAAAGAGTTTATTACAAATAAATGACTAAATGCTAAAAATTAATACATTTTAATGAACAAACATATGCGTTGCATTTACAATTCCGCGGCCCTGGCAGTTTTTTTTTTACAGTGAAGTTATTGTAATTAATATATTGTATTTTATGTGCATGGCTAGACATTTTTGCTTTTATAAAATGGCAGCTATAGCATACACCAATGTTCAATACATAATTAAATGTATTATTAATAACAATCAACACAATATGGTGTTTGACATGTAAATTGGCAAATTGACAAAATTCAGTTAATGTGCAATTAAAGATGTGCATGTATTGGCCATTAGATCTGAACATATTCTTTTCACAACACACTGTAGCTTTAAGGCCGGTCACTCTAAGGATGATAGCTATAACGGTAAAGATAATTCTGAAAATCACGTTCAGAACGATTATTTCCAGCTGATGAATGATGAAAACTTCGGTTTAAAAATACTGACAGCCAGTCAGAATCCACCCTTGCTGTCTCAAGAGCTTGAGCATTTAAAGCCACAGACGACAAAACTGCAGCGCACGCTTACGACTGGCGTGGACGCTAATATAGTTATTGTTATCTTTATAGTTATAGATCTTGATTTTAATGCTGGTCCTTATGTGTAAATGACCTTTGACCCTCGATGTAGGTGGTGAAACTGCGAGGTCAGGTGCTTTCGGTGATGTTCCGGTTCCAGTCTAAATCCCGTGAGTGGATCTGGCTGAGAATGAGCTCATTCACCTTCCAGAATCCTTTCTCTGAAGAGATCGAGTACATCATCTCCACCAACGCCAATGTCAAGTTAGTATTGAAATGCATCACGTAAACACACACACACACACACATATGAAGGTGATTAATTACACTTGTGTGAACTGACTTTATTGCAGAAGTTGTTTGCTGATATTATGTGCTATGATGATGCTGTGTACATCGTGACCTAAGTTTTGAAAGGTTTTTGGGGCCACTGTTTAAGTGCCGTGACATGCCAAGCCAACAGCAAATCTGTCGGGTCAGTCGGCTGTAGTCGGGGTCACACCTGGGGTGGCAACTCACCCGATCCAGCGTGTTTTATCTGCACTGCTGAGAGAGATCACTCTAAATTGGCTGATCAGTTTAGCGAAAGAACCAGTGCAGAAGCGAGCAAGTCAAGATGACTGTTCTGGTTTTACTTTGTCTTCCCTGAGCATCCCAATATGCAGATATTTTCATAACAGCCGCCTGGAATGAAGAAAGAGATGAGCGTGACTGATTTGTTTGACTTTGTTTAAGTCCTAGTTTCGGTTTTCCTTTTCGAAGGACAAATATAGACTATTGATGCCTGCTGATATAGACAGGTATTTCCTCACACGCATGCTAGCGGACAGTCGCCCGACGTGGTCACAACAACAGTCTTTTGTAGCCGTTAGTTCTTTGCCGCCGGCTCGGCTTGATGTGTCACGGTCTTAACGCTTTCAGATTGTTTTAGCCTCATGTTATTCAGTGTTGTCTAATGCAGAATGACTTCATACAATGTATAAAAGTGTTTTTAAGATCCAAGGTTAATTCCTGTTGAGGTAATCAAATGTAAATGTATCAGTTTGTTTGAAGGCATGTGTTCATGTCTGGGTCTTATTTCACCCCAAAATAATAATAAAGACACATAGATAATAGAATTTTTCTATAAAAGACAAATAATATATAAATAAAGAAAATTGTGCTGCTTTTATGTATTATGACATCGTGAAATGTGACATTTCGTGACAGTTAAGCATATTTACCTCCTCCCCAATTCTCCTTAATGTAATGCAGAAATATATTTGTTATATCAGTTATTAACACTACCGCGGGAATATTTGGGGTCGGTACGTTTTTGTAAAAGTCTTTTAGGTTCACCAAGGCTGCATTTGTTTGATAAAAAATACAGTAAAAACAGGAATATTGTCAAATATTATTACAACAAAATAACTCTTTTCTATGAGAATAATGTACTTTTACAGTGCAGACTGTAATTTAAAATGTAATTTATTCCTGTGATCAAAGCTGAATTTTCAGCATCATTACTCCAGTCTTCAGAGTCACATGATCCTTCAGAAGTCAGTCTAATATGATGATTTGATGCTTAACAAATATTTCTTAATATTTTCAATGTTGTGGTGCTTCATATTTTTGTGGAAACCATAATACTTTTTTTTTCTCAAAATTATTGGATTAGAAAATTCAAAAGAACAACACTCATTTAAATATAAATCTTTTGTAACATTATACATGTTTTTACTGTCAATTTTGGTTAAATTAACTTACTCAATAAAAGTATTAATTAAAAAAAATTCCATTTCCATTGTGAGTTACAAACAAAAATTAACATGAAAATTATGTTTATTAAAGGGGTCATATGATGTGATTTCTTGTTGTCCTTTTTCTTTAGTGTGTTATGTGGCTGTTAGTGCAAGTATAAGATCCGCATATTTACAAAGCTCGACGTCTCAAACCCACAGAGATATTCTTTATAAAGAATAAGGCTCAGCCACGCCGTCCTAAAACGCTTCGTTCAAACACGCCTCCACAAATCTACGTCAGAACACCGCCCAAATGCATATGCAAAGAAAGAAGCCGGAACTTCTTTTCTCGCTGTATTATTATTATTATTTTTTTATCCAACGCTAATAAAATTTAGCAAAAAAAACAAATTTATAAAGAACAAAAAACAAACATGTCAGAGTGTTCAAATTGATTAATTGATCAAAAAAACTGTATATTCATTAAAGGGTTAGTTCACCCAAAAATGAAGATTCTGTCAGTAATTCACCTTTGGCTAAGCCCCGCCCCCCTTAGTTACTGTTGCTACGTCCGACAACTTCATCTGGGCAACAAGGTGGCGGTAACGTTAGTCACCACAACAGCGTGTCTGTAACATTAACGTTAGGTGTTTGTATCTTGAATAACAAAGTTAGCTAACATCCAGCCTCTAGTCAAAACATACAATCCTGACTTACGTGATAACTAAACTATCGCTAAGCTTGCTTGCTAGCACCTTGATTCTTCATTAATTAGGGTAGAGAACCGAAATCATAACCTAAAACAGCATAAAACTGTCTAACTAGTATAACTTCACAGTAAGGTTAAAAGCTAAATTTACCACAAAAGTGTACTTGTTGATCCTTGAGGGGTTTAGCTGACTGTGAGGACGTCCACACAGTTTAATCCAAAGAAGGCACTTGTCAGGATTTGACTTCGGTTTTGGGAAGGGAAAAAAACGGACACCCCCCTCCAACCTCTCTGGGAAACGCGTATCTGTGTTACAAATGCCCCAGGCACAACGTTTAACCATATTTTTGATTAAACTACGACGGTAATAGCCTGCCGAGACCAAAAGTATGAGACGCCTGTGTTAAAGTCATTGGAGCGCTGTGAAAAAGTGTCGGACCTCTGTGGGAGCTCGTTCTTGGCTGCGCTGTGATTGGTCAATCTACATTCTAGGGTGTGGCTTAGCCAAAGGCGAATTACTCACCCTCATGGTGCTCCAACCCCGTAAGACCTTCATTCATCTTCAGAACACAAATTAAGATATTTTCGATAGGCTTCTATCAACAACAAAAAACCCACTTCATTCAACTACTCCTCTTCTTCTGTGTGGGCCTCTGACGCGAGTTCACGAGAGGTTTCGCATGCGTGAAAACTGAGAAGCTTAAATACTAGCATCCAAGCTTGTTTATGGAAGTTAGCTAAGTTCACAGGTAGTTTATCAATTTTAAAATCACATCTCAACAAAAGATTTATACCACCCAACATATCAAACACATGTTTTGGAGCTGTATTATTGTTCCCGCCGGAGACGCCATGTCGCGGAGATTTCACCTTGCATTAAACCAAACACACCTTTTAGAACCATCATATGACCCTTTTAGAATTAAACACCTGGACACCGTTATGAAGACAATTTTAGGAAAATGTGCTTAATTTTAAAACGCTGACACTTTTTTTTATGCAAAACATATTTTCACATTTGTTTTTGATTTTTCGGGGTGAACCATGATTCAGACATGCTCTGCCTAGATTGAGCCGTATGTGTCTGAGAGCGAGCGTGTTAATTCAGCTCCACTCTCTGTCTTCCACCAATCCCTCTGGTTTTGCGTGACAGTAGAGGTCCGAATCAGGATTCCCTGTCCCCCCTTTCCTCCCCGGGGGGGTCACTGCCCCCTTCACTGGGGCAGAGCAGTCCTAACTGCCCCTCCACACCCAGCCCAGGTCAAGTCACAGCCAGGTGAGAGCAGTGGGACTCTCTCTCTCTCTCTCTCTCCGTGTGTCTCGGGTGACCCTGTCGGTGGTAGATTAACCAGCATGCTCTCTCTCTGGTGTTGGCCGGTGGTGGGTCTGATGGTCATGGCGGTAGGACTGCACTGACGTCAGTGTTGTCTCTCTTCTTCAGGCAGTTGCAGCAGCAGCAGGAGATAGACGGAGGGATCGGCAGAGATGCAGCCTATGAAACCAGTCAGGTGTCTCTTCCTCAGGTGAACACACTCTCCTTCTGCACCAGTGGTTCTCCAACTCGGCTCTGTGTTGTCAGAATGTGTGTTGTTTCATGAAAGCACCAGTTGACTGATTATTCAATTCACAAGTTTAAAAAAAAATGGTCACACCTCGGTTGTTCGTAGTCTTTTTTGTTGTTGGTCACACATTTATATTAGTTTTTAACTACTGTGTACTTACATTAAAATACAGTTGTTAGATACAGTGTACTTATTATGTTGATGTTCGTTCTGCTATTGAGGAGGATGCGGTTACCCAGTTAGAGACCGGTTTGATGGTATGGGTAGGTTTAGGGTTGGTTAAGATGTAAGAGAACGGGATTACACTTTATTTTAAGGTGTTATTGTTACAGTGTAATTATATATTTAAATACTGAGTAATATTAAGCAACTACATGCACCACAAGGTTAGGGTAGGATTAGGGTTTGGTTGAGGGTTAGTTGCGTGTAATTATGCATAATTTACTGTTATAAGTACATGTAACAAGGACACTGTAAAATAAAGTGTTACCGAGAACGGTCAACAGTGTAATTACAGACATTAATTACAGCTGTAATTACATACAGGTATTTTTTTCAATATAAGTACAATGTAAAAACATGTATGTACACAATAAGTGCCTTGTATCAAATTATTAATTTAAATGTTAGTACATAGTAGTTAGAGGCTTAATATAAAGTGGGATCTTGTTGTTTAAAGAAATGTTATAACACTAACTTCCTTGAGGTTGTAACAATAAAATTATGCACTCGTGAGAATTTGTGAAATGGTTCAGAAATGGCCGAACCGCCTAAGAGGGTGAACTAATTACAAAACATTAATTTATGATGTGAACTGTTTCTGCTGTCTCACTTCAGTAACAGAAGTCTACTCAAAATGTTAGTCAGTTTCTTCACTAAAAAAATCATATTACTTTTTCATGATCATCATCCTCTCATAATTTCCACTCTCTCTCTTTAACCCTAAAATGAAATGGCCTTTTTTTGTTACAGTACCTTTAAGATTGTATGTAAATGGTGAGCACTATCAGATTTGCTAACCTGTTCACATAGTGAAGCGAGTTAACAACACAACCTAATGACTGTCTCCATCTGTGTTTCTCTCAGGTTCCAGTGCAGACTGTAGGAGTAGTCAGTGCTGATCACAGTAAGACACAAACACACACGCACACACACACACACACACACACGCGCACGCACACACACACACACACGCGCGCGCACACACACACACACACACACACACACACACACACACACACACACATTACTGGGGCCCGTTCTTCTTACCTCGCTTAATACATCTGAGATGATTTGACAGATGCCAGATCTTCTAACCGTGATAACTATCTCTGGCTAATTTGGTTCTGCAAACGAATGTGCAGATTTGATTAAAATGTCTGGATTAAGTTGTCTGAGATTACTGCCCGTTCTTGTGTTCATTGGAAAGGGTGGATATATGGATACTCAAAAACATGATCAGCAATGCAGCGATTGGCTGACGGCAAGACAGCAACGTAATGGCATCATATTATAAAAGAACATCACACACCTGTGACAGAAAACTTGATCAATTTCAGGACCTAAATCTCTCAATGAGTAAAACTGACTGTTGCTTATATTATGATAGACTACACAACATTATAATATCATTATTATTATTTTAAGTTATTATCGTCCCTGGTTCATTAGCTACTCTTGTAAGAAAGTTGCAGTGGCTGGGACAGACATTTAAAGTATAAACTCCGCTTAAAAAGATGCAATCTGGTCCAGTTTACATGAAATAAGATTTGAGTTTACAATACAAAAACAGGTTTGAGTTTATGGACCTGTTGCCATGACAGCAACTCCGGGATGAGCTTCGAAGAACCTAACAATCAGACGTCAACCGTAAAATCCAGATAACGGAGTAATCCATGTATGAAGAACAGACACACATTCAGAATCAATGGAAACATAATTTGTTTACAAGTAAACTCTACAGAATAAGCTACTTTTTAATTTGCCCCATAAAATACTTTAAAATAATAAAATTAGATACATAAATGTATTATATTGTATTATTATTATATTACTTTATTACTTTGAGTGTGAACAGCACAAATCTTGTGAAATCTGATTCTGATTTGGGTCACTTCCATATGTGGTACTACATCAGATACAGGTCTGATGTTTTGCAGACTTTTACATCACCCTATTTCAACATTTGTCACAATTCTGCGCTTGATGGGAGCCACTCCAAAGATCTTACATACCGGTGGTTCTTTGGTCACTCTGTAAATATGGAAGGCGGCAGTGAAGTTAGTCAGTGGCGAGATGGTGAGCTGTTATTCTCATAAGCGTTACAGTGACAGCTCTATAAAAGCAAAACGTTGCTCTTTCTCCTGATCCTCGTCTGCGTCCTCAAACAAATTCGCTGGCTATAACCTTAACTTAAATGAGCGTGTAAATGCTGACGTTAGTAATCTCTGTTTAGTTGCGTATGATTTTGTGCTGCGTGCCGACTTTGTTGTTCTTCTGCACATGTGGGTTAGTTCAGGATCTGTTCCAACTCAAATTTTATATTAGCCACGTTTAGAAAATAATGTGAAATGCCAAACAAATAAATTGGATCTGAGTAATAAATCAGAATTGAGCTCTTTGACTTTTTAGTGACACACATCAAAAATGACTCAAAAGTTTGGTTTCGATAGTGTTTTTTTTTATTTCTAGCCCAGTCTCAATTCAGCGTCAGTGATTTAACACGTCTCTCTCTGTCTCCCTCAGACTCTAAGGCCGTGTCATCCAGTGCCTCCAGCGGACAGCAGGTTTACCCACCAGCGTCTTTCCCCAGTACTGCATGTCCCAGCGAGCCCTTCAGGTACCACACACACACCTCATCATTATCCTGCTGTTGGCATGGTCTTGCTCGCGCTCCTCTGACTGTGCTCTTCTCTGTTCTCAGGTCAGCAGCGATGGCCCAGCAGATGGTGCCGGTGTCTCATTCAGCGGGTCAGATGCTGGCGCAGATGTCCCGTCAGAGCACGCCCTCTGGAGTCCCCGTCAGCAACAACAGCCCCATCCAGGCCCCGGCGGGACCCTCTGCGCCCCCGGGAGTCTGGTCTGCCGCACGACCTTCCTTCAACACACAGGTAGACATTTCATGCCTGTAGGGCAGACCTGGGCATTGTATGGTTGTATCACATCAGGCCCTCTGGCTATCCTTGACCGGCCCGCCTGAAGTATTTGGTAAATTAGAGCTGGAGTCCATAATTTTTATTTTTTTTTAATTTACAAAAATGATATATTGAGCGAGAACATCATGAATACATTTTCCAATCATGAATAACTATGGTACACCTATAATCAGTGTTTATATTCGGCCTATTTTAGGCCGGTCGGGTTAACCGCTGCAGAGTAGCCCAGTGCCTGCGTGACTCGTCATAGACATGAGAGAAGTGGCTCCGGCTGCAATGTTCTTCCGCAAGACGCATGCAGTTCTGTTTATTAACCACTAGAGTGCCAAAAGTTATGGGCTGCTGCTTTAAAAGTCAAGGCAACTGATTTTTCTACATAAATGCCAACACTGGGGCTTTTTTTTTATATATATATATATATATATAGTTAATGTGATGCTGGTCTTTGAAATACTTGCTTTTTTGTTGATGCTAGATTTTGAAACAGAGCAAAAACAGCCTTTTGAAAACTGTTTTTGTGAATGTTCATTAAATAGTGATAATTGTGTGCTCCACATTTTCATTTCATTCATTTCCTGTTTTTTTTATAAAGAGAAATAATATATTGGGAAGAACTGAGTTAAGTGTATTGGTCCGTCCCGCTACAACCGCCCAAGTTTCTATGTGGCCTCTTGGGTAAATTAATTGCCCACCCCTGCTATAGGGGGTGCGAAGATACTGCAGGAAAAAGAAAAAGAAAAACAGCCGTTGCATCGGCGTTCAAGTGTGTGTGAATAGCGGTTAGCTATAAAAAAAAACGTTGTTTTTATTGGCGCCAGATTTTTTTAAAGGTTTGAAAACCACTGCTATAGGGAGAGCGTTTTTTTTGTTTTTGTCCAGTTACTGTATTTTTGACTGTATACTGTTTTATGCTTGGTAAAAAAAACAAAACAAAAAAATAATTATTCCAAACTTTTGCCTGGTAATGTATATTATTGATTCCTTCACTGTACGTAGAGTGTTAATGCCCATTTTGTTGTAAATACTCTTTGTCCAGCAGGTGGCAGGTCAAGTTGGGAAAAGTCAGTCATCTCAGTTTAACATGGGTGGTTTCAGCTCCGCCCCAACATCTTCCACTTCCTCTTCCTTTGGCCAGATGGGCGGAGCTTCTGCTTCAATGGCAAACGCATCAAGTTACCAACAAATAAACAATCACACCAACCCCTCAACTAATGGATATGGTAAATATTTTGCAGCATATTTATAAAAATAAACCGTTGTCCCTGTTCCAGCTCTCAGTTTTGCTCTTGCTCTTTCGTTTAGGTGACGTTAGTCAGATGGCAGCGCAGTTCAGCTCCAGGCCAGCAGAGGGAGTTGCAGGGTGGCAGCAGTGGCAAAACCAGCCACACACGCAAGGCACTGCAGACACACACCCGCAGTCTCAAAACAACCAGCCAGAGATGTTTCAAGTGAGTGAGGAACACACCCAAGTTGAATCATTTACTGTACGCTTTACCTGTTCGCCACAGCTCTCAAATCGCATTCACACTTGGACATATTCAAACAGGTTTGATGTCAGAAACAGAAAAAAACACTGAAGCAAGGGTCACATGACTTAGCCAGGGAGGTTTTAAAATCAGGTTTATAAAATGGAAGGTCATATAGTGTTCATAATTAAAAGACCTGCATTGTGGCACTTTCATTGTATGTGTAAGAGCAGCATGAACATTCTGCTAAACGTCACTGACAAAATAAACCCCTACATGTTTGGACCACGAGTAAACGATGACGGGATGGTCATTCTGCACGGTTCATTCCTTTAACATCCCTCCCTCTTTCTCTTCTTCAGGATGTTCTCTCCATATTGGATCAGACCGGCAGCTTCGGGAACGACGACTTCGGAGAGATGCCCATGTTTCCTCCTTTCCCCGAGTGATCCCTCTTTTCTCCGTCAGTTCCTTCACTCACTGTTGCTCTCTTATGTGCCATTTCTTACTCTTTTAACCAAATGGACAGCAGGGTCGGACAGAATGGAGGCACAGGGGGATCTAGAGAAAGAGACGGATGTGTTGTGAGAACGGAAGTTATAAGCCATAATGTGAGGATACAGGAGGGAGACAGAGACGGCGTAGCACACAGACAGACAGACAGGCGTTGTTGAAATGTGTTCACTTTGAAACCACGCACACTTGCACACTTCTAGCACAAGCGGTCCCAACACTGTCTCTGCCGTACACGCACATACTTAAGATTTTTTGCTGGCGATGAGGAGGGTTAGTTTGCCCTATAAACACACACACACACACACACACACACACACACACACACACACGTGCACACAAAGGCAGTCTCGTCTGTCTGTCTCTGACTGTGATTGTGTACTGATTGCACTGCCTCTTTTCTAATGCCATGTGACATTTTGATCCCGATGATAAAATGTGTCAGTAAGTCGTTCAGAAATGCGTCCAGATCAGATGTGTTGGTCGGGTTCGTCGTTGTCTGGAAAGCAGAAGCCGAGGCATTTTTTTCTTCTTTTTTTTTTTTTCTTGTTTTTTAAGAGCTGCTTTTGTTGAAGAACGGGCTCCCTTTCAGTTGATGACTTGGAATTTGAATTGAATTGGCCTGACAGGATGTTGAATCGGAAAGACAGGAAGATTAAATAAATTTTTACTGAATTGGAATTTTGCACATTAAAGGCTGGCATTTACTCACCTTTATGAGCGTCTGTCTTCTGCTGAAGATAGTTTGAAGAACGTCGGTAACCAGACAAGTTGATGGACCCCACCTGACATGCATATGCAAGTCATTTGAGACCAGAAACTGTTTGGTTATGAAAACACTCTTCAAAATATCTTCAACAAATACAGGTTTGGAACAACATGAGGGTGAGTAAATCCTATCCCTTTAAATCCAAATCTCTATAAACATTGATTTTTTTTAATATCAACTAATGTTTCTGGAAATACTTTTTGTGTATGATGTTTATAGGCAATACATCCTGCAGAATGAAATATGTACAACTACTTGAAATTGTATTGCATTTTAAATGTTACTTCTCTAAATGTAGCTCGCTATTCTGCATCCTGTTTGCTACCTCAATTCAGATGGAGCATTTAAAGTCATGTTGGTGCAGTATAACAGACGCTGATGCAGTAAGACTCCTCAGATGTTCTGCAGCTTTAAAGTGGACAGACGCACTTCTGTCCGACCGCGTGTTTGGCCTGTGCCGAAGAGCTTTCACTCAGGCCTGTTTTTGTAAAATGCAATGGAAAAAGATAGAAATCAAGCAATAATCTGTCTCGTCCCAAGCCATCTTTATTGCTATCCTAAGTATTGTTATCATAATGTTGTGTTTTAATACGGAAAAGAAGAAACCTATCATGCTTAATCTGGACTGTCCATGTTTTGCTGTTGGGATCCATTTGGAAGTCGCTATTCCGAATTGGTTTTGTAGAAATATTCCAGAACTTCTTTTGGCAGGTTTGATTATTGAATTGTTTATTTTCTTTTGATCTTTTTAATGACATGTTTGCTCTTGAATGTGGGTGTCTTTTTCAGTAGTTTTGTGCATCAAAATCAGAAAACAGATCCCCCCCCCCCCCCCCATCTCCCATCTTTTTTTTCATCCAGATTTTCACAAAGTTCTGTACAACATATATAAAAACAAATATATAATGTATGTATATGAAATATTAAAGAGAACTGTTTGGGTTTTTGTATTAAAATGCTATTATCAAAAAATCATTTGTTGGTGCTTTCATTTTAACTCATTGGTCACTTTTTTGACAAGTCATAGACGTTATAAAAACGAACAAGCACAGGACGTATTATTTCGTGTTTTTATCACATTAAAAGAGATAATGCTATAAACAGCCAAAATTGTGTTTCGTAATAGCAGAAGGATCAGATATTTAAGCAAATCACAAGTTTTATTTTTCAAAATGTATCACTGTCTAAGTAGATAATGCCTATGAATAATACTTTCATTATATTAATGTCCAAATATTGCTTCCCAGATAATGTGGTATATAATTCTTGATATAGACAAGGTTTGAACAAAATCTGAGACACCCTGTAACTCCATTTTAACCCAGAAGACTCTGACAGTGCACAGGCACCTGCCTGATAAAAAGCCTATATTAATTGAAATAAAATAAAAATATTTCATTGCCAAGACATATACATTTATATACTGGAATAGAGCAGTGTAAATATTGCATAAGGCCATCCTCAACCTTCAGTGTCTCCCACACATAGACTCATTCGTGGCGGTGCGCCACAGAAACAACACCGGCCGCCACATAATGCGTTTCGTAATAATAATAAAAAATTATGTCTGATGTAGATGACTGCTGCGCTTGCGATAGGGCGCATATTACTGAGAGAACGAGCAGAGAGAGAGAGAGGCCCGGTCGCGCGCACACCCTCACCGTCTTCAAACTGTCTTGCTCTCTCTCGCTCCCTCGCGCATATTAATCAAAATCAATTGAGAATTGACACGATGGTAAAAGATCGGAAGACCGAAATTTCACGTGGAGCATTCGGATATTTTTTTCCTGAATTACCGGCACTGGGTGTGAATTGTGCTTAAAAAAAAACAAAAAAAAAAAACACTTTCAATAAACAAAATAAAACCTGTTTTCTGTTTTGACAACTCTTGTGCGATGTCCTAACTGCCGGGATAATCACACAACGCTATAAGTCCGCTAATGACACGTCCGATTTGCGAACTAATGACTCCTTTGAACCGATTCCATTAAATGAATGGTTAAAACAACTGATCTGTCCAACACTGAATCGGTGTATAACAAATCAGTAACACTTTACAATAATAATAATTTTTTATTAATATTCAATATAATCTGTGGGAAACACTGACCTTACAGTAGGCTACTTGTATGACACTCCATCTGACATGATTTCTGTTCAACAATAATGATTGTTGTTATGCACTGGGCTAACGTTTGCAGGTTTTAATTTGCAGGTAGTTAACGTTACAGTTACTGTGCTGTAACTCTGGCTATGTTCACATATTCCACAAATGAACGTGCCATAACGGACATATGCAATACTAACATTATATTATCACCGCTGTGCTATGACACGCGTTTATTTCAATGGCTTGCGCCGCGTGAGGACGTTTTGTTGCTGCGTCGACCATTGGCGAGCTTGCATGCATGCCGCGGTCAAAGTTAAAAATAGTTCAACTTTTGCCGCTGCGCTGTGACGATTACCCGCGCGGCCAATAAAAACGGGGCATCCAAAAAACGCGGAAATCAAAATTAAAACTCCGCCTACTTTTGCTCTGGCAAGCGTAGCGCAAACCGCTCTATCTACATATCTACAAGGGCTACATTTTATTTCTCCATTTAATAAACGTATTTGTTGTGAAAGAAATACAGTTACATTTTCAAGCATTTTATCCAAAATTTAAGCACTTTTCAAACTTTGAAAACACAACATCAAAATTCAAGCATTTTCAAGGATTTCAAGCACCTGTACGAACCCTACATTAAGAATAATAATGAACCCAACATTCAAGCAAATGCTGCCTGCGAGTTGGCACGAAAGTAAAATTAGAAGAATGTGGACCATCGAAATAAAGTGTAACCCTTTTAAGAACTGATCACTGAAAGGTTCTTTAGGGAACCCAAAACTGTTCTTCTATGGCATCACTGTGAAGAAAAAAATACCTTTATAATATAAAGGATTGATCCATGACCTACACTATATGCAGGTAAATATAGTTCATGGATCAATCCTTGTAGATTTAAAGCTTTCAGTTGCCAGCGACATCCATTTGATCTCCATCAATCATTGTCCTGACGCAGTGTGTCATTTCCTGCGGTCTGAAATCGGTCAGTGTCCAGTTCTTCATCATCACCTGTTGCCGGAAACACGTGGAGCGGAATCTAGCGTTTCTGACGTTTTAATGCCATATAAGGCCTGATCGTTACCAAACTCCTGTTTAACTATTCATCGAGGACACAGGTGCCAAGTGTTGGTGTGTATGTCTCTCAGACCAAAGGAAGACATGCTAATACCGGAGATAAGAGAACACGTATCCCTGACCAACGGCTGCGGGGTGAGCCACCGACACGATCAGCCATCACCACCCATCAAGGTATTTCTTTTAAACGTGTTCGTGTTGCATTGGTCGCGTATAACATTTCGAGATCGAATGCAATTCAGCAGCTTGATTTACTTTCCAACGTGTTGTTATGAAAAGTCCCCCAAATGGATGAAGAAAAGACTGTTGTGTGCGGGAATGTGAGACGCATCTGATACAGAACTGACTAGCAACTGTTCGACACCAACAGAAGCACAACACGACCGACTAGGGTTGCTTTGGACAGGAACAAGAGGGAATTTATGTGGACAGCATTTCAAAGGCATGACCACATCAGCCTCATGTCTTGTGAGTTTGTGCTTTTCACTCTGACTTACTAATAGAGTGGATTCCTCAATCATGGACCTTCCTCCTCCGATGTCTCAGCTGGACGTTGATGTGGATTTGGGCTTCGCTCTCTTCTTCTTGGTCCTGCTGTGTGTGTTTCTGCTGGTTACGATGGTGCGTTGCGCTCAGATGGTTCTGGATCCGTACAGCTCCATCTCTGCGTCAACCTATCAGGAAGAGATGGAAGAGGAGGGATGAAGGTTCAATCAATGGATGCATTAAACTTGTGATGGAGGACAATTGGATTGTAGCAAAGCTATACACACACAATCTAACCCTCTTGGATTTCTCTTGGAGCTCAGCCTGGAAAAGGGATCGGAGATGCATTCTGCCAATCATCGGGCGCAACTAAATAAATAAAACTGATGTGGTTGGCTGACAGGGGAAACATGGCAGTGGCTCACTGAATATTATTTTATTTGTGGTTCAGTGAGTCTTAACTGTGTGAACTGTTGTGCCGTGAAACTCAAAACCACACGGTGTGGATCTTGTTACACTTTTCCAGGTGATCACATGGCAATAATGAAACCGTGAGCTTTCCTCACATAACTAAATGTGAAATACTTTGAATAGAGTTTGAATAAGTGTTTTAATTAGTTAATGTGCTTATAGTACATGCTTTTATTTTTGCATGTTGACTGGCAGCACAATAATAAAAATGTTTTATTAAAAGAAAAGGTGTTATTCAGTATTTTTAAGGAGAGGTATTATGATGAATACAGTCTTTTCCTTTTCTTTAATCAAAATCAAACTACAATATATTATGATGCACATATACAAATATGATCAATTAGAAAAAAATCATTTATATATATATATGAAGACTTCAGATGCAAACGCCATGACTAAGTGCCATCTGAAATTTCCTTCTAGAATGATCATTTTTATCAAGCTTGTATGTTTATGTTCACTTATTTCACTTAAATAGCAATGAAAATTACCTATTAATTGTCATTAAAGTGAAATTATTGAACTTAAATATACGAGCTTGATAAAAAATGATCAAAAATTAAAATTTCAGAGGCTTTTGCATCTGAACTCTTCATATATACACATATACATACACACACCGGATATAGTTAATTGTTTACACATATTTAAAAGGACAATATGTAACATTTTTGGATTTGTTATACATTTTGTTGATTTGTGTACGTACTTTATCCCAAATGTTTCCACCAATGTTTAAATCCCGAGAAATCTGCTTCTTTAACCAGTGCCATTGCGTCGCCAGTCGATTACCAGGGAAACACTAAAGATGCTTTAATATATTATGTTCTTTATTAGGTGAGCAAGTGTTTGGACACATTTTATGGAAAGGTTAGATTTTTGCGAATTTTTTGAAGGAAAGATCAAAAGGATAAACAATGCAGATTTATTTTTTACAGCCATTTTTTATCATATTTATCAGGGGTGCCATCAATTTTGACCACCACTGTAGCTCAACACTGTTTGGTCGACGATATTGGATTTTTGATGGCCGATATCTTAGAGAGCAGGGTGGCCGATATAAAGCACATATATGTGTATGCATTTATGTAAAAATGAATGCGTTTACACACGCGATTAATTTCAGTTTAACGCTTTAAAAACATTTAACGCAATCAACGCAGTATCCGTTTTTTCCCGTCATCCTTTGGCTAGCATTAATATATGATCACGCTCTTATTCAAGCAAATAAATGAAATGAAGTCTTAAATGTACGTAAAGATTTGTGAAATAGGATGTGCGTCAGGTCTTAAAGTGACCTAATTAAACCCGCTGCTGTAATGTGTCATTAAGGATAACCACGAACAAAAGACGGAAAAGCACTCGCTGCTCTTGACTGAATAACATTTGTAGCTTTAAGAAGGGTTCATCTATATTTAAATTATAATTTATGCAGTGAAGACTGTAAAGTTTTTGATAACTTTCTGTATATATCCTGCAAATACTATGAGATCTAAACATCATTGGTTCTAGTGTGTCAAACACTGTAGCCTTGTGTTATTTAAACGATATGATCTTATGTATGCGTGTTGATCAGTGTTAAGAAAATAAATGTCTAAATTGGACCGTTTGAAGGAAGCACTCACCCGTCCATCTCGTAATGGCTTTTACAAGTCAGGATGGGCAAGTGACGGATGCTTGGCCAGGTTTGATGGTTCTTCATCAGTTTTATAAGCAAAATAATTCCACATTTCACTTCTACTGCCCTCTTTATTAAATAGTTTCGGTCGTGCTGAGTGAGATTCAAACTCCTTCATCCATTTTGTTCCTTTTAAACTAGGGACGGGATTTAAACTAGGGACGATAATGAATTAAAACACTAGGATAACTGGGCTGGGTATCATTTAGGGCTGTGCCGGTGAACTTGTGGCTGAGTAGCACCGGTGGCGGTCCGCCAAAACCAATTTTTTTTGTACGTGAATGATGTTTTACGTGAATATTATGACACAAGTGAAGCACAAAGCTTTGTTTACAAAATAAATAATTATAGGTTAGCATTTAAATGTTACATTGCAGCCATGGAAACATTTGGATTCGTGCCGAATGAGAGATACGTCACATGAGCCCGTATATTAACGCTTGGTCGGTTTTGTATTAGATTCAGATTATTTTATTTAGTGCCATGTCAGCATTCAAGGCTATTTTCATGGCAAAATACAAATATCATATAACTACAATAAAAAAAACAAACAAACAAAAACAGCAAGATTTATTATACAAGATTTTTAAAATTAACATATGATAAAAAAATCGAAAACCTTCAGGCATAATCTTACTAAATAAGTCCTTAAAGGTACAATATGTAAGAATTTTGCATTAAAATATCCCATAATCCCAAGGCCAGTGTTATATATTTTGTTAAGTTGATTACTTACAATATCCCAAATGTTTCCAACTATTTTTAAATCGTGAGAAAATTGTGATTTTAACCAAGGAAACGGGGCGTTAGAGCAGGGGTGACTTGCGTCACATCCGCGTTACCCTCGGTTTCCGCTCGTACTGCGTGGAGTCCTGGACAAATGCGGAAGTTGTAGTTGTAGCGTCTATCAAGCAACAAACGTTAGCTTGTTTCGTGCAGTCGTTATGGAACACAATTATTCTTTACCGATTGCAGCTGGTTCTGTTGACAAAGCATGCTTAATTTTATATTTTCCAAATGTAGCATTCGGTAATAGTTATGTTTATGTAAGGAAAGTATTATTGCTTTAGGTTTGTGTTTAGTTTATTGACATTGTTTATCACGTCTGGTGTTTATGGCCATGTAAATAAATATAGCATGTGTTATACATAAAGATTAATCAGTATTTTGGCAAATGATGTGGGTATGTTCGAATGTACTTTTACAAAAATTGTTTAGAACACGTAAAACTGCGCCGCGTTATCACAACAATGAATTCGACATACAGTAACATCTATGATAACCAATTTAGTATTAAACCTTACTTTTCTTGCGGTTAATTCATTTTAATGAAATAAAAGTGTGATGAGGTTTAAGAGTCAGGAAGGAAGAAGACAGGGGTCGGCGAGACTGGGACTCGTACTTTATTAAAATAAAGCAAAACAAACAAAAGTCGTGCACAACGCGCATTCACCGTGGCAACCGCGACGTCACAAAACAGTTCAAAAATGAGAGCTCGGATCCACCGCTTTTCTTTCTCTGCGTCCAATTTTCTCTCCAGTCTCTCGTTCCAGCGCGCGGCTTATAAGCGGTCTCTCCGCCGATCACAGCAATAAGACACAGGTGTTCGTCACTTGCACTTGACCTACTTGCGGGACGCTCGTCTCTTCTCTCTCCCATTACAGACCGCGCTGAACCACGCCCCCCTCGCCACAAAAAGCATGTCATTATAAAAATAAAACTTAACCTCATCCATGAACATGATTTTTCGATTCCCGTCTGACTGATTTACATCCACGGTGGAGTTTAAAATGACAGTTCCCATCATTCCACGCTCCTTCACATCGTCATCAAGCTACGCCGTTGTTGTTGTTTGGAATGTAGCGCCCTCTAGCGGCAAAAAATTATTGCATATTGTACCTTTAAGTGAGGTAACTTCATAAAAGAGCATTCTGCTTGTATTAAGTCCAGGACAATCTAATAAAATATACAGATAAGGGAATCTTACAAAACATGCCGGTTGCCGGAGCCCTGCTGGAGCAGCTCTAAATATTCACTGTGCTATTAAATTAAAGATAAAATATGATAGAGCAATATTATGACCAGTGAAAGTAACAGTAGCTCCTACAATACATTATAACAGGCACATGAAAATAACCGAAGGAACTGTCTATTTGCTAAGTCAACTAATTTGATTCATATTCTTTTGGTTTCAATGCCTAATATTTAAAAAGATTAAAAATGAAATGAAAATACAAGTATCGATAATCTGTATCGGCAAGTAAAAATAAAAGTATCGGTATCACTCGTTCTGAAAAAAGTGGTATCGGTGCATCCCTAATTTAAACTTTATCAGCTGGAGACCCAAGTTTGGTTTGAAGAGGAAAAACGTACCAAGCACAATACACTCTCACCATTCCTGATTTCTAACACACACTCACAGTGTTTGGCTGATCAGAGCAGAAACTAAAGCTGATGCTCTCCGTATGTTTTTCCATCGTCTTCGGGCGTGTTCATATGCAAATTGCGTGAGCTTATTTTGTCCTTTAGATCAAAAGATCTGAAAAACACATACGTTTACCCGCCCATAGACCCTCCCCTCGGAGAAATCAGGACAGAAGTGATCGGAAGTGGACAAAAGAGACGGATTAAAAGTTAAACACCAGGTGTGAACGGGAATGTGTCTCCCTCGTCTACTTGTGATCCGATCGACCAAAAACGCATCTTAGCACCAGGTGTAAACAGAGCCAAAGATGCCCTGACATTTTTCAACATGTCTGAAGTTTTTGAGTGTTTACATCCAAGTAAAACTAATCTCTACCAAATACAGACTTACTTTTCTGTCCTCTTGAGTGATATCAGGCTCATAGGTGTCATCTGACGATTGTTTTTGAGGTTCATGTTGAGCTGTCACTGTCTTCCATGCGTGGCCTTTTAATTGGTGTTGACGTGAGACGTGGAGGTTCGACACTTGTGCCGACATTATCGGCGTAACAAGCGATGCCAATAGAGCGGCCTAAAGGCTTCACTTGAACCGCTGGAATTTTCAACACACACATTTGACAATCAAACCCATGAAACAGCACAAGAATACGATTCCCAGCTAATGCAATGAAGATAAACATAGCTAGAAGCATGTAACTTTACCTTTACTCCGTCTTTTCAGCTTTTGTGTTACTGTTTGGATCGAGGCACTCTTCTTCAAAGATGGAGCGTCACATTGACAGGCCACATCTCTGGTTAGGAGCTGTATAACAGGAATGGTATTACAGTATGATATGGGTACAATGCCACAATAGATGATGTGCAGGTCTGCCAACTTTTGAGTTCAACTTGTGAGTGAGAGTTATTCCTAAGTGGTGGGGTTTACCGGTTTTAGAAACAGAGCTTACGATTCGATTTCAAACTTGATTCAATTATCGATTTATTTGGATATATACATATAAATTTTTTTCAAGGAAATAAATCTCTCAACTAATTTTGGAAACTATACAGGGAACCCTGTTGGAACATTATTATTAAAGGTCATTAATAATTGGTTTATATGTGCGTGTGTGTATTCAATTGTAGGCCCCTTTTTTATAACAACATTGTAATAGTAACATTTTAAATGTAAAATATATGTAATATAATGCATATAATTAACAAAATACTCGTCTTTACATTGTTCTCGATAACTATCGAGTTTATGGTAATGTAATGGCTTTTCTGAGGTAAATATAACGTGAATATTGTTGCTTTTTTCTTTTTTGCTTCATTCCGCGGATGAAACAATAATTGAGCGATTTGAGATATGATTGAGAAATGTAAGTTGTACTGTATTTTTTAAACACACCCTCCAAAAAAAATCATAGTTTATTGACATGAAGTTCTGTTGGCAGCCCTGTAAGACGATGTTCAACGTCTGAGGAGCGGGGTTGTTGGGTAGTTTCACTTACCGTCGAACTTTGTGGGGAACCAACTGTGTAGACTGACGGGACAGCCGTGTCTGTTAATGACAGATATCTCACAAAACCCATTTCGTGTTGTGTCCAGTTTCTGAAGCATTCGCGCGTGAAGTGCTTTGAACACAGCCGCGACCTCTCTGATATCGCTCCTTCCTCGAAATGCAAAAACTCTAGCCATCGGGACCGCAACCAGGGGGTTTTAGGGATTGGGAAAAGTGTTTCGGGAGAGCCACAACCAAAAACGCATCTCCTCGACATCATCTCCGCTTGACGTCATGCTTCGTTTTTCGCGCGCTCGCCCGTAAAACTGACTGACGTCACCAGAGCACCAGAGGGGAAGTGCATTTTCAGATTTTGATTAAAGATTACGAAAACAAACAAAATGTCGGTTGACTTGCATGGATGATTTGTTTAGTACAAAACTAGGCTGCGTTCCAGTACAAAGTGTCATGCCCTTCACTCGCTAACTTCATAGAGAGCCTAAGTCCCTCCCCTCCGCTTCCGGCTCATGGGACCTTACTTCGGAAAAAATATGGTAGTCTTGTGTCTTGGCGAGAGACAACTTATCTTTTTATTCCGTCTGATCTGTGCCCTGAATTACACATATGATGTTTGTCAATTTAAAAGATAATTATGAAAGTCAAGAAAGTCGCAGTTTGTCATAAAACAGAAGAGTAACATTTAGTTTTATGTGAAAATCGCTCAATGAACTACATCTCTCGTCTCGCACTATATGTACGTCACAAGTGTGCAGTCTGGTACAAAACACTCAGGCATGACGGCGTAACGTCAGAGAATGTAGACGGGCTCTGGTAACGTTACGATTATAAGGTAAGACTATAGAAAAAATGACAGACGTTAGCTTCAGTATTCATTGAGAGAAAAGGTATGACGTCACATGTGCGCCTTTTGGGTTTGTAGTCTTTGTAATTACGTATTTTCACAGTCTTATACCTCAACAGTTTTACATCAAACTGCGACTTTCTTGACTTTAAAATGTGTCTTTTAAATTGATAAACATCATATGTGTAATTCAGGGCACAATTCAAACGAGATCAACATAATTTGTTGTCTCGCGCCATTGACTACCATACAATATTTTCCGAAGTAAGGTCCCATGGTGGTCTCTCTAGAGCCTAAGTCCCTCCCCTTCCGGTAGACCACCATGGGACCTTACTTCGGAAAAATATTGTATGGCAGTGGGACGTCCTGACCATAGACTGTAAAAAAAGATGGACGACGCCCCTTCCATTGGTCCTGACCTCTATGGTCCTGACTTATGGTCCTGACCTGGTCCATAATCACCATAATTGGCCCTTGATCACTTGGAATCAGCCATGGAGTTGATTTATTATTTCAATAAAAAAAAAAAATCCCTTTAAGAATTTAATGCAGTATCATTATTACACTTAAAAGAATTGCATACAATTTAGTTAGGCATGGACAAGATTTGCCCGATGCAGAATCCCTCTTTTACCATTTGAAACATTCTGGATCAGTGGTACGAAGTGGTATGAAGATGGAAGAAGTGCAAACATAAAGGGAACGATGAAAATTCATCAAGTGGTGAGTGCTGAACCCAGCTGTCTAAAATACAGAGACATACCGGTAAGCTGTTTCTGCCAGGCTGAAAAGGGTGTGTATGATTACCCATGTTGTGCACTCCAAGAGGCATCTCTTTGCATGAATTTTTTTTTTTAAATCTTGCAACAACTGAACAATTGTCATTTGATTGTTCACTTCGTCCAGAGGTCATAGAGAGTAAACACATTGGACAGTGGTGTGTTCTTAATTACGATGAACAGCCACCCTGGTATCATTCAGGAAGTGGAGAACCACAACATCAAAATCAAATGTATGCACAGGAACAGCATAAACACGTTTTTTTGGCCAAGCCCCAGAGATGTCATAAATTGGTACAGTGATGATCAGGTGATTTGTTTCGTCCCAGTGCCACTACCGGTCAACAAAAGGTCTGTTCAGATCAACCATGACATTTGGGAATACCTTCAAGAACACTGAAATCTAAAACAAAAAAATGGTGATAGGCCCAGCCCTTGAGCTGTTTTGAATGTTTTGTGTTAAACAGCATCAATTTGATAAATATTATAACCTTAGTGTGTCAGAAATATGGGGGGAACAGAATCCGACGGCAAAAAAAAACAGCTGTCGAAATCCGTTCCCCCACTCCCATGATGAGAGGTGTTGATGTAATGGCTTAAAAAATGCTGATTTTATTTTTGTGTGTGGATGGAGCTTAACTTGCATCAGTTTAAAGAATATCTATTTTTGCCTTTTATTATGATAGGACAGTATAGTATCAAGAAAGTTTGACGAACTGGGACTTGATCTCGGGTCGTAATAAGCTGAAAAACAGTGAATGCCAGTGCAGAGGGTACTGACCACTAGGCTAATGAGACTAATAATTTGCTGTAATTTGATAAGTCTTAGAACCTTACTGTGTAAGAAACATAGGGGGAACAGAATCCGACGGCAAATAGTTCAGCTGTCGAAATCCGTTCCCCCACCCCAGTGATGAGAGGTGTTGATGTATCGGCTTAAAATATGCTTATTCTATTCTGTAGCAAACAGCATCAATTTGATAAATGTCATGTAGTGCGTGCTCCACACTCCGCACAAACACTTAATAATAGCGAACATTTATCTAGGTTAACGTTAGAGCGAGTTAACTTAACTTAACTTAACTGTTAAGTCCTCTTCATGTTTAACAAATCAAATTCTGTTGCATTTTATTGCACCAGTTTGAAAAGGGCGGCTGAAACACAGATAAACGCCCAACGCTTGTGGTTTTCTTAAATAAATTTGTTTAAGCTTTAAAATAAATATTGTTTGTGGGCTAATTAATGCCACAATTTGTTTATTTTATTGGCTACTTATATTTTTCATTTTTGTTTTGTATTGAATACCATTTAAAGGATTTGCTGTGCACCATCCTCCCATAGAAAGACACGTTAAGAGCCACCTTTATTTTCTTTATAATAAAGGGTTTCTATGGGAGGAAAACGCTTAATGTGTAATTAAATGCATTGCGTTCATATTCTGGGCTCATCTGCTTTTCTGTAGGATAGTATGGTTTTATGGTTTATCAATAAGGTGTGTACACCATTTGATCTTTATCACTGAAGTATAGCCTATTAAGCCACATTAAGCTTTTTCTTTATTATAAGGGTTTTCCTATTATAGAAGATTTATTAAAGGGTTTGCTGAGATTGCTCGCCCTGAATTAGTTTGGATTCAAAACAAAGCTCGTAAACGCTCGTGTGCCCTAAGTTGCAGAGATGATTTAAGGGGCCATTTAAAATCTTAGAAAGGGTGTCGGATCATGTGCTGTATAGAGTACAGCTATCAGAGGGGGGTTCTGAGAGTGTTGTGCATTTCAATCAAATAAAACCTTATGTTGCTTGTTCTGTTTCAGAATCTATGGGGCAGGATGACCAAATTACTCCTGTGGACCGGACTGCTGAACGACACCCGGAGGTCCAAAGCCGTGCAGAAGAACATGATTTTGTATGGAGGTATCATCAACCTGCTGCTCCAGGACCTGAGGCTGTCCAGACAAGAGAGAAGGCTGCTGCATCTAGCATATAAAGAAATCCACTATTAAAGTCTTCTGTGGAAGGTGGTCTTTCCAGTGGAAATTTAAATCCTGCTCCTGTGACACCGGTCTAGGTGAGATGCAGGAGGAGAGTGGGGACCAGAGGATGGAAGTTGGAGGCTCCCTTCCAGAGCCATGTCCACAAAGGATGCAGCCAGCTCATTCTCGGAGACCACCAGCTTGGTCCAAGGATTATAATTTGATGTGACTTGAGGACAGGTCTTGTCAACCCGAGGGGAGGGGATAGTGTGATGAATGCTGGGGATTTATCTTTTTGTTTGGCTTTGATTCTGCCCATCTGAACCTTTCTGCACCTTTCTGCATGTTGTAGTTTTGAGTTTTAGAAGTTATATGGATATTATACTTTGGGTACGCTGGACTGGGGACGTGCTGATTTTCCCACTTGATAAACTGATTGCTGTTTGATCACGATTTCTATTGTGCCGTGCGGGGCTGAGGATAACCACTGGAGCGCAGTGTAGTGACGTTTTGGAGTTTCACTTGTATATCGCCGTTTGTCCTAGTGGGAGCGTACTAAATAAAAGTTTGTTAAACTTCTTTAAATGCTGCTTTACATAATGGGTATATTTTTCTAAATTAACTTGTCAATAAAGTGATTTTTCCATAAAGTCCGGCGTGTGATGTACCCTCTGTGCTCCATAAAATTTGGTTAAACCTCTTTAAAGAAACAGAAAGGTTTACTACAGTATGATAAAGATGATTGGCTATCAATTATATGTGGATAAAGGCATATTTTGTACATGACTACACATGTCCTTATAAGGCCAAGAAAATATGTCGTTGTAACGACATAGCATCTCGTTATTACGAGAAAAAGATGTCGTTAAAACAACATAACATCTCGTTATTACGACATAAGGTCTCGTTATTACGAGAAAAAAGTCGTTTTAACGACATAAGATCTCGTTATTACGAGAAAATATGTCGTTTTAATGACATAATTGAGTGGAAAAAATATGTATGTGGCAGCGATGCGTCACGTAATTGTTAAACCTTTTAGGCAGTATTACGTCTGTGTTACATTACGTCTGTGGTGTTACTTCAAAACGTATCTGAAATTTCTTTCCTTCAGAGCCATTTAATCTTAAATGTAATGTTTTTTTTTAGACTGTAAATTGGTTTTAATATTTTAGAATAAAGACTATAAAGGTAGCACAGACCATTTTTCCTGCCTTTTTTGTACACATTTAAAAAAAAAAAAAAAAATTTCTTTGGCAAAAATAGGGGCCTTTTTTTATTATATATTTTTTAAATGAAATCTAAATGATCAATGAAACTGAGTCCTTAAAGTAATTTATGTATTTATTGATTATTACCTAAAGTTGCATGTCCCTGCCCATTTTAGAACAAACCAAAATTGTACTTCAAATATTGGTAACACCATCGACATAAGTGGTTGTCTCACCAGTGTTTGATTCAAATTATTTTAAAATCTAAATGTTATTAAGCTTCAATTTTAATGGATATAGAATATTAAACTAATTTTAAATGCATAGCAATACATTTTATTAAAAGAAAACAAACAAACATTTTTACATTTTCTGCCTCATGTTAATGTTTAATACAGAGGTTATATATTTTCAAAAACTTGCTAGTGGAGGTTGAAAAATATTATAGAAAGTCGAATTTACATACAATCAAACTCATTACTTACGTCTGTGGTGATTATCATAAACAACAACAAAAATATTATTCATAAAAAATTGGACTTTTATTATGAAAGACGTTAAATGGCTGCTGTGGTAGAGTGTACACATGGATAACACACCAGTATCACTAGATTTACCTGGAGGATTTCCGAAGTTTTAAAGTATTTAGCAGCATCCAACTGTGGTTTGAAACACTTTGTAACTTCCAACGCGGATTCTCTGAAGGTAAAGCGCGTTTAAAGACAGATTGAGTTGAGCACGCGACAGGATCTAATGTCACTGTGCTCGCGACTGAAGGTCATGATTAGAAGAGCTTCATGAACTCATTTATCACACTATCATTGATGTAGATGTAATGCTTGAGAGTAAATCTGCGTTGTAAATGGTTTTGCAGCATGTCTGTGTTTGGAGGACTGTTGAGTCGCGCGGGGACTTTCTGCGCGAGACACTTCAGCACAGGTGTGTGTGTGTGTGTGTGTGTGTGTGTGTTTTCTCCTTTCATTATTAAATCTGATCGATTGTGCATATTGTCCTCTTGTTTAATATGAGTAACATGATGCATGTCCTGTATCACACAGGCACTTGTGCTAGAATACGAATGCACGCCATTCCCAAACTGAAAGAGGTGGATCGATGGACGGAGAAGAGAAGCATGTTTGGAGTCCATGACAACATTGGGATATTGGGTGAGTGACTTATTTACACATATACAGTTAACCCTTAATTCATTGCTATTTATTAAATGGTGTTCATCTTTGTATTTCTATAAGAAATGTGTTGTGGTCCTTAGTAAAGTTCAGTTTTATAAAATTGGTTTTATAAATCCTCATCCAGTATTCATGAACTACTGTAAAAATGTGGTGTAGGAACACTAGAACTTACTTTCACCATTTCGCCAATATTCAGTGTGTATCTTAATGTCTTAGTAGTTGCTCTCAATTTGATTAGATCAAAATTTGTAATAAAATATATATATTTTTTAAAAGAACACAAACAAAAAAGAACAATTAAAAGAATTTTTGAATTAAATGCATGCACCAAAATAACAATGCACAGCAAAATAAAAAAATATTATTTATTTATTAAATAATTGTGAATAAATAATCTGTATATATATATATATATTAACAGATTATTTGTTCACAATTATTTAATATAACCTTCTTAATAAGAGTGTAAAATGCCACACAAGAAGTTCTGTAAACTAGGAATGATGCAAATTAATCATTGTATTCTAATGGGTCTCATTTAGCTATCAAGGTTTAAATCGGAGACGCGATTAAAATATTTGTCTTATCTTTTTTAACTCCGTTGTGAAAAGGATTGAACCCAAAAGGATGGAAAACACAACACATGGACAAATATTGCATTAAAATCATCACAATGTTAAAATAACCATTTTCGAATTCTTCTATGTAAACCGCCCCGTCCTAGGCTGGATTGTATAGGCCAGGGGTTTTCAATCTTTTAGATGCCACAGATCCCCAAATATGATCATCCTCGTATGAGGGACCCCTTCCTTAAATTTAAAAGGCAGCTAATTTTCATGTATGGATACCAAATTTATACTGTGAAAAGCAATATTATAAATGTGTAAAAAAAAAAGTGTTTCTATTGTAACATTAAATCTTTTCTACTCACTATATTACTGTGCTGTAAATGTTGATGTATTTAGATGTATTGATTTATTTATCTTAATGTTTCATTTTATTCAATGTATTTTTGAGAGATTAAATTTGCCTGGATTATTTGACATAATAGGCCTAAAGGTTTTTATACCATTAAAGCATCCTGCAAGTTTCAGAACTTAAAACATCCTCCTTATTATATGCATTTATTTAATCAGGCTTCAAAAACAGCTCGTTTTGATAATGGAGGATCTGTGACGAATACTGTGAAATGTATTTGCATATGAAATCCTCCAGAGCAAGACATTGAGGAATAGTTATACATCATCACACCATAGGCCCCGCCCACTGGCGTTCAGTCACTTAAAGAGATAGTTCACCCAAAAATGAAAATTATCCCATAATTGACTCACGTTCAAGCCATCCTAGGTGTATATGACTTAGGTCTTCTTTCAGCCAAACACAATCGGAGTTATATTAAAAAATGTCCTGCTCTTCCAAGCTTTATAATGGGAGTGAATAGAGCCTGAGTTTTTGAAGCTCCAAAAAGCACATCAATCCATCGTAAAAGTAATCAATACGACTCCAGGGGGTTAATAAAGGCCTTCTGAAGCGAACTGCAACGCTGTATTCGTTGTGTACACATAAGACATGAGGTCCAATGAGCCGGGACAGCAGGGGGCGGAGCGTCCTCGGTACGCCATGAGTATCGCGATTCGTATCGTGGGTGGTGTATCGCGGTTTTTCGGTTCGGTTCGAATATCGTTACACCCCTACCTGTGTGTCGTCATGGGTCAGAATGAATGTTGGAAATATTTTTTTTGCACAAAAAACAATATACGGAAAAACTATTATTAACATTATAAGTGAACATATTATAATAATTGGTAACACTTTACAATACGGTTCATTAACTAATGTATTAATTAACAGGAACTAACAATACATTTGTTACAGCATTTATTAATCTTTGTTAAAGTAAGTTATTAGAAATACAGCTGTTCATTGTGTGTTCGTGTTAGTTCCCAGTGCATTAACTAATGTTAACAACTACAATCTTTGATTTTAATAACGTATTAGTAAATGTTGAAATGAATATGAACTAAGATTAATAAACGCTGTAAAAGTATTGTTCATTCTTAGTTCTTGTTAACTAAGGTAGTTAACTATTGAACCTTATAGTAAAGTGTTGCCAAATAATTTTAAAAGATTCATGTCAGGACTCTTTTAATCTTATTTTACACTATTTGTCTTTCTACTTTTGGACCAGGGGACTGCTGTATTGTTTCGTGTAACGCTGTGCTGACTGTGTTTGACTGCAGGTGATTTTAAAGCCCACCCTAAAGACCTGATCAGAGGGCCCGTGTGGCTCCGAGGCTTCAGGGGAATAGAGCTTCAGCGTCTCATCAGGAAGAAGAGGATGGTCGGAGACCGGATGATGACAGAGGACAAGCACATCCTGGACAAGAGGATCAGCTTCCTGTACCGCCGGTTCAACAGATACGGCAAACACAGATAGACTGAGCGACAGCTGGTGTGCGTGTGTGTGTGTCTCCTTCATTTGTATCCATGTGAAGTTCATTTTGTGTCAAAAGCTGCAGCTCTGTTTATTAAACCGTAAAAAAAAAACATTTGTCACAATGTCTTCATCATTACAAAAGATCAACGATTGAGATCAAATGTATGGAAGCTTGTTTCTGCCAAGGAATACATTTTTTATCTCACAATTCTGAGGGAAAAAAAGTTTGTATTGTGAGATATAAACTCAGATTTTTTTGTGAGTTATAAATGTGGAACTGTGAGCGAAAAAAAAGAAAGAAAAAAAAGAAGAGAATTAGGAGATTAAAAGGTTGCAATTACCTTTTATATTTGTAAATTTATAGCTCACCGTTCTGACTTTTTTTTACTTGCATAATCTCACAATTTATTACTTGCATTTCCAAGTCTGTATATCACAATTCAGAGGGGAAAAAAATCTGAATTGTAGGAAATAAACTCTGAATTCCACTCAGAATTGCTAGGAAAAAAATTGCAATAATATTTCTTTTAATCCTGTGGTGAAAACAAGCTCACATAAAAATGCTCTACACTAATTTACTTAAAAAAATAAAACATTTCTCATTCAGCCCCCCCCCCAAAAAAAAAAAACAGTTGAGTGATTTCCTGTAAGTGTGGAGGTTCTGCTCTGGGATCAGTGAGAGAGGGAACTGGGACTGGGGAATCCGGTGAACGGACCCTCTGTAATGACCGGCGTCTCCGACTCCATCTGTGGGGGAAAACACAACAACACGCATCTTAATATTGTCGCTATAACGGTGTTTGCTAAGGCAAGCTGATCATAGTTGAGGTCGTGGTTCTGCAGAGTTTGTGTCTTCAGGAAGGTGTGATGTTTTAAAAAAGAAGAGTTATCGGAGATGTACGTCCCCTTTCTAAAGTGACATTGATTCCCTCTAGAGTGTAATATTACCTGCATACACTACTAGTGAAATATTTGTGATCAGTATGATTTTTTTTATTTTTATTAATTCTCAGCAAGGATGCAATTGATCAAAAGTGACAGTAAAGACATTTATAATGTTACAAAAAATTCCATTTCACATAAAAGTTCTTTTGAACTTCATATTCATTAAAGAATTGGTGAAACATTAAATAAATCATGGTTTCCACAAAATTAAAAAAAAAATGAAGCACAACAAACAACTGTTTCCAACATTATAATAATTAGACTGATTTCTGAAGGATCATGTGACACTGAAGACTGAAAAGTCAGCTTTGCATCACAGAAATTAATGACATTTTAAAATATATTCACATAGAAAACAGCTGTTTTAAATAGTAATAATATTTCACAATATTCGTGTTTTTACTGTATTTTTTAATCAAATAAATGCAGCCTTGGTGAGCAGAAGAGACTTCTTTCTTACCGACTCAAACTGTAATCTGTCCCAGGATTATATTCTTTAAAAAGATCATGGCCTGGTCTTTTATACCTGTGCGTCTCTCTCTCGGTCCTTGGGAACGCGATGCCTCTTTCTCTTGGGTCCACCTGCGGACTGAAGAGCAAACGCTGGAGAAGAGCCGTCTTCGTCACCGGCGAGAGCGGGATCTAAAGCCTTTCCTTCATCCTGTGTCAACACATCAAGCGTGTTTAGTGTAGTTACGACAAATAGAGTTGAATTACTTTCAAATAAATCCGATTTAATCCGCATTGGGTGTGAACACAGCTTCATGTTAAAGCAGTTTTTGTTCCTCACCTCTAGTGGGATGGTGAGCTGTGCCGTCCTGTAATCATCTCCATACGAGTCCAGAGTCTTCATCAGAAACCTGGGGACACATCAGCAGATGTTACGCTGTGTTATGACTATGTTATATTGTAATATTAAGACACTACCAAGTGAGAGGGTTCTCTTTACACCATTCGTTAGGAGAGATTTCTTAAATAATACCTGAAAATATAAAAGGGATCCTATCATGCCCTTTTACGAAGTCTTGATTTTGTTTTTGGGGTGTAGGCCTACTAGACTATATTTTCATGCTTGACTGTTCAAAAAACACATTATATTTCACATTATTACAGCACCTCTCTCCCCAGTCTGGCTCGAACACTGATTTCGATGAAGCCCCTCCTTCCGAAATATGAAATGTGCTGTGATTGGTCAGTGTGTTGTGACTGACAGTGCATGATGTTCGGGAAATGTCCCGCCCCTCCGTAACTGAGAGCTCTCCTCTAGTGTAAATTTTAACGATGGCGTCAATTTCAAATCAATTAGAGCTCGATTCAGACAATGATAACGAACAAGAGGACAGTGCGGATTCCGCAGGACGTTTCAGAGTGGTATGATTGTTTTAGGTCATTTTCTTATAGGCCTACATTATAGATATGATGTTATCCACCATTTAATTGTGATATTTGTTAAAAGAAAACTAAAGTTCGTAAGCCTTAGGAAGGTCAAACAAATGAGTTTTGGAAAAGGAGTGGAAAAAACTCTCTTTGACATCGCAGCAGCTCAACCAGGCCTCGTCCACTTTCTACGATTCCACGAGCGGGGATTATTTAAATGAGGAGCACTGAAGGAACGCTTGAAGTTTTAAATATTTGGCTTGTTCTCTCTTGTTTTTGCATGTTCATATTCATGGCAAACTCAGGAGTGATAACGTTTAAAATAACCATCACTAGTGTTTCTTTCTAAAAAAAAGTGCATGTACCTTCTTTCCTTCCTCAGTCGGCGTGTCAGTCTTTGGACCTGGTGAAGGCGTCCCAAAATCTTCTCATTTACCTGAGAACGGGTTCATAGGACTTTTAGTCAAGAAGCCTTTTACTTACATTTATAGATCAGCCAAATATTAGAAATCCATTACCATTTACACATTATTTAAGTTTGTCCATGGAACACAAAAAGTGAATTTATTATAATATTATAAATCTAAAATTTGTTTCAATTAAGTTGCATTACATATATATATTCTACTCACTGTACTGTAAATTTATTCTACTCAATAAATAAAATCACCAACTTTTTATAAATGTAATTCAAAATTCATTTTTATTTATTCATTTATTTGAATCTAATTTATTTATTTACAGTTTTTCTCGTCTTTTACCCCAGTTTGAAACCCCTGGCCTGCTCTAACACCACCGTTTAGGGCAAATGCAAAAGCGGTTCACCTGTTCAATCTCTTTGCACCTCTTGCTGAGAGCTTGATACTTGCTTTTGTCCAGCTCTCTCCTCTCGTCTTCCCCGTCCTGTGCGGGGCCGGCAGGGGCCCCATCATCCTCCAGGAGCTCACTGCCGCTGGGGCCCAGCTCCACTCCACCCGTCTCCAGCTCCGCTTCCAGGATGTGACCCCCAAACAGTGGAGGTAAAGCCAGACCTGAGAAATCCTCCATCATCTGAAGCACAGGAACAAACACAACGATCACTACACAAGAAGTGATGTTCAACAGTTCATCATGAGTGCACCTTCTCACCCAATATTCAGTTTGGACAGTTACATTACAGATAATGTTGGAAATAATATTACTGACCAAGCATAATCTAAACATGCTTTTCTATGACCTCACATGGGTCGTTTCTGTTCATCAGCAGTAGCCTATGATATGCTTGTGAATAAGCTAATGTAATTTACATTATTAAAAACTGTAAGTTTTTTTAGCAGTTTTACTGATTGGGTTAGATTCAGCTCTGTACTCACCTTTAGTTAGAGATGTTATAAAGAGCCGCACATGATGTCCGTTTATTGTAAATACTAAAGGTATCTTTTGTACTCCTCATCCGTTCCGTCTAACGTTACATATAATTTAATCGATGCATCCAACCAAAGCATGTATTAGCCTATGTTATATAATAAAATAAAACTAAAAACCTTCATTTTTAGCTACATTACAGCTCTCAAAACAATGCGATCTAACATAAGACGCGTTTTAAACACGTAATTGACCGTTGAGCCAATCCAGAGCGAATGCGTCACCAACATTATTTTTATTAAACTACATTTCCCATGATGCCTGAAGCACAGGAGGACTACAGAAGCAAACATGGCGGGCAGTAAGTACATTTTGCGTGTTAGCCGCTTGAAACATGACATGTTTTATTGTAGTTCAGTTCGATTGTGTTGTACAATAACAGAATTAATAGGGAGCTGAGGAGAGGTATATAAAATATTCGTGTAGTAAAAAACAATGAATGTATAATGTGCGAACACGAGAATGACCTTGGTCTCATACTAGCTGTGTTTTTCTTTGCTGTGTTTTAAACATGAATTTATGATTTATATCGATATGAGAACTTACATTTGTTGTGCACCTATGACTCCTTCAGAAACATGACAAAATGTTTTTGTGTTTTGTTTTCGATACCACGGTATTCTCAAAATATATTGCCATAATTCAGCACTACTGTCTGTTGCATTTACACTACTGGTCAAAATTGGGAATAATTAATGTTTTTTTATAGGTCTAACAATAATTTTTAAATGTTTTTGAAAGAAGTCTCTCCAAGGCTGCATTTATTTGATAATAATACAATAATAATAATACTATATAACAATAATACTGTGAAATATTACAATTTAACAGCTGTGCTGATTCATATTTTGTGGAAACCGTGATACATTTTATTTTTCAGGATTCTTTAAGGAATAGAAAGTTCAAAGTACAGCAGTTATTTAAAAAATAAATCTTTTGTGACATTAATCTCTTTACTGTCACTTTTGATCTATTTAATGCGTATCAATTGCCTTTAAAAAAAACAAAACCCTTTTGAATGGTGGTGTATCACAGTTTCTAACAGTCCTTAAAACATTGTAATGCACAATATTACTGTTTTTGATCAAATACTGCAGCCTTGATGACCAGAAGAGACTTCTTTCAAAAAAATAATTATTCCAAGTGTTTAACCTGTAATGTATATCAAGTACCACAGTATTTTCATATAATGTCATTACTGTGCCATGTCAAGTCAAGCACTGTAATAAAATGACTTTGAGCACGCTGCTTGGCCCGGTTGTGTCTGCTATGGCAGATCTGTGCATTTACTCTTTCTTTCTTTAGTTGGCAGGTTTTTGAAGAATGCTTGGAATAAAGAGCCTGTGATTACGGTTTCCTGTGGACTCGGACTGCTGGGTGAGTGTGAGATTAATGCACATGATCGCATTATCAGTGTTCGTCTTCCTGCTTTATGAATCTAACGTATATTTTTGTGTTTCACTCAGCTTGTATTCTGCCGGCTGTGAGCCCTTTAACAAAGTACACAGGAATGATGAACAAAGCTGTTCCGTTTAATTATCCAGGTATGTTATTCTTCTACACGATGTCTAAATAGTTCAGGTCAGTTCTATGTGGGTGTTTCTTCAATTAGAGGAACGTTTTGATATATTTCAGATATTGTAAACAACAAAGTAATGTTGTTATTTGGTTATTATCAAAGAAATGAGAAGAAGAGGACATCTCTTCCACTTCTTTAGGAATCCCCATTTATTTAGCAATAACTGTATGTTAAATATATGCTGTATGTGATTCTGTCATCTGTGTTGAAAATCTTAAGCTCATGCATATGCAGTTAGCTAGTTTACCTGTTAGTTTGATCTTTTTAATCATGTTTGTCTTCAGTCCCGGTTCGAGATGATGGGAACATGCCAGACGTCCCAGCGCACCCTTGTGACCCACAGGGGAGAAGCCTGGATTGGCTAAAAAACCTGTGAAAAACCCTTCAGAATCCTGTGCAATCCTGAATCCAAACCCTCCTTTACTTCTGTCTCACTAGATGAATAAAAGCTCTTTATTTAATTATCTTGTTGTTTTTTATTGATATTTTAGCCTTTACAAAATAGGCCATATCTGGTATAATGCTACAGTTTTGAAATGCTTATTGGCTTTTTAGCATCATTGTTAGTATACAGAGATTGACACCTAAAACAACAGAGATTAACTTTGTTTATTGAAGTACATTTAAAAAACAAAAGTCTATAGAGTTATCATGATGTTAAAACATTCAATAGTCCAAAATATATGACTGATCCATAGAGACATCATAGAGACTGATCCGAAAACATCTAGGGCAAGTAGTCATGTGTCTGTCAGGTGGCTTCATAACACATACGCATTCAAATAATAATCAAAATAGTACAGCAAAGCATCCAGACTGACTTGTACAGTAAAGTCCTGCTTTAAATGCCAGTGTTCAGTCGCAGGAGTCTCTGGGATATTTAATAAAAGCACAATGTCAGCAGGGATCAAACCTGCTCAGCCGTGATTACATCAGTTCGGAAATTAAAATTACAAACTAATACAGGCTAACATGCAGTGGAGTCCAAAAGTCTGAGCAGTGTCTGGGATAACTTGAGTTACGTAATCAGATTACTAGTAAAGTAATGCGTTACTTTTTCAAATAAGTAACTCAAGTAATCCACATTTCCTTGAGCCTGAGGCTTCAGGTCACTTTTGGTGTGAAAAGGGCCTTTACATTTGCCAAAAATAGAACTTTGTTTGTTATTAAAAAACAAGCAAGCCCAGCCCAGGTGTGAAAAGTAATGCAAAAGTACTTTTACTTTACTGTAACACATTACTTTTAAAAGTAACGTTCCCCAACACTGAGTCTGAGATGCTTTTCATTTCAACTCAGAAATACGTCCTAGGATTTCAATGAATGAGAAATGAACATGGCATTCCAGATTGTGCACTATTTGTAGATCTCGCGTAAACATTGATCATGTGACTCACGGTCAGATCTTCTTCCATTGAAGCTCAAGGTGCTCTTTGGATTGTCTCAAATCATGCAGAGACACATCAAATATTAAAACTATGATCATTTTTCAATGAATCTTACTGAAATTGTTATGCTGATGCATTAAGAAAACATTCGTATTACATATTTCAATATTCTCAGACTTTTGGACATCACTGTATTACAGTAGACAGTTATATTTACATATATAAGGTTGGAGATTAACCTTTTTTTTTTTTGCATTATTCAGTTTAAGATATCCTTATAATAGAAAAAGTTAATAAAAGAAGGCATCAGAACAAACACCCTGGAGTGGAGAAAAAAAATTATAATGTTTATGAACAAAGTTAGCATCAGTTATAAGGTCTCAATGTACAATCTTTTAAGACAACAGACCTTTAGTCAGGTTAGATGCCGTATTGAATTGAACGCGGATGAAAACGAGGCTGTGAGGGATAGACGTACAGTCTTTACAATGGCACAATGCTTTAAACGTCCTAGATCACGTCATTTCCACAACGCGCATTTAAAGTTGTGGAGTTTTTGTCTTCAGAAAGACGTTTCATCAGCTGAACAATGTATGTTGTTAAACAACAGTACAATCCATTCAACACACTGTAATTTTGCAGCCTCGCGTTCATTCCTGTCAAAAATGTAATGTGGCGCTACCCTGACCAACATCTGTTCAGAAACAATTTACTTAAAACACAAATTCACAACTGAATCATATATTTTTAGGTTAATTTAAGCCAATGGACATAGACATCTCCTCTGTCCCAAGATTATGGCAAAAACATGGGGAAGAAAGAGTTTGGTAACACTTTATTTTAAGGTGACGTAGTTACACATGTACCAGTAAATTATGCATAATCATAAGTAACTAACCCTAACTCTATAGGAAGTACATGTAGTTAATTAATATTACTCAGTACTTATACGAGTAATTACAATGTCACTACGTCACCTTAAAAAGAGTAACAGAGAGTGTTTCATGTCTTTTATTTTTAAATTCAACAGCACTTGACCACAGTCACATCCTCCAACACGTCTACACTTTCCAGACCTTTCTTTCACATCTTCAGATCTCCTCTCTGCACACAGCCTTCACATCCCTCACCTGGAATCTGCTGCAACTCATGACTACAAGCTTTAGTTTGGGAGATTTGGGGTTTAAAAAAATACTTGAGACAGATGGCGGGGTCAAGAGACGAGAGCTGAGAACATCTTCACGGCAGACTTGCACAAACACAACGCTCTTCCAAAATCCTTTCCAACTCTTTCAAAGTCCTTCTGTAATTATACTCCATTTTCCATTCGATTTATTCCCTCCTTTTGACACCAACAGCCTGAATACCTACTCATCCTAGAAAGTTCCAGGATGCCTTGTCTTTATTTAATGAAAACTTCAAAAGTTTTTTTCTGAGAAAGTATCTTATATCATGTGTGTATCAGTATTGTACAGAAAAGAGTAAAAATAAACAATTATTCAGTGCTCAACAGAAGAAGAAAAAATACAGCATATGTGGAATGACATGGCAGCGAGTAAACAATGACAGAATTTACATTTAGATGAACTATTCCTTTATATATATTAAGGGTTGCACAGACTAGTCGACTTTGACGCACTGCCATGACGCTTTAAAGCAATAGTTGACTTAAAAATGAACATTTACTCGTCCTCAAGTTATTTCAAACCTGTATGAATTTCTTCTGCTGAACACAAAGGAAGATATTTTGAAGAATGTGGGTAACCAGACAGTTGATGGACCCCATTGACTTCCATAGTATTTTTTTCCTACTATGTAAGTCAATGCGGTCCATCAAGTGTTTGATTACTGACATTCTTCAAAATATCTTCCTTTGTGTTCATACAGGTTTGAAATAACTTGAGGGTGAGTAAATGACAGAATTTTCATTTTTAAGTCAACTAATGCTTTAAGCTTGATCATGGCCTATAAGGGCAACAGGATAAGAAATATTTGAAGTCTACTTTTACGCTCAGTTTCTAACAGTTAAAATGACTAAAAATAAATGCATACTCTGAGAGCGCTCCACAAGATATGTTTGATAACAGAGCATCTAGATGCTCAATATTGATCGAGTGAATGCAGGTTTTAAACAGCTTATTGTAAACGTAAGTTAATCGCTGTCCTAAACTAATGTGCTGCCGTATTGTAACGCACACATATAAAAAGACATGAAGGAGCAATAGCCTTGCAATATGAATTCAAATGTTATAGGTCAGATTTTCCCCTCTCTATTCCATGTGCACTCATGCGAAATACATAAAAAACCCTTGAAATATTTCATTATCTGATAATGTAATACATATATAACATACATTTGATGTACTGAATGCTAATTGATAATTTATCTGCGCTTTAATCCTATTGGTTACTGTCTAAATGTGTTTCTGTTGGCAAAAGTGTAAATCAAAATTTGCATATCAAAGGTTCAAAGCATTAGTGCATTCGGCATTGAGCATTAGTGACCTTATTCCAGTCAGCATCTGTGGTTGTCGATCAAAGGCTCTACTCTATTACTGGGGCGGAGCGATCATTGGTCACCGTCTTCCTGAGTCGAATATGGGCGAAGGGATTGATCCTGTGAAGAGGTAAAGTTTAAATCAACTAAGCCATCAGACATGGAGCGTCTTAACATGCACTTCGAAACAGAGGTGACTAGCTGTACCTGGTGGGTGATGGAGGTGGAGAGGTGAAATCACTGGACATCTGAGGAACATGAAAACTGTGTCAGTGGAATATATGCCAATATACTCTAAATCCTAGCATGATTTAGTAAGACAGAGAAAAAAGAGAACATCTACATCTACCATAACAAAATTGATAATAATCTTAATATAGTGTATAGTGTATACTGTGTTGAATTTTTTTTTTTTAATGTTGTTTATATGTGTATGTGGTGTTTTTAATATGCTTTAAGACAAACCATGTGCAAATTCATAAGTCGACACCATTACTGAGTATTTCCTCCTTAAAACTCCAGTGAACCAAAGACAGTCTCAAAAACACGCTTTGAAATCGCTGGTGTTTCTGACGTCACAAACTACCTTGTAACCAATCAGATCAACCTGTCGCCAACGTGTGGATCTCTGAGCTGTGTGGGTGAGTGGAGGCGGGGCTAATTTGCATATTCATAGAACTGCATACTAAATGAGGCAAGGGTGTAGAGTTACATTCAAGCTATTTTAAGGCATTAAAAAAAAAAACCTTAAATATATAATTTTGGTGATCAAAGATGAGTTTTAAAGGAATACAGTTGTTTTTCATGCACTGGCCAAATTTGAGATTTTGGTTCCATAACTTGTAACTTTTTTGTTCAAAATTAATTTACAAATTTAAATAACGAGTCAAGACATCATTAATCCTTCTTCCAAAACATGTTGTAGAGCTGACAGGATGCTTTTCACGGGAAAATGCTTACATGCGCCTGTGTTTCTCGTCATATCCGGAAATAAAGAAAAGTTGTTCCGGCTACTTTGACGTGTGTCTGGTGTGGGAGTGGCAGGGGTTAGTCTCATAACGAGTGAGAAAGGTTGACATGGAGTATCTAAATCTCAAACCTATGGGGAACAGAGGAGAGTCTGCGAGAAGGACCTGGCTGTAGCCAGAGCGCGACAGAGCTCGTAATAAAACAAGAATCAACATGGGCTTGGCTTTTCAGAGATGGTGCATATTTAAATAGGTAATGCCTCATTTGCATAACATTTCAGAAAGCTGGTAATATGAAAAAAGTGTCTTAATGCACTGTGATTAGTGTACAGTGATAACTATTACTAATAATGTTTTACCCTATTCGCATGCAGTGTCTTGCCTTATGTAGTATTACAGTCAGAAGAGACAGTCATGATGATGGTGTGTTTTCTGACCCTGTCCTTCAGGCGCAGTCGTGGGCTCATCCTGCTGGTTTCGGGGTTCATCATGCTGTAGGGTCGTGGCCTGAAGGTGCTGACCCGCTGAGATAAGACACTCCTCTCGTCCTCTGAATCCGGAGAGACCTGCTGTAGCTGACCAGCGGGAGGAAGCCTGTCCAGCTGCCCCATGCTGGTGCTGTTCACCTTCGACAGGGGAGGAGGGCTGGAGGAAGAGGGATGAAGAGAAAAACAGAGAATGCGTATGGGAATGCAGAGACAACGTTTTATTTAAAAATCGGCTTGATTATTTTAACATGTTTGGGGTTTTGTTTTCCATACAGACCTGACATCTTGTCCGGGGGTGTTTGGATAAGTCTGTGTGTAGGAGACGGGAAACCAGCCTTTTCTATGAAGGAGAGTTTAGATCATTAGTATACATAACAATGAGCATTTGAATATCTTGAGACTTCTGAGCTGGATTCGTTCAGGCATAACTATACAGTAGCTCTCATAAGCTTGTTTTTAACTCTTTCCCGCCATTGAAGGCAATTTCTACCATTTATGAGATAACGCTTCCCTGCCGTTGACGAAAATTTCTGGCTTTCCCCGTTTTCACTGTTATACGGTAGGGGGCGCTATTACACATCTTCTGAAAGAGTACTGAATCTCCTGATCAAAAAGCATGTGAAGAAGCAGAAACAAGCGATAGCATATGTAAGCAGATGCATATGTAAAATAACACGATCATCAATATTAAACAGCATATACATCAAAACTGCCTAATGTTACTGAATGAACTACAGGACTGTGAGGCTTTAGGGGTGTTGATGGACTCGATCTACTCCATCTGTGTTTCGATCATTGTTCTGAATCTAATCTGGATGTAGTCTTTGACATGAAAAACATGATTTTCTCAGCTTTTTGCTCAAAATGCTGCTTTTTTTATGAAACTTGCCCACATTCAAGTGTTGATAAAAAAAGAATGTATGAAGCTGGAATAAAACAGGTTTTTTTGTTTTAAAGCAGAGGCTCTGTTCTTCATTTTGATATATTGCATGTTCAGATATTCATAAACAAAATATTATGGGGGCCATGAAAATTTTGTGAAAATGATCAAAAATGCTGGCGGTGGCTTGCGACTTTTAAATAATAAAAAAACTCTTGCGTGGAAAGAGTTACAGGCCTGTTTGTACTAAGGAAAGACTGAACATTATTGCTGATTAAGGACAATTATGTTCACTTCACACCAACTGAAATGAAATGCACTCAAGTTATTCTAGGTTTATACCAAGTCATCATTATAAAGCGGCCATGTTTTAAGAACAGGCCATATTGCTGATAGAATGACAAACTTAAATAGTTATTTAGTCCTGCACCATAAATAAGCACACATAGCTAATGTTTTATTGCCCTTGTTTTGTTAACTGATGATTGATGGTCAGATACCGTCCAGTTCGCTCGTTCTGGCCGTAGTGCCAGCCGTCTCTGGGTTCACTGATCAGCAGGGAAAGAGTGTCTCCGGGCAGGAAGGACAGCAGACATGAAGCTCCTCCCTTCTCTCCCTCTGAGGAGTCTGTGGAGTGAGGGAACAGAGCCTCCACACGGGACGGCCCACAGAGAGGCAGCACACGGGGAAGAGTGGAGCCTGGAGAACCACAACCATTGGAAGAGGATGCGTTTAATACAATTGTGAGATTGTGATAGAAAGGATTGTTCTAAATTCAACTAGATTAAAATGTTCATCAAGACAAATTTGTTGGCTTGAGAAAGCAGTTTATCAAGTAGTTTTAAAAGCTCTGAAGTTTTTAAGTCTCAGATTCCTGGAAATTCTGGGTGGTAGAGGGTGTTGCTATGCAGTTAGGATGATGTTCTGGCTGGTTGCAAGGGTGTTGTTGGGCAGTTTACTAGGGTGTTCTGAATGGTTGCTAAGTGGGTGCTTGGGTGTTACTGGGCAGCTGTTAGGATGTTCTGGATGGTTGTTAGGGTGTTGCTAGGCGGATGCTAGGGTGTTCTGGGTGGTTACTATGGTGTTCTGAATGGTTGCTATGTGGGTGCTTGGATATTACTGGGCAGCTGTTAGGATGTTCTGAGTGTTCTGGATGGTTGTTAGGTGGCTGCTGGACAGTTTCTAGGGTGTTCTGTATGGTTGCTAGGGTGTTGCTGGGCAGTTACTAGAGTGCTCTGGATGGTTGCTAGGGTGCTTTTTAAAAATAAACTCCTTTAATGAAACAAATCAGAATTAAGAACAGATAGACATTATTATGATGCTGTAAACAAAAATGTGGACATTTGAAACATTTCTGACTATAATAATATCAGGAAAATTGTCAAAAAAATGTCCATAATATTTCATCTAAAAATAAAATTATATTGAACAAAATCAAGAAAATCAAGCCTACTTTTTTTACACCTTCTTTTTGGATTTTGACATTTTAATGAAAAATGTAATTATTTTTCCTGTAATGCAATACAAATATTTTTATATTACTTAAATTGAAAAGTACAATACCAGTCAAAAGTTTGGAAACACTACTATTTTTAATGCTTTTGAAAGAAGTCTCTTATGCTCATCAAGCCTGCAGTTAAAAAAAAAAAAAAAAAAAAAAAAAACAGTAATATTATGAAATATTATTACAATTTAAAATAATGGTTCTCTTTTTTAATATACTTTAAAATGTAATTTATTTTTGTGATGCAAAGCTGAATTTTCATCAGAAAGTGCTCCAGTCTTTGGTGTCTTATGATCCTTCAGAAATCATTCTAATATGCTGATTTATGATCAATGTTGGAAACAGTTGTGCTGCTTAATATTTTTTTATAACCTGAGATACTTTTTTCAGGATTATTTGATGAATAAAAAGTTAAAAAGAACTGTATTTATTTAGAATAGAAATCTTTTGTAACAATATACACTACCGTTCAAAAGTTTGGGAACAATAACTTTTAAAAAAAAAAGAAATTAGTACTTTAATTCAACAAGAATGCGTTAAATTGATAAAAGGTGATGGTAACGATTTATATTGTTAGAAATGTTTTTATTTTTGAATAAATGCTGTTTTTATGAATAAATGCTGTTAACGTTTTACTCATCAATGAATCCTGAAAAAAGTATTCCAAAAAAATATATTAAACAGCACAACTGTTTCCATCATTGATAATAACTGAGTATCAAATTATCATATTAGAATGATTTCTGAAGGATCATAAGACACCAAAGACTGGAGTACTTGCTGATGAAAATTCAGCTTTGCATCACAAAAATAAATTACATTTTAAAGTATATTAAAAAAGAGAACCATTATTTTAAATTGTAATAATATTTCATAATATTACTGTTTTTTTTTTTTTTTTTTTTTTTTTTTAACTGCAGGCTTGATGAGCATAAGAGACTTCTTGCAAAAGCATTAAAAATAGTAATGTTTCCAAACTTTTGACTGGTACTGTACATCTGTAAAAAATCATTATGGCACTTTTTGCTGTAGTTATTTATCATTTTTAAATTATTAAAAATATCCTGATTATTTATATTACTGTTCATGTTACAGTAACCAGGGAGGGTTAGGTGTCAAGAAAATATTTGAATGCTCCTCAAACAGATTTCATTCCCTAAAGTAAAAATATAGCTTCTTATTTTTATCTTTTGATTTTTCGGCTGAAATATGACCCGGACATAAATGACTCAAAAATGGCAAAAACAAAATCAGACGCACCCAAGAATCCCGTCCGAGCGTCGCTCGTCTGTCTCCTCGGCAGTGGCAGTGTGGATGTGGCGTAGAGCTCTGGCCCCTTCAGCACATTAAGAGCAGTGGGAGAGCTGGACACTGCGTGATGGGCTGTGGACAGGACAGGTGTGAGTGCGCGGGACATAGGGGCGCTGTGGGGGAGCGGAGGGCTGTGGGGGGCCGTTAGGGGTGGAGTCAGGCCCTGCAGGGAACCGTGGGAGGATGTGGAGGTGTGGCTAACCGAGAGAGAAGACTGTAACCCGGCCACGCTCACTGCTGGCTGGGAGGGGGTAAGGCTAGTGGAAGAACTGGAGTGTGCATTTCCATTCTGCTGAGACGTGTTGCTGAGTGAAAGGCCAATGAGAGACTGGGAGAGAACGTCAGACTGGGACGACCGCTGCTGTTGCTGAGAACGGCTGCTGCTGTCCCCGTTCAAGAGAGGTGGGACTTCCTGAATAGACAGCCTCTGAGAGAGGAGAGGGACATGAAGCATCATTAGTACTATATCTTGATTAATTACAGGGGAATTCAGTGGATTGATGATTTGTGTGGGAATATTTATATTGAAAATGTTGATGTTTTAAATCACCAATGTAGCAATAAGGTTAAAATAAATGCTCTTTGTTCTGATCTTTTTCTTGCATTATTTATTTATTTATTTATTTAGTAATATCTGTAAGAAAGCATGGAAAATTCTAAACAAATTTAGTTAAATAACAAAATTAATAGGAGTGTCCTAAAAATACTACATAGGATTTTTCCAATTAAAGCATGTTTTGTAAATGTAATATACATAGGGTAATATGTATTGCGGACTGGAAAAAGATACAATGGTGCATTTGTTTAATTATTATATTTACTCAAGATTATTTTGGAAGGATTTATAAACTTATATAAGGGAATTATGGTATGATGTATGATAGGAATCAGTGTATTAGATTTGATTATTTTCAGAATTACATTTTGAAAAGTAAAGAACAATATATTATACAATTATTTATTGTATTAGGAAAATACCATATACATAAAAAGAAGTGGGCACTCTGCAAACCAAGTTTTTACATTTGATAAATGAGATTGAATTATACATAAACCTTTTGGAACTAACTAAAAACAAAAAAGTTTTTTTTCCTTTCTTTTTTTTCCTGCCAGCTAATGTTATTTAAAATGTGACTTTGTAATACGCTGGTTACTGGCGTAATCGTGGTTCTTTGATGGAAGACCACCAGAGACTGTCAGTACATGGTGGAAGGAGTTGTGTCTCGCTCATCACATCAAGAAATCTCGTATTAATTCAGTCACACGTGACTTTAACCAATGACGTGTCGGAAGCGATATCAGTTCTAACTACGTCATGGTCGATCTCCTAGTTATTTTTAATCCAAGTGACCAGAGATTCTGGCGGTCTTCCACCATTCATATAACCACGGTTCCTCCAGTAACCACCTTTCTATTTCACTGTTCCAGACCTCCGGAGATGGTCAGTACATGATGGAAGATCAATACAGCCAAGTCACATGGATGTCACAGGATATGATAGCTTAAACGCTATCTGGCAGCACATTGGAGCTAATCAAAGGAATAGGAGCCACATTAAGCCTACAAAATCTCCGAAAGGGGCACAGCACGCAATACTGCCCAAGAAGGGGCCACCACCCGAATCGAACGAGCAACCATTGTACTGCCTGTCGAACGATATGCCTCAACAATAGTGTCCACCACCCAGTGAGCGAGTCTTTGTATCGACAAGGGTGCACCTCTTCTACCGGGCCCAAAACAGACGAATAGCTGGTCCGTGGTACAACATGAGGCAGTCCTTACCACATACTGCCTCAATGCACAAACTGGACATAGGGCAGCTTGGAAAGCCTTGTCCTCCTTCCTAAATGCCGCCAGCTGAATAGGCTGATTTGTGAACTGAGCTGACAATACCTTGGGCTGGAAAGCTGGGTCCGGCCAAAGTGTAACCTAATTGCTCTCTGGCCCCCACCTAAGACACTGCAGACTGAGAAAGCATGTAACTCGCTGACCCTTCTGGTTGATGTTATAGCTAAAAAGAAAGCAGTGTTCATGAAAAGATTTCTAATATCTGCTTGCTCCATCTGCTCATGGGCCAGACACACAGTTTCAACCTGTCTGGAGAAGGATGCCACAGTGCCCCGTCCATCTGTGACAGCAGATCTTTCCGAACTGGCAGTGGCTGAGGTGGACAGGTTGTGAGAGTTAATAGGAGGCTGAACCAAGGTATCACTGGCCAACAGGGGGCCACTAGAATAAATCTGAGATGCTTCTCCTGTACCCATCTCAGGCCGGACCAGAGGAGCGTAATGGAGGGAAAGGCATAGAGAAGGAGGTCTGGTCATTCGTGGCCAGAGCATCCTGGCCTAGCGAACCTTTTTCCTCTTGCACCGAGAACCACAACGGGCAAAGAGGCTGCTGTTCCATAAATCCTCCATTCTTCGGCCCCGTATGGGAAAGTTAGTCCACACTGTTGCAGCAACTTGGAATGTGTGCTCTGACTAACAGGAAGTGCTTGTTTGCCCACAATAGAACCACTTTTGTCAAATGGATACAGGGTAGGGACCTTGTGCCTAACTGGTGGTTGTTTAAAAATACCACTGTGGTATTGTCTATCCTTACCAGAATCTGTCCCCCTGAGAGTTCCTGCCTGAAATGTCTCAGGGTGAAGAGTACTGCCCACAGGAGGTTGATATGAGATGCCCCCAACTGTGGGTGCCAACTGCCCCGTATACCATGGTGTTGCCATGTCCAACTGGGGGAAGTGTCAGTGGTTACTACCTCCCTGCGTTCTGGAGGCGGCTCAATTGGTACACCTCTTTGAAGAAATGTATCCCCCCTCCAGAGTCTCAGAGAGGCAACACAGCTGGTTATGACCCGAACCAGTGTGCGATGATTGTGAATCGGTGAAAGATGTCTGGCTATCAACCAGTGTTGGAACAGACAAAGTTATCCTGGCTGGATAACTGATGAGGCCGCTGTGAGAAGAGGCAGTTTGCAATGAACCTGGAACCGTGCTAAGGTCCTCTGCAATACCTCTATTCTGCAATATGTGAGGGGTGGAATAGAGTCAAAACTCTATCCAGCTGGGAGCAATGGATTCCTTCAACAGAGAAGAAGGACTTTGAGAGCAGAGTAAAGCAGTTAAAAGTACAAAATAATAGAGTTGTTTCAAGAAACAGTTTGTTTATTACTGAACATAATGCTGAAAGAAATTCCTACTCCTACTCCTACTTCCTACTCCAGTGTGTATGGTATGGAACAGCAGTCAGAAATTTAAGGAGTGAGTATGAATGATCTTCTTCTGAAGGGCCCAGATGTTCTTAATCCGATCAGAGCTGTCCTTCTAAGGTTTAGGAGAGGAGTTTATGCTGTCCTAGGAGATATCAGGAAGATGTATAACTCTGTAAGGCTAGAGGAGAGAGAAATGCATTTACATAGGTTTCTGTGGAGAGACTTTCAGAGTGAATAGGAGAATATGCAATCACCAGAGTTAACATTGGGTGCATTGCACAGTTAGCAGGAAACTGCAAAACTGACAAAGTTCTTTCATCTTCTTGAGGAGTGCAAAGTTATTGGAGAGGATAGATACGTAGATGATATTCTAACTTCCCACAATAATCAGAAAAATCTGGAAAAAATAACCAAAGGTGCTAAGGAGATCCTAAGCTGAAGGGTTTTTCTTGAAGCACTGGGATCGGTCAGAACAAAGTTGGAAGCCTGGTGATGGTGAGCCAGTAGAGTCAACAGTAGAAGACAGAATCCTGAAACTTCCGAACCATTTGAGGGATAAAGACAACAAGGCTCTTAGAGTTGGGTATCTGATGGAAGAGGATAAACTTTACATCATGACATCAATAATTTTTCCAAGTGGAAAAAGAAAATGAGAGTGGGACAAAACCTTCTTAAAGAGGTCATGGCTGAAATGTGTGGTGCAGTTTATGCAGCCAGGCTTAGAAAATACATTGACCAATTGACCAATGGTTTCATCTGGTGGACAGACAAACTTGTTTGGAGCTTTGTATTGCAAATAGAATTAGAGAGATCCAGAGAACTACGCATGTTAAAGACTGGTGGTTGATCCCACGTAGCTTAAAACATTGCGGATACAAGGGGAGGTAGTCCAGAAGGCCTAAAAGAAGATTCTGCATGGCAGAGAGGGCCAGTGTTCTTGAAGTGGCCAATGGAGGATTGGCCAATACAGTCAGCTGCTGAGCTTGCAACTTCTGCAAGAGAAAGTATTAACAAACTCCAGAGGTAAAGCATTCTCTGCAGTACTAACTAGAGGTTTGGCTAAGAAAAAGAAAGACTCAGTCCTCAGAAGAAACTTAAAGTGAGAGTTCATGAGGATGGAGGAATACACAAGTCCAAACTCTCTAATGGGATGTACTGGAAAAAGAGGGGATCAAGAAAGTTTTGAGTTTGAAGGCTATCCATAAAAAATCCAGGAAGAAGTCAACAAGTTCTGAAGAAGATGGTGTCAGCCCAATGTCTCTTGTCTAGCTTTGTTCATGTAACATGCTGTTGATAAAGTGTTGTCAGGTCTATGTCAAGTCTGCTCAAGTCAAGTTTAAATTTTTGGTTTTGTTTATTTGTATTTGATTTCTAAACTGCACATGGGTTCTCAACATCGGCTGAGATTTTGTATCACCTATCATCAGGAGAAAAAAAAATGCTGGGATCGAATCTTGTCCAATGATTTTATGCCTAATCACAGGATAAATCATCAAAATATGACATTATGATCCTATATTCAAAAATGTAGAAACACTTAATATTAAATTTTTTTCATCATAGAGAATATCAGAAAAATTGAGAAATGTCCTTGTTATTTCACCTAAAATCAAAAGGTAGGAAAACATTTTTTACATAAAGTAAATTAATCCTGTTTTTAAGACCATTACGTTTACATTTTTTTAATCATTGTGACATTTTTATGACAATTAAGCCCCTGTAATGTGGGAGTATTTGTCCCTCACTTGTTCTCCAGGTTGAGAGATTCCCAGTTTCGCGTTCCGCAGGACCTCCGCCAGTCCAGCTCCTCCAGAGCTCTGGGGGGCAGTGTGACGCAACAGGTTCAGGGCTCGTTCTGGTAGTTTGGTTGGCTGGGCACATGACTGTTGCCATGATGCCAGCTTCTGAGACAACAGCTCTCTCACCTATCAAACAACATTTCTGTCAAATGCTATATACACCGCAAATTTTCATAACTACACTCTTGTTTCTTGTTTTAAAGTTAAGATAAAAACACATTTGCTAAAGCAGTTATGACTTTTTAGTTTGGTTCTTTTTTTTATCACGTTTAATGGGACTTTGCATCACAAGTGCACTGCTGTACCAGGTGAGTAAGTTTACTATGACTGAAAAGCCAAACATATGCAAACATCAAATTGCATTAGTTTATAAATGCACTTTAAGAGTTTTGAGGTCATAAAATAGTAACGTGTAAGGAACTGCACAAAAATAAGATAACCTGCCTCATTATCATTATTTGTGTGAAAAGACATTAAAGTTGTTGGTGTTTTACTGACTCTAGTGTTCATTTTAGCAGGAAACTAAACTAAACGGGAAGTGAATTACATGTATAGATTTTTAGATTATGTTTATTTTTATTATGTTTTTGGAGTAAAAAAACAAAAATTAGGTAGAGACTTGTTTTTCCAGTGAACTTGTTATGTTTGCTAGTCCTCTACAGCCTGAGTTAGTTGGTCAAAGCTTCATTGTGAGCTCATATCTGTAGTGTTACCTTGCAGTGGTAGTTGACGAGGATCTTGGTGACTGAACATTGACGGTCCACCAGAAAGCAATAGCGCCGCCTTTCTTCTGTCAGAGCAGAGCGGTAACCAACGGCAACTAAAGAGTCCAACTCTCCCTGCCGGCGACTCATCAGCTCCACATACTGTTACAGAGAGAGACTTTTAATTCATTCATCTTTACATAGAATATGACAAATGTACACCAATACTGGCATCTAAGGCAAACAACTAAAGTTCAGAATCCTTAAAGCAAAGATTTACATTGATGAACATCTTTGATTTTTAAATGAGAAGAAAAAAAACTAATACGAGGGTGGACTAGAACCAAGAGCCTCTGACAAGCTTAACAAAGTCTACCACCAGACCATAAGGGCACACAAGAATTTAAAGCAGATTATGTATTTATTAATTGACGTGAAGAATCTATCACGTTAAACATGACTTATATGTGGATAAATTAAACTCAATGTACTATTGAAATTGAACATTAATTATTGTACATGATAACTTTGATATAAAGCATTGTATTTAACCCACACACACATACACACACACACTCCTGTCCCATCCACCTATATAATTAAATATTTGCTTTCATCAACCCCCGTTTTTTTGGAAAACCCTGTTTTAAAGGACCAGTTCACCCAAAAATGAAAACGCTGTCACCATCATGTTGTTCTAAACGTTCTTTTAAGTGACATGTTCATTTTAACAATATCTCTGAATTTTCCTTTCCTTTCCTCATCTTTCAAACTGTGGTCCTGTTTTACTTCATCATTCCCCCTCTCTCGTTCCTTTGTTTTTTCTCTGTCCCATTGTTGGTGTTTTTCTGGCCCCAAATCAGTTGTTCCGGATATCTGCTTAATCTTAAACTAAATGACTCGTTCTTCTTTCTGATCCAAAATCACGCTTGGAGTAATGCTTCTGATAGCATAGCTTAGGCCTACACAAACAAAGATAGACCCACTCCTGAAAAAACACGTGCTGGAGGATACACATGCTCAAATAAACAAACACTTGTTCACACACGGATAAAAAGTCTTCCACTCACAAATCAGCTTTAATATGTAGGACACTGGCTCGCACAAACGGCCCTCACTGAGCTCAATTGGTCATTATGAGTCACACAAACTACAAATGACTGGCAGTACATGACATTCTACACTAAGCCTTCAGTAATGAACACAGCAAGTCAAAGAACTGGCAAACAACACAATTACTCAGTTCTTTAGCAGGCGCTTTAATCAAAAGTGACTTACTGTTCATTTATTGCAGTGCCAATCACTCTGAAGTGAATGTGGCTTAAGAGCTTCGCTGGAAGGTGATTGTGACCAAGTGGGATCAAATTAACTGCTTTAAAGTTGAGGCACATTACAAAATATTATTACTATAAAAAAAAAAAGAAAAAAAAAATTTGCATGCCAAATCAAATATCAGGGTGTTACTAACAACTTGCAGGAATATGCATTTTGTTGTCGTGTGACAAGAAAACCATAAAGCAGGAACTTACTTATACTACACCCTAAAAGTATGTAGGCCTACTGTTTTTGTGAAGAAAAAGTAAATAATTTTGGGTGTATAGCACACGAGGCAAACTGTGGGACAACATACCACATCATAATTACGCTCTGTTGCATAGTTATGTCTGTCACCATAAACCGGCCTGTCAATCATTCTGTCACAGTTAGAATCCTCACATACACGCTCTATAATTAATTCAGTTTATACTACTAAAACAATTCTTCCCACAGTATTGGAGAGAAAACAAGTATGCAGAGAACTATGATAATGTTATTTAAAGTCCCCCTGTAGTCAATAATTTTATCCCATAAAACTCATCTTTGATCACCAAAATTACATATTTAAACATTTTTCTTTGAAAAAAAATTCTTCATTCCTTAAAATAGCTTGAATGTAACTCTACACCCTTGCCTCATTTAGTATACGCGGTTCTATGAATATGCAAATGAGCCCCGCCTCCACTCACTCACTCCAGCTCAGAGATCCACTCGTTGACGATCACACGTTGATCTGATTGGTTACAAGGTAGTTTGTGACGTCAGAAACACCAGCGATTTCAAAGCGTGTTTTTGAGACTGTCTTTGGTTCACTGCAGTTTTAAGGAGAAAATACTCAGCAATGGTGTCGACTTATGAATTTACACATGGTTTGTCTTAAAGCATATTAAAAACACCACAAAAACTTGATTTTCACCACAGGGGCACTTTAAATTATGATGCATTTAATAGTAGCCAAACGTATCTGTTTTGCTATTGTGCTATATCTTATTAAAGTTCACAATGTTGTTGCAGATGTATTATAACATTGATAACATGAAAGGAATATTATTTCATCAGGTTAGATATTGATTATGAATAAATCAAACCACTTTCAGGGCTTCTGTATTTTATCGTTGGTCTCACACACATCCGCCATTTTTGTAGTTCTAATCTAAATAAATGTAAATCAATGAGGTCTTTTTTTGATCAGTATATCAAATACTTATATAAAATGCAAAAAAATATTAGTTGTCACTCTATATCTCCCAATAATATGTCTTAGTAAGATGATATTATAATGCTTAGTTTTATGATCAAAGCTCTGCTGTTTTAAACATATAATGCAAATGCAATAGAATGATGATTGAGAGATGAACAAATAAACATTCCTCAAAAGCCTGATGGATCATATTTGATGCTCACAGTTTAACATGATTTTTCTAAAAAAATATATATATATTCAAGTAAACCTAAGCTGCTTCAGGCCAGTAAGTGTTCATCTTGAAATATTACTAACAATATAAAAGTTATATTGATTTAGATTTCACAACAAAAAGACACGTGAACCATGAGCTGAAGGTGGAAGGTTTTACAATTACAATAAAGGCTTTTAACATATAAACTATCAATCAGACAACAGAAGGCCATGTAGTAGTAGTGTGCAACAGCTTTTTCAGCAGTTTTGATAACATTGTGATCACTTAGAGGCCTTAGAAATTTGCAAATCCTATATGATACCTTTCATCATCATCATTCATTGGACCTAATTTGTCCTTATTGGTCACTCATTAACTCATTAACACACTCTTGCTACAACCAATTACTCCAACAAACACAGTCCAGCTAATAAACATACAATGGGCCCTATCTTGCACCCAGCGCAATTGACTTTGTACACCGACGCATGTATCATTCCTATTTTGCACCTGCGCACAGCGGACTTGTCCCGCCACAGACGCACATCGGTTAACTAAGAAATACACTTGCGCTTCCCGGGGCGGTTCAGTGCGAAGAGGAGGCGTGTTCCGGCGCAAACGTTCCCTCATGCTATTTTACAGGTTTAGAAAACAATTGCGCCACTGACCGAAAAAACCTAGTTTAAAGTCAGTGGCGCGTTGCGCATGTTATTCATATGCTATTTTAAGGGCGCATGCTTAGCCATAATCAATGTAGCGTGTGCACAACGCGCATACACTTTGATTCTCTCATCTACACAGAAGCAGCAGTTTTCATTTTTGCAAATCATACATTATTACGATAGATAGATAGATAGATAGATAGATAGATAGATAGTTTATTATAAAGGCATACATCTAGCTTACACATTTACCCAAATTATCATACGCCTGTTTAACCGAAGTTAATTTGGGTGTGTTTCTCCATCCCCAACGTCACTTCTCTGTGTTTTACGGCCCTGACGAGAACGTCGGTCTCCTCTGCCTTGAACTGCTCCTGTCGTGCGCCTGGCAAATCCGCCGTTATAATAGGAATCCGCTATAGCAGTGGTTTTCAAACTGTGGGTCGCGACCCACTTGTGGGTCACGCAGTGAGAGAAGGTGGGTCGCGCAAAGGCACTTAGCTGCAGCTAAATTTGTTACGATGAGTGGAACAAAACCAGTCCGATTAATGACCAAACGACTTTTATGTGAGTTTTAGCGCCCGCCAAAGTGAATTTTTGTCCCGCCAAAGTCTTATTTGATCGGTGAGTAGCCTAGATGAACTGCTGCGCGTGTGACAGAGTCACACAGTGCATGTTTAACTGAAAGAACGAGCAGAGAGAGAGAGGTCGCGCGCGCTCTCTCTCTCGGAGCCAGGCGAAAAAGTAAACAAGACTTCACCATCTCCAAACTAGGCGCTGTCTTCCTCTCTCTCCCTCGCACATATTAATCAAAATAAATTGACACGGTGGTAAAAAGTCGGAAATGTTTTCTGTGTTGACACAAATCTTGGATGTCCATGTCCTAACTGCTGGGATAATCACACAACGCGCACACGTCCAATTCGCGAACTAATGACTCATTTGAACGATTCATTTTAATGAATGGTTAAAACAACTGATCTTTCCAACAGTGAACTCAGGAGACGTCTGAATCGGTGTATAACTAATCAGTAACACTTTACAATAAGGCTCTATTTATTACATAAATTACATAAAAGTACAGTTTGCTTACTCAAGCTTTAAAATATTATTATTTTTTTTATTTTTTTTGAAAAGCATATGACCACATTTTTCCACACAGTGCTATTAAGAATCGATAAGAGAATCGTTAAAGAATCGGATCGATAAGCAGAATCGTCAGTGGCATTTTTATTATTGATAAAATCTTATCATTTCCCATCCCTATGTGAAGACGGTAAAATTATAATCAAACATTAAAGAACATACATGTTTTTTTTTTTTTTTAAGAGTTAACAGTTAAAAATATTTTGCTAACATGAAGTCTTGTCACTGTCAGTCTTTTTACATCAGTGAAAAACTAGGGTATGCAGATTAAGACCATCAGCATGCATTGATTAATCCCATGGCATGTAGCAAAAAAAAAAAAAAAAGGTGCGACCAAATCATGCTGGTGCGACCAACTGAGAAAGTTGGTAGCACCAGTGCAAGTGGGTCTTGAGATTGATTATACTTGTCTAGGTGGGTCCTAGAATGAAAAAGTTTGGGAACCCCTGCGCTATAGAACAAGCGCGCCTGCTCTTAAAGGGAATGTGAGATGACGCTCTGATTGGTTTATTTCACGTTACGCCCAAACCACACCTATGAATAATGAAGCTACTTCAGACCAACCCATTTTAGATTTGCGTCGGGCGCAAGAGTCATTATCCCAGGCGGTATCATAGCAACAGCGCCCAAGACCCGCCCACAAAGTTACTTGCGTTTCGCGCTTGATACTTGCGTTTCAGATCGTTAAAATAGGGCCCAATGAGTTGGTTTCAGTTCAATTATTTTTAGCTTGGGCTCAATGCATACTGATTAAAGTCTCAAGATTGTCATATGTCGTGCCATACACGTAAAAGCAGTGAATTATATGCAAGGTACCTGCATCTCTCTGTCTCCATACTTGTTGGGATGGCGACTAGCTTGACTCTTCCTCCGCAGTTTCTTGAGCTGTGATTGGCAGCGCTCGATGGACTCCACCTTTGACTTCCTCTCACTCTGGTACTTCTTCAGCGTTGACTGGAAAAAGTTTTCATACAGTATATTACGTTTCTGGTACAATAGTGACAGTTCAGGAGGAGGAGTTAATTTCCATATAAATCTTTTCTATCCCACCTCAAAAGCAGCAAAAGCATTTGCAATACAACATGAACACAGTAAGTACTTTTTACTTAACTTTTTTATGTAAGTACATACAGTATTAGATAAAGACACCTAATATAAAGTGTGTCTGAAAACCCTGTGTTGATTTGTTTGAGCTCCCTAATTTAGTCATTTTAGTATGTTGTTTAGTTAAATAGTCATTTACACTCACGGTGAGATATTTGATGTCTAACTCCAGTTTCTGCTCCAGTTGAGACAGCAGCTCTGAATGAAACAGCTTCAGCTGCAGACAGACAGAAAATGTGGCATTCAGTCAAATACAGTGATTATGGAAGCGCACTGGTCTTAGATTAACAGTGTCTACAAAGACTATGGATATAGAAAGACGGTTCACTCCTATTACTTATGAATGGGAGAAACTGCAACGCGCAATATGGCGGAATACTCCCTTTTCCCATCACAAATCAGATCGGAAAGGCATTTATTTTCAATAAAAATTAAGAAAATATTAGAAATGGGAAATTTATTTAGTATAAATAAAGTGTCTAACATGTGTTTAATAATAAAGTGTTTATTGGTTAGGGGTACGTATAGGACAGGCTTTATTGTCCTAATAAGGCGGAATCCATTTAATAATTTTAATAAACATAATCCTTTACGCTCTATGTTATTATTGCATACCGTTATATTTACCCACTATTTACTATATCACTGTATACTATGCTGTATAAATGGCATCTAACTGCTATTTACACTTATTGCAAAGAAAATACTGCTATTTTTACAGAGTATAAATAGAATCTATTGCTATTTGCACTTAGTGCCAAGATTATTCACTGCAGCCTCTAAAAATTGCACTAAACTAAAATGGAGACATCAACAGTAGGTTTTAGGAATGTGTTCCTATTGGCACTTTAAAATGCTCTCTTATTTCTCAAATTTGTTCTGCATGACTATCATTCCTTTTCACACTCCGATGTTTTATCTCACGCTCTTAAAACTAAAGGTTCTTTATTAAAGGCACACTATGCAGTTTTCGTTTTTGTCAAACAGCGACCCCTAGAGTCACTGTGGAGTACTTGTATTTAACGTTACTGTCGTAAATACCACTCACGCAGAGCCGTCTCTGCACTCTTCCGACCGCGCTTTCTTCGTTTTCTTCGTCGACTCGGTCATGATTCACATCTGAACTGCGTGCTAGTGTCTTCCATAGAGGCTGCTTCATATGCTGTTGATGATATGCTCTTCATGTGCCATAAAGCAAGTTGCGATTCTCGCAAGATTTGGAGGGGCGTCCCCCCCCTGCTTTGCGATCGGGATGATTCGCCCTACTACGAGTTCGTTTACCATCGAAATGACTTTGAAGCTGTTATATTAAGGTACAAATCTTGCACAGCGTGCCTTTAAAGTTTCCATGAAGAACTTTTAGCATCTATGGAATATTTCCAATGCACAAAGGTTCTTTATAGTGGAAGAGGGTGCTTCAGATTATTAAAATGTTCATCACACAAAGAAAAACATGGTTCTTTAAAGAACTGTTCTCTGAAAGTTTCTTTAGGGCAGTGTTTCTCAACTGGTAGGTCATGGAGACCTTTTTAAGTGGGTTGCGGAGTATGTAGCCACGACAACAAAAAAATGTAATTAAAAATGTTTTTCTGATGCGCGAGACTTTTCTTTTGAAAGACATGCATGAAAGCTGTTGACCCTTCCGCAAAGACTTTGCTCTTCTGTCATACAGATCTCGCTTTCCCATTCCACTGCTCTACTTTTCCTTTGTTTCTGTGGTGAACTGCACATTCCAGGGCCCAGTTTATGGCCGGGCCCCTCTCTTACTGCAACAGTGGAGAAAGGTTTGCAACATTTTGATTGGATCTTGGTGGACTAACACAAACAAATGTCCAACACCATTAGATAAGGATGCTAGCACAACTGACAGACACCTTAAGCATGAGAAGGACAGGACTTCTCATTGGTCCACAGGCAGTTTCTGCCCTAATCCCTAAGGTTTAAGACAACCACCATAAAAAGTTTTAAGGACTTTTTGGATGCAAGAGCAATGGCTGCAACAAAAGGAGGCCACAATGATCCACACAAATCCATTCATTACTATGTTTGGGAACCTTAAAACTGGTGAAAACTGCACACATCCATTTCATACTTATTCAGAGAAATAAATACGTTTTCTCGGTGACGGCTATTTGTAATGCAACATCTTACACAAATTCAGCTGTTAATATACAAATGAACGCATGCATGACAGTTCAATCTTTTCCCATCTTGTTTGGACTCTATTTGTTAAGAATATTGCCAAAAGTATTCTGGTGGTGGTTATGGAAAGTGAGAAATGCATCGGTAAAATAAACTTTAAAGGGTTCTAACTGTGTGCCTTATGCAAATGAGTTCCATAGGGAAAATAAAAGTGTTTCACTGTGTCAGCAGCCAATCACAGCACTAAAGTGGAGAAGCGCCAAATTGCACTATCCTCATTGGAAAGGGATAAAGGTGTCCTTTCAACAGACACTCCTAGTTCTGAGCCTCCCATCGGGCGAGACATAACAGATATACTCTTCTGAGTCTGTCCTGTAAGGGGAGAGACAGAAACAGATCATCAGAGTTCTGAGTCTCCCATCAGGTGAGACCTAACAGATACGCCGTCCTGCGTCTCCAGCCTGCAAAGGTGAGACAGAAACAGGCTCCATGCTCTGAGTCTACAGCTTGTGAGGCAGCAACAGATACGACACCGTTCTGAGCCTCCAGTCTGTGAGGAAAGAGACAGTAACAAACACATTCAGAGTCCTTATCCAGCGAGACAATAACAGATGCACCACGTTACAAGTCTCCATGCCAGAGAGACAAAAATGGATTGACCAAGTCTCTGGCCCAAAGAGGCAGAAGACAAACAGATATTTGCAACAAGGTTAAGCTCAGGAGAGCAAACCTTCACTTCAAGATACGTTCCTCTGCGTGTTCCAGATTCAGGAGATCAGCATCCCACAGAGCTTTGTGTTCAAGGCTGTTGAAACGGATTCTGACTCCTTTCCCCACTCCTTTCCCCACCGCCAGCGGACTGCTCACTCAGTCATGAGGAACGTAAATATCACTTTACCAAACCTCTTTCCAGAGATCTTGGCATTAGCCGCTTTCCGACTGGAGGAACCTTTTCACAGTTCCTAGAACTATTGGCTAAAGTACCCGTATGTTCCTGCGGTGCGAACACGCCGACTAGGAATGACTTTAGTTCTAGGAACTCCATTTGGAGGAAATAATTTTACTTCAGAGTAGGGTCTAAACCAGCACTATAGGATCTACTCATGACGTTAGTGTACGCTGATGACCGAACGCAGGCGGAACACCAGCACCTGCCATTTTTAAAACAGCTATATGTAAACACACAGATTATAGCCTATATATTTACTCCAGAAACTAGATACAAACATGGAAAACAGTGATAGATGGGTCTCTAAACCTTTATGCTGAAGAGAAAATCCAACGCAACTTTGAGGGGACCAAGTCAAACATGATTATGTATTTCTGCTCAGCTAGCAACACTGGACATCAAACACACGGCATAGGCTAATAACTTTTTTTTCATATACTGTGTACTTTCTATAACAATTCTATCTAATAACATGTTAAACAGTACTGTTAGACAGATCGCTAACTAATGAACACAGAGAATGCGAGCATTGTTTGCTCTGGCGTTCTCAGCGCCGTCAAAATAAAGGTCCGTCGCTCCGTCAAAATAGGAGTCGTGCTTGCGTCACTCCCTTACCCCTCCTACCAGTTCCTATGGCCACTTGGCCAGTGCGAACGCAAACAGCAAAACCGAGTTTGGGGGAGAGTAGTTCATAGAACTGTTTAGAAGTGGACAGTTCCTATAACTAAGTTCCTGTAACTACTTGGTCGGAAAGCGGCTATTGTTGTATATTATCAGTATATGTGATGCTGGATCACAAAACCAGTCGCACAACAATACAAGGGCATGGGTCAAAATTTTAGATTTTTCTTTTATGCCAAAAATCATTAGGATATTAAGTAAAGATCATGTTCCATGAAGATATTTTGTATATATAAAACATTTATTTTTGTGAGTGAATGCAGCACAATCGCTAACATAAATGGACAACTTTAAAGGCGATTTTGTCAATTTTTTTGCACCCTCAGATTCCAGATTTTCAAATAGTTGTATCTCGGCCAAATATTGTCATATCCTAACAATCCATACATCAATGGAAAGCGTATTTATTCAGCATGTGTTCATGTATACATCTAAAAAAAAATTGTAATTATAATTATAATTGAAATAATATTTCATTTATTTGTTTGATGCATAATAAGGTTCTTCACCTTATTAGTTTCATAGAAGATAAACAACAGTTTATCTTTCCATAAGATAATAACACTCTTCCATATAACCACACTCAACTTAATCACTTGTATTTTATGAGAGCACCCGCCATGGTGATGTTTGGCTTGTTGTAGGCTGTCTGTCAGCATCCGCCGTGGGGCTTTTTTCAGTTTGAAAGATGGCCTGTTTGCACGGTTAGGCGAATATGCTTTGTGTATGTGTTCAATTATGTATCTGTCTGATCGTATTTGCTGTAGATGGATGGTTAAATTAATGTCACACGATCGGTCATACTGTAGGCTCTCATTTGCAAGTGCACTGATTGCGTGCCAGTCTCCGATAGGCTATACCTGGCATTTATTCAGTTGATTGCTCTTGTAAGTGCGCCAGATTGGTGCCAATTATTGTCATGTCTGCATTGTAATGCACAACTTTGCCTCTCCTTGTTATAAAACAGCGTGCATCCAAACAACTTTAGCCAACGCAAACTCTGTCAGTGTTGCTTTACGAATACTATAGCATATCGGATTATATTAAGTGTGTGCGTGTTGTCATGTAGGCTATAGACTGATTGTCTTGGCTTGCATCCATGAAATATTGTGATGTTATAGGCCTACCGCATATTGAGAAAATTTAGAACGGTATTGCGCAACAATCGGGAGATGGGACGCCCATGAATATTGATGGGTATTTTGCACACTGGCGATGCCACTTTGTAAAGAAACACTACGCATCTATACACAGAACACATAACATGCATGTTCATGACGTCACTGTTTTCCCAAATTTGCTTTTTTTTTGTTTACATGGAGAAACGTTTTTTTAAAAGTTTGCGTTTTCAGATCCCTAAAACGCCATTGTCATGTAAATGAATAGTCAAAACGCATAAAAAGTTTTTTTGTTGAAAACAGTCATGAAATTAAGTAACAATAAATTGCGTAACTAGTATGTAGCTTTGAGGGATTCGCATGCAGGTATGATGTTCATTCTATTCATCAGGATCAGTGTCCATATATTTTATTAACAGTTCATGTTAGTATTGTGTATTTACCATCGTAACTGTAGTTCCCGTAACCTTTAGCACTACCTGCTACAGGAATTATTACTTGTCATACTGCATATTAAATGTCACTTTGGTATGTATGAAAGAATGTTCAAGAAAAACTGAATTATTTTGCAGAAGACCACCACGTCCTCTACTTACCACATCCTCTAGTTGGACCTGGATCTGCCGATGAACCTCTGCCATCTGGAATAATGTGTCACCTGAATCAGTAGGAAATAATGAGAAGACGTGTCAAAGACTTTGTGCGCAATCAGAAAAACTCAAAGCATGAGATCTATATCAAATGTATTATCAAACATACTATCATACACAACCTGATAATGACATCTAATATTCATCTGACTCACATCGTACATGACTCCATTAAGGTCACATTTGCTAATTTTAAGGCTAGATTTTAAAGGGATCGGTCACCCAAAAATAAATTCTGTCATCATTTACTCACCCTCAAGTTGTTCTTAACCTGTATGAGTTTCATTGATCAGTGGAACTAAGGAATTTTGACGAATGTGGGCAACCAAACAGTTTCTGGTCCCCATTTACTTCCAAAGTATTTTTTTTTTTAGTAAGTCAATGGGTTCCAGCAACTGTTTGGTTACCCACGTCGAAGTTCAGCAGAAGAAAGAAATTCATACAGGTTTAGAGGGTGAGTAAATGATGACAGAAAGTTCATGTTTGGGTGAACGATCCCTCTAATGTAATGTAACAACTTCATGCTATTGGATGAGAAGAAACCTTGGGTCGACCTGAATGACGACACTATTGCCTTGTGTAGAGATGCTTATAGCTGAATTAAGTTTGTTTCATAATTTGATCAACTTGATTAAACTAAACTGAATGAACCCTAAACGGCCTTGAGCTCAATAATGATCTTGTGTAGAGCGGCTGTATAGTTGAATTGAGTTCACTTCAGAACTTTGCAACTTTGACACAATCAATTAACTAAATTTAATCAACATTGAACTAAACTGAGCTGAATAATGACACTATTCTCTTCTCTCAGCTGAAATTGTATTTGTTTCATAATTGAAGAACTTTGCTAAATTAATAGTTAATTACTGTGAAGCTGCTTTGAAACAATCTGTATTGTACAAAGCGCATTACTCATACATGTGACTTGACTCTCTGACCTATTCAGTAAACAGATGCTGTAAATGCACCATTATGCAGGTAAATAGCCTGTTTCTCCTTTGACAGACATTCAAATGCAGGCATGCACATTTTTTTACAGAGATTTTATCATATTAAAGCAGATGTGTTCATCACCGGTGCCTGATTTAAACAGCATGTTTTTTTCTTTTTCTTTTCAGGGGGAAAGCTCTTGGAAAGCTAACAGACTGCTTTCTCCAGCTATACTGGACCAGCTTGGACTTGACCTGTCAAAACATCTTCATATGTTGGAATAATCTTGAAATTCCATAAACTATAGGATCATAAAAAAAAAGAAAGAAAGTTCTTTATTGGCATCAATGGTTCCATGAAGAAACTTTAACATCTACAGAACTTTTCCATTCCACAAAAGGTGGAAAAACGTTATTTAGCTTATTAAAATGTTCTTCACACTAAAACATTGTTCTTTTAAGAACTGTTGACTTAAAGGTTCTTTGGGGAACCAAATATGGTTTATCAATGCATCGCCCCTTTTGAAACCTTTATCTTTAAGAAAACATTTGTCAGAACAGAATTGAAGAGAGTAATTTCTTCCTTTAGAGGATGTGATACTCGTGGCAATGTCTGTCCATTCTTAAGTTTCATTGAAGGTGAAAATTTGTGGCGTGTTTTGTTGTTGGTTCCAGTGGGCCGAGCTGTGGATGTTGGCCTTCTTTATCCCCTACTGAGCAACTGTGTGTGTGAAACTTGGCATCTCTCCTTCGCTGCCTCCCTCCCTCCCTCTCATCCACCCCCGCTGTGTTCAGCAGTACAATGAGATCATGTGGTGTTGTTAATCTTTCAACAAAGGCCCCTCTCTCTCTCTCTTTTGCCCCTCTCTCGCTTTCTCTTAGTTTCTTCATCTCCATTTTATTGTACAGGCTTGCCTCTTCATTTTCTTCTGCTGCAGTCATTTGTTTCCACGCTTTCGTTTCCTGTAAACTCTGATGTACCGTGAACTTAAAACAATGTAGTTATATTTACTTGCATATTCACAATAAGTTCTCACCACTGACTTTACTCTGCCGGACATGTCCCTCCAGAAACAGATCTGAATAGCCCTGATCTAAAAAGGGTTACTAAAGTTAACTAAAAACTATAATGTAAAAAAAAAAAAAAAAAAAAAAAAAGTTCATTGAAAGAAAACAAAATATAAAAATATATAATAAAAACTATATAGAAATATTTAGAGAACACCAAAAACTACTAAAACTGACAAAAACACAACAAAAATATCAAAACTACAGTAACTGAAATGAAAATGAAAACAGAAAATATTAATAAAAACTATAAAAGTAGCTCAATAATACTAAAATAACACTGGATCTAAATCATGGGGACTGGTGTAATTTAGAATCAATTGCTCCATGTATTTTTTTAGGCAATTATTATTACATGTAGTGATGCAACTAGTTATAATCCTATAACGTAATATATTTGAACACTATTTGCTCTTTTATTGAAACAACAGTCTTAATAGCAGCTTGTTTCTGATTACAAACTCTGCTCCTGAAGGCCACAGTCTTACAGATTTTAGCTCCAAATCACCTGCCTGGACGTTCCTAGTGATCCTGAAGACTTGGGCCGAAATCGCCCCTTATATCCTTAAATAGGACACTATTTGAGGGGACAGCCATTTGTAGTGGTGTCTGAAACCATAGTGGACATTATCTTGTGCACTCAGTCAATCCCACAATGCACCACAACAGCGAGTGTACAACTGATGTACGCTCAATGGCTCAAACCAAAAGACTCCATCCATCCATTTTCCAAACCGCCGGTCCAATGTGGATACAGCGTAATATCATACAAGTATAAATTCCATTTGAATTGATTATTAAATTGTTTAATTAAGGTTTATACATGCCATAGAGTTCAAGATAAATATTTTCATTACTACTAGAGCTGCCAGTTTGCTAAGTCTCAAATGGTAAATGGACTGCATTTATATAGCGCTTTCACAGACCCAATGGCCACCAAAGCGCTTTACAATATTGCCTCACATTCACCCATTGCCTCACATTCACCCATTCACTCACTCATTCATACACCGACGGCGGTGTCAGCCATGCAAGGCGATCCAGCTCGTCGGGAGCAGCTGGGGTTAGGTGTCTTGCTCAAGGACACCTCGACACTTGGTCAGGTGGAACCGGGGATTGAACCACCAACCTTCCGGTTTGTAGACAATCTACATGAACCACTGAGCCACTGCCGCCCCGTGAATGATTATTGAACCGCAAGCACAAGCTATGCAAAAGCGACAGCAGCTTCTGGTGCACTCAGTGTCAATTCACTCACTCGTTTTCATTCGCTCCTTCATCAAGTGGACTATAGCAGTGCAGTAATGTAGGGAAAAGCTATTTTGGACACAGCTCTTGATTCAGGTGTGTTACATTAGTAATGAGTTTGACAACCCTGGACCACAGACTCCAATCATCACCACCTCAAAAAATCCCTCGTAACAGTCACTAAAAGCTCTCTCTCTCTGTTACTTATCTTTCTCGAAAACACATAAAATAACAGTTCAAATTCTAACATAAACTCTTGCCATCCAGTCACACACAAAACATGCAGTGAGCTGAAAATCCACTGCCTAATCTCTTGACATTATTAAAGGGATACTTCATAGATTAGCATTAAGCTTTGTACCAGTAGAAACACGGTAGTATTTTCGAGTGACCGTGCTTCCCTCCCTCATGTCCCCCTGAGACGAGAGATTTCTGTATTGTGTGTCTGGAAAAAAACCTCTGATGTCGCAAAAATCGTCATTTAGCTCATCAGAGGCTTTTTTGTCCAGAGGCGAGAGACTCCAGCCAGTAGGAGGAGCTCGTTCCGCATTTTTTCAACCCGCCCATAGGGGGATCTCACCATAAAACGGCGTCTTTTCAGTTTCGAGTCGACTAGTAGCCTAGTTGTATCATTTCTTCCGATACTGCCCTCTGTAACCGGTAGGCGTGGCTTGGGAGTGGCCTCGTAGGGCAGCGGAGCAAGTGCATTCTGGGAGTTGTTGTCTTTCATCCACATGAGCATTTTCTGGATTTTCTCAGTCTAGAAGGCACCAACTTCTAAAATAATTTCACATTTCTACTACATAAAATACACATTCATCTTTCCAGCGGTGAAATATCCCTTTAAGTGGAAATAGTTTAATTGTAAATGTACTGTAAATATACTGCTCTTGCATTCACTTACCCAGTTCTTTTGAGCCCTGGCTGTCACTGGCCAGCTCTCCTAGTTTGACCAGAGCGTCAAAGTATCCTTTAGCTGCGACTGTGACGCCTGTAGAGCAGTCAGAGAGACAGAGACAGAGAGTCAGGGATTTCAGTCCGTGACACTGATTTCCTGTGGACTTTAACCCACAAAAAAGTGAACTATTGAAGTGTCTGACCCGTCAGAGCCTTTTCATAGTGTTTCCCCATCGTGACAAAATTCTTCAGACTGGGGTTGAACTGGTCCAGAATGCCCTGAACACAGAATCAGCAATAACTGACGTTAGGACACAACTGTACACATTTTGATCTGTAATTAATTACAGTACTGAAACAGAAGGATGCAAGAAACGGATAAATACCCATTTTGGCCGCACTGAAAAAATGGTAGCCTAAAAAATTTGCTTCATGTGTTAACATCTAAATTAATAGATTTTATTCAAAAGAAAATTATTTAACATGACTGAATCAAACTAAATATAATAGGTTACACCAACAAAACCAAATTTAAGGGATTCAATTACTAATAATTTAACAGGATAAAGTAATGCATGAAGAGGGATATTGTAAAACCATCTGTGTAAGTGTCAATGTTGTGAAGCAAATGTTTTGTTCAAAGCTAGTTTATTTAAAATGTTCATATAAAAATACAATTCATACAGACAAAGACTGGAATATGCATTTAGAATTAATGTTTTGCGGCATTTAAAGGTAAAAATGTCTACCCAGCTAACAAAAATATGTTCTAAGAATATTTTACAAACGTTACTGTGAAAAAGTTTTCAGAACATTCAAAACATCCAGTTATTTAGATGTAATAAAATGTATTTTTCTTGGTTATGTGAACATTAGATAAAACATAAAGTTTTGTCTTTTTTATTATTTTGCAAATATTATGTGAATGCTACTTTTGCATGTTCTCTGAACCATCTGAAAAAAGTAGTAAGTTTTAAAGTTTAATAAACCTTAGACTAATGTCAAACTAAAATGTTTCCAAAAAAAGTGTCCCATGAATGATGTATAAATAACATTTATGTGCTAATGTTTTGATAACGTTATTAAAGACTATAACTGAGTGAACGTTTTATTAATGTTACTGGAAGAACGTTTGTTCATAATTTTGAGAGAACCTCATAATGAGAGAGAACATATATATATATATATATATATATGTTTTGTTTTTTTACACATAAAACATACAACAAATAAAAGATTACATTTCTATGAACTTGGCATGTGTTTAACGTTTTATAGATATCTCCTTTTATCGTCTTCAATAGTCTTTTCATTGTCTCCTTTAGTCTTACCTTGTAGACATTTTCTGTCATCTTGTTGACCTCATCTGAGCGTGACATTGTGCTTCTCTCTCCAGCTTCAGTTCACCTTTCTTTTACACGTAAATCACAGCACAACTGGCTACATGGAGAGAAGGAGAGCAAGAAAGTGAGATGAATCGGGATCATTTCATTTGCTTTTTTATTTGCAGAGATCTGCCTTGATTTTGGCATGGTATGAGGGAACATCATAATGATTTCAACCACAGTATAAACTATTCATCAATAATAACTGGTAACAAATTCTAATGGAAAATTAAGCAATTGTAACTAGAATATTTAGATGTTCTAAAACACTGTAATTATTGTGAAGTTGAGATAACAACCCCAGACGTCTGAGGAATGCGTCTGAGGAACATTGCTGAAGGGATTTGCTTCTATTCAATCACAAGAGCATTAGAGAGGTCAGGCATTGTGTGATTGTGTGTTTAGTCCAGGCTCGCAGTCACTGGCCCAGTTTGGACTCGGCCAAGATGACAAACCATTTTGGCATGGATGTGCACGGAGATATTGACGTTCAAAAACAGGAAACCAAAGTCACAATCTTGGAAGAAAAGAATCGTCTAAAATATCACTGTGTCACCAAAAGACCCAACACATATAAAAGCCCCAGATATTTAAACCAAACCATCAACAGGAAGGACATTTTATGCAGGAATATAACTGTCATATTTAAGCAAAAGTGCATTAGGCGTGCAGAAGCATTGCTTTTATCAAGTCAAATCTATTTGTATTTATAGCACTTTTCACAATACACATTGTTTCAAAGCAGCTTTACGGAAAACAGAATATCTTCATGCCTTATGGTTGCATTTAACAGATTAGAGATGTGCAATATTATAGTTTACATTTTGAGACGATACAAGGAATCAAGCCGTTGAGATTTGCTATATATAGCATGTACCGCTCTACGTATGTATACTGATAAAGTTGGACATACTTATGTATTCAACTTTATACAAAGAGCTGCGCGATAATGTTCAGTTCAGTTGAGATTTTCTGTAGGCTATATATGGCTTCATGTGAGTGTACTGTTTGTTTGCAGGTAAAATAATAGGATGTCCTTAATATACATCTTTTAAAATGTCGCTAAACTGTCACTATATTAACCCTTTAACTGTCAACTACCGGGCGCTTGGTGCTCTCTTTTTTATTGTCTTTGTTTTTTCCTATCACATATTTTGAGACTCAAGGTTCCATATTTGGCGACTGTTTTGTGATAGAAGTGATATTGTGAAAGAAAATTATTAATTTGTCACAGTAAAACTCAATGGAATGTGTGTGTCATCCGGTGGCTATTTATGGTATTATGCTTAAACAAACCTCAATTTTTGTGATATCAACTTTAAATTTGGAACACAACTTGATTAGACATACAATATGTCTTTGATTTTATAGCAATTTTATAGCAATTTTATAGTAAAAATTATTTAGTCAAATATATATTTTCTATCAAATAAAAAATGTTTAGTACAGTACTTTTTTTTTACATTAAACTTAAACTTCTATAACTTTTTTACACTTTCATTTTTTGAAGTGTATGTCTGCAATAATCTGCCGAGTGTCTTCTTGAAAGGGAGACCAAACTGAGGACTGTACTCCAAAGCATTAATTACATCCATTTAAGTTTGGATAGTGCATTTTCATATTTTTGCTCAAAAAGGGGGTTACGGTAAAGGGTTTAATGGGTTTAATAAAGTCATTAATGGCACACATTTTCATTAAAGCATTATTTTATTAATGAAATTCTGCTAGAAGATCTAATCTCTGATATACAGAACATGCCCCCAAAAATGATTTGCTGTCAGAAACCTGAAGTAGTCCGGCTGACTTAAGTCATAATATTTCTACCTGAATAATTATGTTAGATGGCACCACATGACGCATGTTATAGGTTATTTGACATCTTATGGAACTGTTACCTTGTAAGCATTTTTTATTTTGTGAATTTCAAAATAAAGACCACCCCTGTCAGTGAACCTCAAGAGATTTCATTGTCTGAGTCTGGCCAGAGCCACCCTAAGACACTGTTATTGCATGTCTTAAGGTTATGAAATTGAGTCTGATATGCCATAGTGCCCTGGAGGAGAGCAATTCTTCCCCAGTCCAAGTGCAAGAGTCACGCCGCTGAACAAACACTGCGCTTTCCCTTTCTGGAAAGATCCCGAATAAAAGATTCCAGTCAGGATTACCCATCACATAAAGCTTCAGCTCTGAAGGCCAGTGTTTACACCAGGTCAGCGCTCTCATGCGTGTTATTAGAGAAAGATTAGGAGGAAGAATTTGACCTAAATGATCAAGTGAGACAAAAAAATAACATTCTCATCATATGACACTTCCATTTCCCATTATTCTCGTTTTTCTTTGATTCACACTAGCTCTGTTTCCATCCGAAGTTGCTCATTATTTTGCGCAAAATTGGAATATCACATAAAACATTTGCCAATAAAGCACCTTTTCCATTCCATGTGTTCAAGAGAACAAAATCACTTTTCAAAATATCTGATGTAATAAAGATGGAAGTTTGCTGCAGTCGGGGAAGCCAATGTGTCTCTTTTTTACTACATCCAAAATTCCCATAAAAATAGCTGGATGGAAACAAAGCTAATGAGAGCAGATGATTGACTAATAGTTCAGTGATTCACCCACAATTCACAGCATCCATGTTGTACTTTTATGCCTGCTACAGACTGTGTGATTTCAGCAATCCTATAAGATCACCACAAATCACAATGTACGACATGGATCTAATAAACTTGGGTACGACATGATGTTTTATTAACAAAGTTCGGGAGGAGCAGGTTCAGATAATAAACCAAATTATGCACAGCTGGAGATTAATCAGTAATCAACTCAATGACAGAGTATAAATTCACAGCAGACCTATCTCTGTTCATTGAAAGTTGTCAGCATCCCTCCTCCACCCCATTTCCTCACTTCCAGTTCCATCTACACTTACCAACTGGGAGTACTCTGGGTTCGGGCCTAACTCCGAGCTCGGAGCCCTCTCGCCGGACAGCACGCCAAATACGCATAAACTTATTGTACTAATTATATGTAGATGTGAACTCGTGAAATGTATTAAGATTGTATGATGATGACACTTATTGAATCATAGTCTACGACGCAGGTTAGTATAGAAGAATAAAAGGTCTTCAGCCTGCGCTAGTGGTGAACAAATACAGCAAGATGAATCAACATTTGACAATTGTGGTTTTTATGTGCGCTGAAAAAAAGAGGAGAATATGGACATGGTCATGGCTTGGGAAAAGAGGCCAACTTAGCATGCAAATCTTGCAAATGGAGCTTGAGGTAAGAAGTTTTAAGTTTTAGCACCATATCACATTGATCAATACACCATTTCATGTTGAATTTTGATTGGCTAGTCAGTAGACGTGGGTCGTAGTATCAAACACACTGTGGGATGATCATGCTAAAGTTCTGACACTGTCAGAAAATGATCGCAGGCTATCTTTGGGTCATCTTTGAACCTCTCTCACTGGACGACGTAGGAGTAGGACCACCGTTTACGAGCCACGACTACAGAAATCACCACGATTCTTTCATCTTTCGTCTGGGACAGCCCAAAATTGTACAATGTGTACTGGCCATTAGGGGTACAACAGCTCGTCACTAGGGCAGTTTCCTTAAAGGGACAACTTTGTGCCTTATATTTACCCCAAAAAGTACATTAGAGTAGTAATATATAGCCATAAGGCATTACTATGAACCTTTTAGGGTAAATAAGATACAAAGATGTCACTTTAGGACATCCCTTTTTGTAAAGAGTCAGTAAGTTTTAGTTTACATTACAGCCATGAACCATGGTTTGCTATTTGAAATTCAGTTAAAAGCAAGTGGTTTTGGGGGAGGGACATTCTTGCATTTGAATGAACAAAAATGTGTAAGCAGCCCTGAGTGCAACAAGAGTCATCCGTATTTCTGTCCATTTCCCTTTAAGAGAAAGACTGTACATTTTAAGTGAATTCATATGCTCAAAGTTAATTTTCTCAGTGTTTAGGAGAACATTAGCAGATAACTTCAAAACTAACACGCATAGATTTTGGAAAATGAATCTTTAAGACCAACACCACACAAAAACAGATTGTATTTCTACTTGATCAAACTTTAGTCTTCACTGAAGATGTAATTGTATCACTGCATGTTTCTGTATATTGCCACATTCCATAATATCATAAATATATAGCATTCATTTTTATATCGACATTTTTTATGTAGCCTACATAAAATTTGTTGTCTCTAATGTTTTCACATATTTCATATAGGCTACTTCTCTCATTGTTGACACCTGTTCCCTAATAGGGCTGGTGTTAAAGTTATGTAATTGCGATGAGATATTATATTGAGATTAAATATATGAGGTAAAAATGACGAGTAGATTCTGCTAATTTAACACACACTGAAAGACTGTAATGAAAACTTGTGTGAGCTGATATGAAAGTGACATTTTAGTAGAGCATTGCTGCTTAAATGCAATAGTTCACAAGGCTGAACAAAAATGATTCAAAGCTAAAAGAAAAAAAGCAATGCAACTTTATCAGCTCGTTGCCATTTACAATGCTAATCACGTTGACTAAACATTCGCATTTTTAATATTTGTTCACATGGCACTTGTTGCACTGAGAGTCATTTAGCAGATTGTTCGTTTAATGAATTGAAAGAACTACAGTGTTAGTGGTTATTCAGAGGTTTTGTAGCCTATCATATAGTAATTTTCCTACCTTTTCAGTGTTCATCGTTTCCTCACCGCTTTGTCTGGTGTTTTTTTCTTCTCGTCACTTTTCCTTCTATGACTTTCCGTTCAGTGGTGGGGGTAGTTTAGTTAGTTTGACCCAGTAAATCCCTCTTCCACCCCTCACCCCTCACCCTGTCTCTCCCAAACTCCTCACTGAATCCAGGTCAGAACACATTCAGTGCTCATTGTTCTTCAGATCACATGCACTCATGCTCACATCAAACTTTAATCTTCATTCCGCCTAAAATGTCCATTTGCTGTCGGTATGTAGATCTCGAGCGGCTCGTTCGTCGCTGTCTCTGTCTCTGTCCCGGACAATGTCGGTCTTCTTACTCTCTGTCAGTCTCTCTCACTGGGACTGAATGTCAATGAGGTAACGGGACTGAGCTGTGAATAGAGCCTCCGCTCATTACAGGACCAACACACACACACACACACACACACACACACACACACACACACACACACGCACAGACAGAGAGAGAAATCCCACTCTCATTCATAACCCGTTCTGTGTCCACGAACACTTTAAATTCCATAAGTAGAATATTAAAAGTGGAATGTGCAAAAAAATGTGGTTAAAATTAGGCCTACATGGGGCAGAATATAGGCTTCAAGAAACATCATAATTCTTAGCCTAAATGTAATTAACATTTAGCCTACTTTAAACTTAATATCAACAGAATTTTGGTTTATCAAAGCGTTGCTAAGCCAATAAGCCAATTAAATGATCTGACATCGCCTATTTTGACTATTTGATCAGCTTAATGCAATATCTTAACTATACTCAACAGGTCATTCTGAGGAAGCATGACAAGTTGCATGGAATTCACAGGGAACGCTATATCTAAACATTTGTCACAAGTTAGATGGCAACATAGTGTCGGCCCAGATCCGGCCCACATCTGGCATACGTGGAATCCACATATGTGGCCCGGATCTGTGTCTGGGTCAGCCGCTAATAAACTGCATTGTGAATGACTGATTGTTATGCATTGGCTATTACAGTTTTTATGAATTGCTGAAACACTAAATACCAATTTTCTGAACCAAATTCTCAATAGCCTAAACCACTTTAACACACATTGTTTTTGCCACAATAAATCACTCTTTCTGTAAAGTGAAATCTCATGCACTCTTTTTTGCTAATCTCTAAACACATTCTCACTCACTAAAACACATTTCGCACTGTGATGCACTTGTTTCAAAACGCTAAACACAGACAGGCAAAAGTTAAACACAACTACAACACAGTTGTCATCATTTACACACATCGACTCAAAATTGTTATTTCTTACAGTTTTTTATTTTTTTTTATTTTTTACACACTAAATAAAATGTGGAACTTGAGGCTCAGTCAGTGAAACCATTCACTCATCTTCTGATCAACTCATTATACGCTTTACACTCAGTTTGAAATTGGAAAACAAACTTTTTGCAAAACTTTGAACACAGTTCTCTACATGCCACACTCATTTATTGATGACCTACACCCTATGATCATGTGTGAAAACACCTATACATAAATTGATCACATAGAAATCAAAACTCAGTTTTTGGAAAGAAATAAAAAAAATGTACCCCCTTGAATTTCTGTTTATAGTGTAAATATATATATATGTAATGAGTGATTATAATCAAGGTATTAATCAATATTTTTCCTTCTAAATATCAAATGAGTTGAATGACTTCTCTGGAGATTTTACTTTGTTATAGAAGTTACCAGTGTGATCACTGAGATGTTCTTTTCATGTATTCCATCCTTGAGAGAAAGAACTTGTTATCTTGATGTTTTGAGACGAGACTCCTGTTTATAGTTAGAGCCTGGCCAAATCCAACCTTGGAAAAGCTGTGTGTCGGTCGGTGTGTGTGTTATTCTTCTTGGTTACAGGTTAAGGAGCCACTGGCATTATTGGAGATTGACTGAGTTGTTGTTTGGGACATGTTGGCACCCAGCAACCCAAATCTGCGACCTGGAAGGTCACGACGTGCCTAACTTCAGGGTCTGAGTGTCAGCTGCATAATCGATGTGTAGGGTATAACGTATGTCTGTGTGTGTAGGGTATAACTGCTGTGATCTTTATAACTGTAAGCGGGGCGGCCTATGAACCTTGAAGCTGACTTCTGCTGATGAAACTGCAAACTATCTTCAGTAAAACTTTTCTTCAATTTGTTATAATTCTGACTCCGGGTCTTCTTTCAAACATCTGGTCCCTGGGTCCTAAATTGTTAACCCCTAACAACAGTATGTATTTATATATATATATATATATATATATATATATATATATATATATATATATATATATATATATATATATATATATATATATATATATATATATATATATATATATATATATATACATATATGTATGTTTGTATGTATATATACTATATATATATACAGTATTATATATATATATATATATATATATATATATATATATATATATATATATATATATATAAACAATTTTTGGAAGAATTTAAATAGTTTTGAAGGATGTGTTTGCTTTTGCAAGAGATGTCTCTTTTGCATGTTGTGTTTTGTGGTATTGTGTGTAGAGTTTCAAGAAATTGAGCCATAGTTTCAGAAATGGTAAGCAATTTGAAAAAACGGTATTTCTAATGATGTGATCAAACCAACAACACCGTAAGCCAGCTCAGAGTGCACCGGTGAACTGAATGATGATACCAACAATAGATGGAACGATCTGAGAAGAAGAGGAGGAAGAGTAAGAGGTGGTAGACGAGGAGGAAGAGGATGAAGACGAGAAAGAGCAAGGTGTAGACAGTGTTGTCAAGGCCAGAGGGTTTTTTCCTTTGCCTGGCAAGAGACAACATTGCCTGTGATGTGGACAGAGTCCTCAGGCTGGCCAACATGAAGACGTCACGCTGAGGCAGAATCAATCTCTTGCTGACCTTGATTTTGCAGTTGCACAACTTACAGTATTTGAGTGTACTGTAACATGCTGTTTATTTAGAGTGTTTATTTAATTCTTTTTTTTGTGGCTTTTGCAGTTGTATTTTTTTTACAGTATATGCAAGTGCTGAATATACAGACATTCAATAGGCCTACTATACAGTATTCAGTACAATACTATATACTTGCAGTACAGTGTACAATTTATTTACCTTACTACTGTAAATTGGGATTACTATAATTTGTTGTAAGCATGCTTTGGATGCTGTGTTCTCCATTTTTTGATGTAGTGTCTAATGAATGATCTGTAGTGTTTATAATATTGACTCATGTGTGTCTGAAAGCATTGTTTGAGCACAGATTAAATGGTTTTGAGGCAAATGTTTGATTTTGCCAGAAGAGTCAGATGTTCTCTGAATGTTGTCTGAAGATTTGGTTTTGTGTTTAAGGTTTTGATAAAGTGAGTGATGGTTTTGAGAAATGTGTTTTAGCAATTCAGAAAAAACTGTAAGTTCATTTAGGCTAAGCTTTTGCTCTGGAATCATTCATGATGACTATAATTACATCAGTTCGGTGCCTTCAAAGCATACATTCATATCCATTTCCACCAACCTATCTATCTATCTATCTATCTATCTATCTATCTATCTATCTATCTATCTATCTATCTATCTATCTATCTATCTATCTATCTATCTATCTATCTATCTATCTATCTATCTATCTATCTATCTATCTATCTATCTATCTATCTATCTATCTATCTATCTATCTATCTATCTATCTATCTATCTATCTATCTATCTATCTATCTATCTATCTATCTATCTATCTATCTATCTATCTATCTATCTATCTATCTATCTATCTATCTATCTATCTATCTATCTATCTATCTATCTATCTATCTATCTATCTATCTATCTATCTATCTATCTATCTATCTATCTATCTATCTATCTATCTATCTATCTATCTATCTATCTATCTATCTATCTATCTATCTATCTATCTATCTATCTATCTATCTATCTATCTATCTATCTATCTATCTATCTATCTATCTATCTATCTATCTCATTCTTATTTAAAACCATCCTCTTAGCCTGTTTGTCTTGGTCACACAAAATTTGGTATCCATCACTTTGAGAGGCTACTCCTTACAAAAAGTCAATCAATGAACATTCATTTAATCGTTAAATTACAGATGGATATTTTGATATCTCAGACACTCTGGTCCATATTGACTAATTGGCTTGTTTCTTGTAAATACAATGTCCAAACTTCGCAACAACAAAAAAAAATAAATAAATAAAACATGTGCACATGACTCGAATAACAGGACAACCTGAGGAAACATTCAAAAAGTCATAAATAAATGATGCTGGCGGATTATGATCAGCCGTTTATATCAGTGTGAATGACAGAAGAAAGCTGTAATACTTGTCCACTTGTAATACTATAGGGCCAATAGACAGGATAAGAAATAGGCCTACTTTTCTCATACAAGTTTTTATATCTTATGGTTTGGCATCAGTGTAAATGATTCAATAGCTTCACATGTACAGTAACAAATGCATATATTCATTTTAAAAACCAAGGTACACTTACAGTACCTCCTGATAAAAAAAAAAAAAAAAAAATGCTTATTGATCCATGAACATTACCTTAATTTTTTTTATAAATATATTTACGATATTAAATACATATTTATCATTTGCCAGACAACACCTTTATATTTTTTGTTGTTGCTGAAGTGGTGTTAATAGTATTTAAAAAGCAATTTTGCTGACAGAGTTGACAGAAAAACAATGCTCTGCTGCCCTCTTGCGTTTGGAAACAAACTTTCGGCCTGAATATTTTTAATGCGATTAGCATGAAGTTGGCCAAGTTGAAAGCTGACGTGAAAAATTACAGAACAGAAACCGTAGATGCTAACTGTTTTACCTGTGATGTAAATATGTAAATACATAAAATAACCACTAACTTATGTTGAAATTAATTTTACTAATATAAACTATATAAACTTGAATATTGATCTTCTCTGTTCTTTGTTGTGCATGTCTCTTCCAGTGGCGCAAACAAATTGAATTATTAATGCAGGATTGGATGTAGGCTAATTGTTAAATAACCACTTAACAGTGATAATAATGTATTATTAGCCTACTGCTTAGCTAAAAATGGAAAATTCTGCATTTAAAGCATGCCAGGTTGGGCAATCGCCAATTTCCAAAGAAATCAGAATTTTTGGGCTAAATGGCGATGAATGGAATTTCAGTATTTACATATATATATATATATATATTTTTTTTTTTAAATGAAAAACTGTATAAAAATAAATAAAAATAACTATATTTAATTTAAAACATTTTTTTATTTCATATCTTGATCAATATTGTACTACAAACAATGTTCATATTGAAGGCTATGAAAACAAACATAGTGAATGTAACCTTGCAGTCTATATCTACCTTGCAGTCTATCCCAAAAAATCACATTACATTCTAACATTGCAACATTACAATCTAAAAACAAAATAATGCTTTTTAAAGAAGTAGTTAAATTTACTAAACTTAAAATTAAAATAAACTAGTGCAAAATGCCCGTGCAAAACAGTTTTTGTGTGTGTTTTTAGTAATTGTTGGTTTGGTGCCCATGAAAGAGACGCATTGAATTCAGGGAGCAGGCTAGGTTACTACAATTGATGGCCGTGAATAAAATATAATATCTAGAAGTAAACAGTATAGCTATGCTTGAGCAAACAGCTTGTGAATAGGCAACTACAAATGATGCCCGTGAAAGAGACTGTGAACGCATTGAATAGGATATGTTTAGTTGGTGAATAGCATAGGCTACTATTACACAGTAGCGATAACGTTAAGCGCACCAGAATCTATCTAGATAGAAGTAAACAGCATAGCTGACTTATAGATTCAGTTTACATCCACAAATGAATATGAATTACATCCACAATGAATTACATCCACATCCGTCGATCCAGGGAGCAGTGCAAAGTGCCCGTGCAAAATCAGTTTTTGTGTGTGTTTTTAGTAATTGTTGGTTTCTTGGTAAAGAAACAAAATCAGTTTTTGTGTGTGTTTTTAGTAATTGTTGGTTTCTTGGTTAAGAAAACGTCTCGGGTTGCGTATGTAACCCTCGTTCCCTGAGTAGGGAACGAGACGCTGCATCGATACTCGATACTTTGGGGAATGCCCTCGGCATGACGCGTCTGAAGTCTGTAATGGAACTATTCCAATCTTGATTGGTGCTGTGTCTTTCGTCACTCGTGACGTTGCATGTGACGGTGATCCGGAAGCTATAAAAGGACAACGGAACATAGCCGCGTCAGCTTTTAAAGGGTCGAAGCAAGTCGTTCTCAGGAGCGCGAAAAGTGTGGCCGAGGGATGCAGCGTCTCGTTCCCTACTCAGGGAACGAGGGTTACATACGTAACCCGAGATGTTCCCTTTCGTAAAGGGAACTCCCGCTGCATCGATACTCGATACTTTGGGGAACGAATACCCACGCCACCACACTGAGAGACCCTGCCCTGGTGTGAAGCAATCTGGCACACTCAAGACATGAGAACTTGTGAACCTGGTGTAGAGGGCAGATCCAGACTGTAATGTTTGATGAAGGTGTGTGGGGAGGCCCAGCCAGGGGCATCACAGACCTCTTGAAGAGAAACCCCTGCTAGCAAGGCTCTAGAGGATGCCACTCCTCTGGTTGAGTGAGCTTTTATCAGGAGAGGTGAAGGCAGATTGCGCACCTTGTAGGCTGAAGAAATAGCCTCTACTATCCACTTGCTAATAGTCTGTTTGGAGACCGGGGAGCCCTTCTTGGATAACCCAAAACACACAAACAGCTGGTCCGACTTCCTCCAGCCCGAGGTCCTATGTACATAGGCCTCAAGAGCTCGAACCGGGCATAACAAGTGTAATTTAGCTTGATCAGCCGACACATGCGGTGGAGGATGAAAGGCCGGAAGGATTATAGACCGTGCCACATTCGTGGGCACCTTAGGCACGTAGCCAGGTCTAGGGTGGAGAATGGCTCTCACTCTGCCAGGGGAGAACTCGAGGCAAGAGGGAGCCACAGATAGCGCCTGCAGGTCGCCAACTCGTTTCAGGGAAGTAATAGCGAGCAGGAAGGCTGCCTTAAAGGATAACAATTTCTCAGACACCTTATCAAGGGGTTCGAAGGGTGCCAGGGATAACCCTTCGAGGACCACTGCCAGGTCCCACGTGGGGACCCTAGGCTGGATGGCAGGCCTCATGCTCCTGGCTCCACGAAGGAAACGAATTATGAGTGGGTGTGTCCCCAGCGTGCCCAGCCTTAAAAGGCGTGTGGAAGGCTGATATAGCCGCCACATAGACCTTAAGCGTGGATGGGGAGAGCCCGTCAGAGAAACGATTCTGGAGGAACTCCAGTACTGAAGCCACTGGGCAGTTAACTGGGTCCAACTGACGTTCTCTGCACCATAAAATGAAAATTTTCCATTTAAATGCATAAAGTTTCCTCGTGGAGGGGGCTCTAGAGTTTAGAATGGTCTCAACAACCTCGGTTGAGAGACCAGAATTTATGAATTGGTCCCCCTCAGGGGCCAATCCAGCAGCTTCTTGGGCTACAGCCAAGGGTGAAATATCACGACCTTGGACTGAGGAGGGAGGACCATCCTGATCCGGATTTACCGCGGAAGGCCTGCCAGAAGGGCCCAGATGTTTGGAAGCCATATTTGGGCCAGTCAGTACGGGGCTACTAAGAGTAAGCTGATCCCGTACTGCCGAACCCTCTTGTACTCTAGAACCCCCGGGGGCAGAACAATATACACAGACATGGCCTCAACCATGTCTGTATCATGATATCCAGACCCAGCAGAGCTGGAAGAGCACGGGAGAGGTGGCGCAGAAGGTGGCCGTCCTCATGAAAGGGAAACAGGACCACCTCCGACACACCGACCTCCATCCCGGCTAAAGCCAACTTGGGGTGGAGTTTGAAATCCCCGGGCTGCAGCCCCTGCCTCGACAGGATGACTGCCCCCTCTTTGATCAGAGAGACCACCGATGTAGTGTCTGTCAAAAATAGTACCTGATGGCCTGTCTGAAGTTTCCTCAGACCCTGTGTTTCCAACACAGGTTCTAGGAGCAGAAACCATAACTTCCTCTCCATGATCAGAAAACGAGGGCATGTGCACGTAACTCTGGTCATGCGGAGTGGGTTCCCTCTCGGGAAAAACCCATTGGTCCTGAGCCACTACTACAGGGCCCCCACGTACAGCAGGCCAAAGAATAGTATGTTGAACACTTCTGCCAGCGAGCCCACTCTTTGATAAGGTCATATAGTGGTGGCCTGGCCTAGCTTGATATTCATGACTATGGTCAGGAAGGTGAATGTCTGAGCTGGAGACAATTGTGCCTGCATCGTGACTATAACCTACACCGCCCCCAGGAATCGGTTTCTCTGAAGAGGCACTGGTGATTTTTCCTAGACTCTGAGCCATATTCCCGAGCACCTCACGAGACTCAGAACAACACCTCGGTGTTGAACCGTCTGCTCTAGTAGTCAATGGACGGGAATGAGGATGCCTTGAAGACTCCATGGAGCTAGGACAGTGACCATGCATTCCGAGGAGGTGCGGGGATACAATACCAGGCCGAATGGAAGAATCCAGAACTGATGTGCTTTTCCCCCAAAAGCGGATCTCGGAAACTTCCTGTGATGGGGTTAGAAGGGAATGAGGAGTTAAGGAGCTTGTGGATCTATCACGACAGACCAGTCCTCGGAGCTGGTCTGACTGACAGTCGGAATCTTGAATCTTGAATCTGAACCCCCTCGGAGGTTGATCCAGTACCATGAGATCCGAAACAAGGCCTAACTCCCCTTCCCTCACAGGAACTATGAAGTACCAGCTGTAGAACCCGGGCTCCCGTAACCAAGGAAGAGCCCACCTTGAGGTTTCCTGTGTTAAGAGAGACTAGACTTCCTGTTCCAAGAACCGACCCTGCTCGGGGCTGGCCGACATGTGAACCACTCTTAGTAGATATTATTTGTATATTAGCTCCACTGTAAGCAGGACCCCCTAGGCTATGTTTTGAAGACCCCTCGGGGTGTCTAAATATGCCATTATGGGGACCAGTCCCTCGAGACTGGCCTCGGCTATAAATTTCCAAATGGTTTCGGTGACCTGAAGCAGCTAACTGGCAGGAACTAACCGAAATATGCTCTCTACAGACCTCCTGAGAGGCGGCGAACTCGACAGGGCCGCAACGTTTTCGGGCAGATACTGCGATTTGTGTTCGCTGGAAGCCGATGTGTCCCGAAGCGCCATCGGCGGCGGGAAGTAAACATCGATTTCCTAAGGGCTGTATAAGGGGGCGAGACTCCTGTACTCGCTCTCCTGGGGGAACGGCCATAAGGGTCTGCGTGTTACGACAAGACCTCTTAGTTGAAGCCATCTTAGCCCGAGAGACAGTCCTCAGACCTGTCTTCGATATAGAGGGCTTCATGCGAGAATGTTTCTTCTGGCCCCAAGCCTTATACGAGGGGGCACGAGAGGAAACCTTCTCAAAATATGAGGAACTGGCGGCTGTCCCATGAGGCTGCCCCCTGGCAGCAACCCCATGAGACCTGGACTGACAACTGGGGATAGCTGATTGTCGCTCTGCCTCCTGAAGCCTCTCGACAACGGTTCTTGCCGCGTCGCCAAAGAGGCCAGAAGGCGAAAGGGGGGCATCGAGAAGGAAAGCCCTGTCTTTTTCCCCGATCCCCAAGCGATTAAGCCATAAATGTCTCTCTGAGACGACTAGTGCTGCCATAGAACGGCCAATAGCACGGGCCGTCTCTTTAATAATACGGAGAGATAAGTCAGCTACTCTACGAAATTCAGTAATACCGTTGAGTATTATAACGCAAATGTCCTAAGAGAGAGGGCAGCAGTAATTACTGTGGTAAACCTGGGCATTGGATGAAAGAGTGTAGGAAAAACAAAAAGAACTTTAAAGACGTTAACAAGGTTCTGTCAGGTCCATTAAGTCAAGAACACACAGACAATAAAAATAAAGAATTTTCATTGAATAGATTGCAAACAAGTTGATGTTCCTGAATTGAAATTTGGCGGTATGGCTCTGTTCAGGGAGTCCTCTGACCTTTCATGAGCACCATGAAATAGCAGAGAGTCAGAGGACAGCAGCAGCAGCATTAGGGAACGCTCACACAGTTTAGGACTGTGAGAGCTAAAATATCCCCCCAAACAAAACCACACCTGGCAATCCTCTGAGATACAGAGGATGATTTTATTTTTACAATTATATGCTTAGTAATCTATGAATATACGGATAATTTGCAATATGTTATAATCAGATGAGTCCTGACCACCCATGAGTTAGTAGAATCAGGGGACAGCAGCAGCAGTATGTTCTGATCAGATGAGTCCCCTGACCATTCATGAATTAGCAGAAGTCAGGGGACAGCAGCAGTATGAGGAGATAGCAGCAGCATATAGAGACAGCATTATCAGCATGAGGGGATGCAGCAGCAGAATAAGGGCTCTCACATTATTTTGACTAGATGAGCTATTCCCCCCAAAACAGAAATTGAGTGTCTCAAACGGTGTCGTCTGAGCCACCCTAATTTAGCAATTTATATTATGGTAAAAATTAATTAATTACTGAAAAGACTATTCAAGACTGCAATAGCTAAAACATGCTGTTACCTAGAATTATCTGACTTTGAACTGTTTTGACAGTCTGCAGTGTAAGCGCTATGAAGAGATGACTAAACCATCTTCTGAGAAACAAGCTAGATGAAGGAATTAAACAACTTTTTACCAGCGTACAGATCAGCAGAAGCAAGCAGCAAGCATGTATGAGCAAACTGAATGTGCTTTAAATAGGGCGCCTTGTTTGAGCTTGGCCATTGAGCAGCGAGGGGAGTTAACGAGCTAATGCAGCTCAGCTGGAGCAGATCAGCTGATGGGACAGTGTTCTTAGCAAACAGCATTAGCAGCGTCTTGACTACCTGGCCTGCCAGAACTGACGCTGACGCTCAATTTACTCAGCTTCTGCTCAGCCTGCTTGTTACTCTGAAGCAGCCCCTCCCCTCCTCATTAAACTCGTGTGGCAACTTGATAAGGTGTGTTAACCATTTGGGCTGTGAGTGCTTAATTTCCCCAGAAACAACAACAAAGATGAAAGACTGATTTTTGTTTAATAGAACAAAAGGAAAGTGACTGTCTCAGCCTTCCTTTGGGGAACCCTGGTTAAGTAGACTCGCAGCCTTAAATGTTATACCTCAGAATATTCCAGTCAGACACCCATCCTCTATTATGATGTCTACTATGACTGATGTTTCACTGGAGAATGGAAATGTGCAAATTTTCTCACACTGTACAGTGTCCACACAACACAGGGACAGAATAGGACACACAGACCAGTGCGGAGCCCATGGAAGAACTGAAGTGCAACAGGCCTCGGGGGCTAACCATGTGGTGAAGATTTCGTCATAGGTTTCCCCCTCAGTAGTTTATCCCCACCTCACTGGTCCATAGTAGAGGATGGATACCCGACCCGAGCCCGACGACCCGCCAGTACCCGACGGCCCGGGCCGGGTTCGGACAGATATTTAGAAATTCTGTTCGGGTTCGGGTCGGGTTCGGTCACATTAGTGTGATAAGGCATTGAACATTTTAAATTTAAAACAGCTTATTATGTAGGTAGCCAATGTGCCTGATGCTTTCACTTGATGCAAACGTTTTTGTGATTAAAATACATGTAAAATATTACCATAACATCTGTCTTCCTGTGTGTGGAAATTTGTTTATGTAGCCGTGACAACGAAACACGTGCATGCGCGCCTGTGTTAAGTGCGCTTGTTTTTCCGTGCGCGCTGATGCACTCATCCTGTTGACATTTCCGAATGCCTTCCTACAGTTGCTTAATAAAAGCGGGATTTCCACACAGACAAACGTAGCCTACATGTGTCATTAGTATTAGAAAAAAAATTGATTTTAACTGTCGGTTTCGGGTCGGGCTCGGACATAAATATCTTTATGCCTGTCGGGCTCGGGTCGGGTTCGGTTACTGCTCTGTCGGACAGAAAAATTCGGCCCGATCCACACTCTAGTCCATAGGTGTCAAATCAATTAAAGGAACTGTATGTAAGATTGTGGCCAAAACTGGTACTGCAATCACTTTCAAATTACTGTAGAGCAGTGTATCCCCTCCCCCTCCCCCCTGACTCAAGGTTGCCAGATAGGCTGCAGGATCCAGCTGACACGTTTGTAGCTGCAGCTGTGGTAACTAGAGCTGAGCTGGCAACCCGGATGCCGAAACACTACTGACTTCGTGATTAGTAGATAGGTGGAGGGTGGAGCATCAGGCCAAAACACAACATGACAACATCAACATCAGTTGAGGGCTGCAACTTCACTTTTTAAATGACAATATCCTGGCCGGACTACTGTTGTCAGTGATATAAGTATTTGAAAATAACATGATTTCTTAATGTCTAGTGACATATCAGGGCTATTTTATGATTAATTGAAATACATTTCTTACATACAGCTCCTTTAAGAATAGGTAAAAAAAAAAAAAACACTATACGATCACCATGTTTACTGTAATATAGTTATATGTAAAAACTATATGGTCACAATGTTTACTTTGATAAGAGTTAGACGTAAAACCACTATACGATAAACAGACTTATGGAAGAATTGCTGGTCTGCCGTTTCTTTGTTTTCTTGTGTTACAGGTATGTGTGTATGCCATGATGTCTTCGCAAGCGGCAACCTGGTGTAAAGCATCACCTAAGATTTCCATGAACAAGCCTCATGAGGGACCAGAACGAGTCATCAGAGCGACTCTACATGGGAAATGGACTCTACAGGAAACAGACTTCACAGCTATTCAGGCGCTATGGACTTTCAAGACTTCCACTCTTATGCTACATGGTTTTCTGTGTAATCATGTAGTTTATACGACATTTTACACCCTGCGTCGTATGTGTCAACAGTTATGGTTTTGAGAAGAACTATGACACTCATGTAAATCAAGGACACAACACAGAATAAGTTATATGTGCCTGTAACTTTTTCAAGTTACAAGAATGAACTTTTAAGTGTCTAAATTTGTATTTTATGAGAGTTTTTAAGAACTCTCAAACGGGGGACTGAAGGATTACAAATTTAAGACTCTATTTCAGATATGCTTCCTTACATAACATCATGGTGAATAATATTGTATTTAGCTTTTAAGGTTAAGATGATGATATCACACGAATGATTCTGCTCAGCAAAGTTGCAATTCCTGTTTTCTCCATTGTCACCTTTTGTTCTGCAAATGGCTTTCGGAGCCCAAATGGTTTTCGGAGCTCCTGGCCCAGACGTTGAATGGTTGGGCTGATTGGATTAGCATATATGCATTTGAATAGTTATGCTGATTGGATTGAGACTGGTAACATGCTGGAGTCTAGGGGGGTTCCTTAACTGGCATACTTCATTTGCATGCTTTGTTTGAATTTGTCTCCACCTCCAGAACTCCTCCTAAAATGCCTATAAGATACCATGTAAAGTTATGTTAGATTAGACTGTTGGAAGAACTGCAGCAACCGCAAAGCGAAGTTCTCAATAAAGAATAACTTCTGTTTGATCGCGATCCCAACGTCTCCTGGTCTTCGATTCTGAGTTTCCTACACGCCCTAGCATAACTAATGGTCATTTTCTGCTACTGGTTCCCTCCCGGAATCTCTTTTATCCAGCCTACAGCCTGGTTTGCCTACCAGGCAGACCATGTGCTCCCCTCAGTGAGGGACACTATGAGTACCCGGCCTCCTGAGTCTGGTTGGACGGTTGTAGGCCTCTCGTGAGGCCTCCCAGTTAGATCAGCCCTTAGGCCTTTTCAGGCCTCCTCAGTGTTTTGAAACACAAACGCTGGGTAGATCCATGGATCAAGCAGAGAAACTCCCCTCGCTAGCAAGGGTTGTAAGCACTATGCTGAGTCATGCTCTCCGGGATACCCCGTCTTTGAGTTCTGGGCCGAGTGGTTCACTGTCAGCTTCGCAGTCCCTCGGGTTGGATGCCTTACCTAAAGGCAAGTGTCCAGAGGCCCTGTCTTCGGACAGACAGGAAGTTGGCCAGGCTGAATTGTCCAATGTAAGTGACGCCAGGTCAAGCCTTCCTGGTGACATTTCAGGTGAGTATGTTCCCCTGAATAGAGATTGGCTGGGGTTCCTTCGGGTTCCCTAGCCACAATCCCTTGAAGGGACCCCTTCTAAATTTGAAGCTGTGGTCCTAGGCCCTTGAGCAGGCCCAGGTAGGCCTTTCATTAAACAAAGTTTATGGAGGTTTTTCTGTGGAACGTACAGATGTCACTGACAGCCCAGTGTGGCCTGAGGGTGAGTGGTTCTGGCATTTCATATGAATTTGCTGGTTTTAACAGTTGTCACTGCCAATACTCCCCTTAGCATCGTGGCGTTGGTATATCCTTCCCCTTAGCGTCAATCGACGCAGTGCGAGTTCCCTTTCGAAAGGGAACATCTAGGTTATGACTGTAACCTCTGTTCCCTGAGAATAGGGAACGAGACACTGTGTCTTTTCGCCGTGCCTCGAGGCCTGCCTACCAAACAGTCCCTTCAGACAAAAAGGTGATTATCATGTTTGCAAGGCGCCCTTATATACTTCCAGGTCGCACGTTAATGATTCATGGGCTGTCGCCGGTCTTAGGATTACCGTGATTTGATTGTGATTTCAGACACCTGTCACGCCTGAGGCGTTTCCCTTAGCGTCAATCGACGCAGTGTCTCGTTCCCTGTTCTCAGGGAACAGAGGTTACAGTCGAAACCTAGACGTTTCTGTGCATGACTCTCTCCATCTACATGCCACTGTTTGAGCCACAAAGGTAAATGTGAAAGAAGAGTCATGTGACAGCACTGAAATAAAAGGTAATGGACCCTTTTGACATTTCCGGGGTTCTCGGAAGCAGAAGTCATCAGAGTTGAGTAAACTTCTAAAGTGGTGAACAAAATACATTCGCTACATTCTACGTTTCCATTTGCTTCAATAGACAAAAATAAAAGCATTTGACTTTCCAAAAGAGACAAAGATGTCAAATTTGCCATCGGTCCTTCATCCATTCTGTTGTAATAGTAACACTTTCGTAGCAACGCGTTGACTGGTTTTCTGTAATTTTATTTGCTGTAATTTAATAAGTTAGGAGAACACAAAGTATATAGTCTTATGTACAACTGCATTTAGTGCTTTACCACAGCTGCTTTGTAGTCTTTGAATTATGTGTGCAACTAGGACATACAGGGTATCTTTCTTTCTATGTTGGAAAATATCTTTAAAAATACACATACATAAAAAATTACTAACTCATGATGAAATATCACAAAATCATTATTTAAAAAAAAAAATCACTCTAACACTGGCTTTCTCTTCCATGATGTGACTCTTTTCATCTACATGTCAGTGTTTGAGACGCCACAATGGTAAATGTAAGTCATCAGGTGACAATATTAAATTAACATTCTGGTGCACATAGTATCCTGGTTCTCCTTGACCTCAGTGCAGCATTTGACACTGTGTGCCACTCTACACTTTTCTCACGATTGTCTGCAATAGGCATCACGGGTGCGGCACTTCAGTGGTTGACCTCGTATCTATGTGATAGACAACAATTTGTTAAGATAGGTAAGAATCGCTCACGCTCTGTGTCTGTTTCTCACGCTGCACGAGCCCTCACACATAATAAAAAATCTGCCCATATCACTCCTATCCTTCATCAACTGCACTGGCTTCCTGTCATAAACTGCATCCATTTCAAACTGTTAGTCAAAGCCTTACATGGCCCGGCACCCAAATACCTTGTTGATTTGGTACAGCCATATGCTCCAACTCGGGCCCTTAGGTCTAGCACTGAAAACCTACTCGTGGTACCCCGGGTCAGACTCTCTACGGTGGGCGGTAGGGCTTTTAGTGTTGTTGGCCCTAAGCTATGGAATAAGCTGCCCCTGAATCTTCGTGCGACCGACAACATCCGGACCTTCAAAAAAAAACTTAAAACTCATATCTTCAAGCTTGCTCAATAAATAAGTATCCTCAACACTGTTTTCTCTGTTCTCCACTTTCTCAGTTCTATTTGCTACATACTTTGTCGTAATTGTATATTTTGATAAATAGTACAATATGTTTTTCTTTGATTCATGTCAATTGTTTGTCTGTTATAAGCAGATGGCCTTTGTATCTGTTTGCTTGCTGTTTGTTTGCTATTTGTATTGCATTGTGAAGCGACCTTGGGTTCTTAAAGGGCGCTATAGAAAATAAACATTATTATTATTATTATTATTAACATGATAAGTTCAGTCACCTCCATTTTTAAAAACTAAAATCAGAATGTGTTTCATTTGAATACATTAGAAAATCACTTTATTTCTGATACTGGTCTTCTGTTTCTTTCCATGCTTGACTCTCTTCATAATACATGCCACTGTCTGAGGAAATGGCAAGGAGAGTCATGTGACAACGTTCAATTGACAAGGTATCCCAACTTCTTTTACATTTTAAGTCAAATGCACTTGACATCAGTCTTGTCCAAACCATGCATATATTATGCCATTTAGTGGAACAACTGTACAAGTACATCTTCAGTTTTTTTATTACATTTATTTAATTTTTATGAGGAAATACAGATTCTTTGTGTGTGATGTTAAAATCACTCAAAATGGACAAACAGTGATAATGTAAATAATGTAGTGAATTCACAGGTTCAGTGTGTGTTTGCTCCAGTGGTCCGTCAATCAGTGTCTGTGTATTTAAATGTAATCTTGTTGTGCGTGTTTTTATTTTGGGCCCTCTGCTTCCGTTCACCTCACTGACGCACAGAGATAAAGCGATACCGGAGCCCCAGGCCTGGCCCAGTAACCGGATGACTCACCCGTCTCTCTCTCTCTCTCTCTCTCCTGTATTAGACGTCATCTTTCTCAGAACTCAGCAGAACTGAGCTCCTGAATGTCTGCACTGCTGTCGCTCTAGTTGGCGTCCTGCCTGAGATTAAAAGTTGTTTCCTAAACATCCCTAAACATTCCTAAACAACTCATTTAGTCTCACCTACAACATCACAGCTGAAAAGACTGCTTTAAATGTACAGTAAATTATAGTGCTTGATTTCACTTGAAAAATGTGTCAAATCAGGGGCAATATATCTCAGTAACAACAAAATGTGTCAAATTTCAATTACAAAAAATGCTTGTTTTCTATTTGAATAATGTATTTAAATGTAATTTATTCTTGTGATCAAAACTGAATTTTCAGCATCATTACTCTAGTCTTCAGTGTCACATGATCCTTCAGAAATCATTCTAATATGATGATTTGCTGCTCAAGAAACATTTCTGATTATTTTAAATGTTGAAAACATTTGTGCTGCTTTATATTTTTGTGGAAGCCATGATACCATTCAAATGTTTGGGTTAATGAAGATTAATAAATTAGAAATTAATACTTTTATTCAGCAAGGACACATTAAATCCATCAATAGTGACAGTAAAGATATTTATAATGTTACACAATTTATATTTCAAATAAATGCTGTTCTTTTAAATCTTCTATTCATCAAAGAATCCTGGAAAAAATGTAGGCTATCATAGTTTCCAAAAAAAAATATGAAGCAGCACAACTGTTTTCAGCTGTTCAACACACACACACACACACACACACACACACACACACACACACACACACACACACACACACACACACACACACACACACACACACACACACACACACACACACACACACACACACACACACACACACACACACACACACACACACACACACACACACACACACACACTGTGAGTCTGTGTGAATGTGTGTCAGTGTGTGTGATGGTCATTATTGTAACCTACATGTGAGGTCACTGCTTGATCCCTGTGTGTGTCTGTGTCTGGTAGGTAGTTGTTAAAGAAACATTCTGACATCTGACATTTATGTACACTACAGTTCAAATGTTTGCAGTCAAACAATTTTTAAGAAATGATAACACTGTATTTTGATGGTCCACTTTAGACATCCTACTATCTATAAGTAACTGTGATAATGTAAGTAAGTAAGTAAGTAAGTAATAAGTAAATGTCAACTTATTCTACTAACCCAACAGTCTATACTAATACTCTAATGAGAGTTAGGCTAGTTGACATGCAGTTGCAGTTACTTATAGTTAGTACAATTTCTAAAGTGGACCATCGAAGTAAAGTATTACCAAAGAAAAGTATACTTTCATTCAGCAAGGTTGCATTAAAGGGCCCCTATTATGGATTTTTGAAAATAACCTTTCATGTAGTGTGTAACATAGATCTAAGTGAATGAAAACATCCTGCAAAGTTTTAAATCTGAAAGTGCACCGTATATAAAGTTATTGTCTTTCAAAAGTAAGAGTCGACTCTGAGTCAATTAAATGAATCGTTTTTCAAACGAGTCATAAGCCGTTTCGTTGTGACGTCAAGACGAAACATTAGCGTATTGCCCGCCCACTTATTGCGCGCACAGACACCAGGGAAAACTTGAACTTGAACTTTAAATCTGCAGCTAATTCCTGTGGATACTGGATAGCATCATGTCGAGAAGACGCTGTGCCTTTGAAGGTAAAGCAAGATTTTTTCACTGCTCAAGGACGAGCATGTGAAGAATCGGTGGTTAAAATTCATCTTTACCATGATATCACAGCAGTATAATCCTAAACTTTTGCTGTGTTCCCTTTATTTTACTGAATACTGCTTCTCAAATCTCAGAGTTCAATGCAGGATTCGCAAACTGCTTTCTCTTGAAAGATGGTGTTCAAAATACTTCGTTTTGAGTTTTATATTGTGTAGGTCTCCTGCTAACTGGCTAACTCACATTATTAATACTTCTGCGAATCAGTTGTGGACCACTATTACCTAACTGTCTATTAATGCAGATTGTCTGTCGTTCGCACTACTTTGAGGAAAGATTAAGCATGGAGCAAGATTTGTTTTACCAACGTTTATGTTTCATCAGTCATTCACGCTAGAGCTTGGCTAATGTATTGTCCTAATAAACCGTCAAAGTGAAATATTAGCACTTTTATTGATACAGTATATTAGAAAAATACTCTGTAAATAAATTAGTACAAGTAAAATAATCGGTTTGTTGATGGACATGCACTTGTTCATGCTAATGGTGAGGAATTACAGTTGCAACATCTCAAAGTGAGTAGTGTATCACTGAAACGTCCTGCTAAAGTTGTCCTTGCGATGGAGGTTCGGGTTGAATGAATAGTTCTTCCAATGTTTCATCATCGGACTCGCGCTCGCATTGATATGGTAAAATAGACGTTATTGTTCGTTACTGTGTTTAGTTTACGGTGTAGGAAGCCTCAGGACAAGCAGAACTGACGTCCTCATGGCAATGGGCATGTAGACCAATCACAATAGACGGAGCTGTCTGGCCAACCAGAGCGGAGTAGCTCGCGGAAAGGAGGGATTTAGAGAGATTGATTCATCTCACGAGTCGTTTGAGAATCCCTTATATACTTCACAGAAATAAATTACACTTTAAAATATATTCAAATAGAAAACAGTTATTTTATATTGTAAAAATATTTCACAATTTTACTGTACTTTTTACCAAATAAAATGCAGCCTTGCTGAGCATAAGAGACTTCGGTAACACTTTATAATAACTGCACGCTATTAATCATCAGTTAAGCATTAGTAAACAGTTAATTAATCATTTATAAAGCATTAATAGACATTAATAAGCAGTTTATAAATACAGCTATACATGCTTTATTCTTAATTTAAGGGCATATCTATAATTTGATTAATAATTGTATTTTGATCAATATATCATTTCTAAATGAAGTACTGCATTATTAACAAACCAGTTATTTAGGAGTTGTCAGTGGTTAAATAATGCTATACTTCATTTAGAAATGATAAATTGATCATTAATAAATACAATTATTAAACACATTATAGATATGCTTATAAATCAAGAATAAAGCATTTATAGCTGTATTTATAAACTGCTTATTAATGTCTATTAATGCTTTATAAATTATGAATTAACTGTTTATTAATGCTTAACTAATGATTAGTAGCGTGCAGTTATTATAAAGTTACCGAGACGTCTTAAAAAAATAATATCAACTGCAAAATTCTAAATATATATATATATATATATATATATATATATATAAAATACATAATACACATTGTAGAACAAACAGAGATCATTTATACACTGCGCAAATGTTACATTTATGGTAAAACCTGTGTTTGTCATCACCAAAAGATCCTTAAATGATAAAATTATTAAATGAAATGTTAATTTACCAAATTACTTGAACTACACAAATCTGTGTAATACCTTAAAATACATGGACAACCACCAGAATAATACAATAACTCAAATGAAATGTCACAGTGTTAATAATAATAATAAAATAACATATACAGTTATTTACAGTAAAAATATGTGTATGGACTTGCTACTCTCAAAATAAGTTGAGTTAGGTAACTTGTACTTAACAAAGTTAAATATGATGTTAATATTAATATTTTGTATTATGTTTGTTTTCTCCAACTAAAAATATTACAGATGTTTAACCTGTTTTACTGTGTAACTAATGGAGTGTCCCTTTCAATGAATACTAATGAATTAAATGAAATAAATACAAGTTGTTGGTTACACTTTATTTTACAGTACGTGTACTAACAGTGTACTTGCAGTGTACTTACCCAAGAAAGTACTGTAATATAAGGTAACTACATGGGTTAAGGTTAGGTTTAGGAGGAGATTCACGGTTAGTATTAGTTATTTCCCAGTTATTGCGATTACTATAATAAGTACATAGTATGTACATGGGGAACAGGACTGTAAAATAAAGTGCTGCTTTAAGTATGACGCAAACTCTGAATCAACATGCACCAATGCTATATTTTCTAAATGTCATAATCATTTGTTATCAAACAAGTATTCATTACTTCAATGAGCTCATTGTATCTGCATTAAATTATTACATTCTTTAAATTAATAAATTTTTAGCTAACTGTGACTTTGTATATGTACATTTCTGAAATACTTAGACATTTAGCTCTGATAACAGAACACTCGAAATTGTAATGTGGACTCATGCACTTTCTGTAAAGCTGCTTTGAAATGATGTATTGTGAAAAGCGCTATACAAATAAACGTGAATTGAATTGAAAGTATCTCTTGGACAGGTGAGCTGACCTTTGACCTCTGGCTGTGTGCCGAGCAGATTTCTTTATTCCTGGAAACTGCGGAGCTGACACACATACAGCAACAGACAAGTGAACTGACCTGAATGTAGAGCAATGTGATGACGATACTTATCTTATGTCATAATTTCATGTTATTCGAATGTACATTTTGTCTACTGGGGTAGCTACTCTGTTTCTGAGAGTTTTCAGTTGCTAATATTAGGTTACACTTTATTTTGATAGTCCGCTCTAGACATTCTACTAATTATAAGTAACTTTTGCGTACAAGGTCGACATGAAACAGAAGTAGCGATAGTCTTTTCTTCCCTATTGTGATGTACATCCAAGTGAAGCGGCATCTCAAACAAGAACAAATGTAGTTGATTGGATGGTTGTGGATTGCTATTGGTGGATCTCATGTGAGTGACAGGTTGCCCCGCCCTCATCATCAGAGAAGAGATGAGGTGTCGCTACAAGAGGGAGGGGAAGTTATTTTAATTAAAAATCAGATTAATAAAAAAAAAGGTGCACAGATAAATAATTTACAATAAATACTGCAATATTCCACTAATTATTTTTATGAAGTGATTTCCCACATTGCTGCGCTAGTTTCATATCTCTCGTATCATCCTGTCTTCGCAGATAATTAGACAACTCTCAAATCAATATCTCATGGTTCTAATTCTGTCTTTCTTTCTTTCTTGTTTTGTTCAGTCACAGTTACATTTCTGTTCTTTTAAACAGATAGACAATTAGGCATCATACTTTTATCTAACTTTGTAAAGTAAACCAGTTTTTATCCTTCAACATGCTTGTTATAGACACAGAATGAAGGAGGTGATTATGAATGATCACAGGACAGTGTGCTTTGCCATATTTTATTTAATGCTCAATGATCTTCCGAACTGTCAGTTACATTGTTAGACCGATGGTAATTAACGAGTCGCTGCTTTGAGCCAAAGTCCGAGCCGATCACCTTTCTCTCAGTCTTTCTGCTTTGTGCATAAGCATAGCCTATATTCCCCCTGACCTCAATACGTGTCCATCTGTCTCTCTGGCTGCTGTGCTGGATTTCTCTCAGACTTTAATCAGGCTGGTTATCTTGTTAAGACCTATGACAGCTTGTGGCTCAACATGGCCTCCTATTGTTGTGAGGAGTTTCCTGCGCGTACACATGCAAATGAACAAAGAGAAGTAAAACACTTTCAAAACTTTGCTGAAAAACCTGTTGCACACAATCTACTACCTTCCTTCTGACATCTGATTGATATTTATGTTATTCTTGACCTTTTTAGCAAGTTAAAAAGCCTTTTAGTATAATTGTAAAAACGTGTGTTTTTGCTGTGAAATTTTTACTGATTTTTAACTGAAGAATAACTTGTATATTGTTATTTATATTTCAAGAGCAAAACTTACTGGACTGAAACAACCTAATTTGATTATCCATACATCATTTAAAAAAGAAAAAGAAAAATCATGGTAAAATGTGAGTGTCAAATATGATCCATCAGGCTTTTGAGGAACGTTTATTTGTTCATCTCTCAATCATCATTGTACAGCATTATGTTTCGAAACTACAGAGATTTATCATAAAACTTACTAAGACATATTATTGTAACGATGCATGCAGGGAAGCTGAAGACTCAGGTTCTCACAAAACACGAATAAGTTTAATTCATACTCAAAAAAGCAAGCAAACAGGCAGTGCAAACACATCTAAACATAACAGAGGCTGGACCAAGAGTGAAGGCAAGGGTGAAGCTTAAATGACAAACTGAAACGAGCTAATAAATGACACACAGCTGAAACCAATGAACTAATAATGACGGTAACCATGGAAACCGAACAAAGGCGGGAAACTGAACAAAGGAACAGGTGAAACTCAGGCAGATCAAAAACAAACATAACCCTGACAATAATTATTAATTATTACAATTATTGGGCGATATAGAGGGACAACTGATACTTGTATGATTTTATGTAAGTAGTCTGCTATACTGTTCTAAAGATCTTTTGTCTTTTTGATCATATAGGCATATATATTAGCATCTGTCTCAAATTGCATATTTTTTCGTTTGAATAATGCTGAGCTGTTTCTCCTCCTCGAGTAGGAGCTCCATATTCTTACTGTGTCATACTATATGAGCCATAAAAGCCTGATGTATCAAATATGACACTCAATAAAAAAACACATATGCAAACTTTTTTTTGCCTAAAGGCTCAATACACTGTTAATGTAATTAAATTAAATGTAATTAACAATCTAATTCCTGACTATTATTTAATATGTCAGGATTTACAGGGTTAAAGCAAAATATTTTTTTAAACTCATGTCAATTTTGCAATTAAACTCTTCACTGAAATTGTCATGATGATAATGTAATTTGTTATGAAAAAAAAAGAGAAATTCTGCTGTATATATCAGATAGAAACCGTCAACAAGACAACAACACTTGTCAAATCTAAAGGTCTTGGTAGCACATCCCAAACATTTCACTGAAACTGTCATGAATTGCTAACTGCGGGTTCTTGAGGCCTTTAGGTTGTTAAAGAGCACAGGACCATAAGAAAGGAAGTGGAGGTGGAAGAAAAGAGGAGGAGGGGAGAAACAGAGAGGAGGAGGGGAGAAACGGAGGGGAGGCGGGGGTTAAAGAGACTCTTCAGGATTAAGTATACCTTACAAGCTGTTTGGTGACTGAGTTTGACTAGTGACAGGACGAACAGACAGAGACCTGCAGGAGTCCACACATCCAGACCAATGAGCTGACAGCATCTGTACCGTTACGGTAAGTCTCCGTTTGTTGATTGTTTATGGATGTCATAAATCTAGATAGCTCAGGTAATGAGATGGAGATTACATGATGTTTTACTGAGAGCTTAATGTGTTTTACTGGCGTGTGAATGACATTGATGGACATGTTCCAGTTCTCTGTGTGTCTGTTTATATTATACTCTATATTTCATGAGCAGTGTGTCTGTGTAGGATTGCTATAAGGCTGGCATTATTTATCACATCCATTTCTTTGAGAACTTCAATCTGCCCTTTTCTTCTTTGCAGATTTGATTGTTTGGCTGCTTATTTTCAGCGAGTTCATGATTCATTCATTTGATAAACAGATGTTTTGTGTGTTAAAACTCTTCAGCTGTTTTCTATATGAATTGTGCTTTTGTGCAGCTGTTTTGGTTGAGGTTATGATTGAGGAGTTAATGATTACAAACATTTGCAGTACATACATACATTTTTTGCCCATATAAGCATTTGCCATGATAGTCATAACTGTAATACTGGCTTTTGTTGGTAATGTTAATATGGGATCTCCTTCAAACAGCTTCCAGGATCATTCTGTGTTTTTGTTAAGTTTAAATTTTTTTGACAGTGGTTGACAACAAGTGACCACAGTTTTGTTGGTGATATTGAGATTAACACTGTGTTTAAGGACTGGAATACCCTTGTGAAAAAGAAGTGCGCTTAATTGTACTGAATGTGCACTTGTAGTGTACTTCAAATCTTAAAAGTATATATATATATATATATATCTTTTTTTTAAGTTGTACTTAAAAAAACTGCAGATAAAATAAAAAGGCCACTTAAGTGCACTACTCAGAACTTAATGTACAATTACACTGTAACAAAGACACATTCAAATAAAGTGTAAACATACATTTTCATCCTATTGTAATTAACATGTAATTAAGTATCCGAAAACGTTACATTCGAAATCAATGCACTTTATATTATTTTAAAGTATATTATTTTTGGAATAAGTGCACTTTTTAAATCTAAGCTGAAGTGTACTTCTTTTTCAAAGGGATGATTGTCTTTTTAGACTTTTTAGCATTGTATATGCTTTCAAATATCTGAGCAATACTTCAGTGATATTTAAATGAAAGATTACATATTTCACAATAAATATGGCATTTTTAAATGTTGTGTTACTAAATGACTAAAACGGTCACTGTTTTGCTCAGCCAGTTGTTCCGGATGAAGATCCAGATGGTTCTTTACTAGACTAGAGGTGGTTGTTTAATACTATTTCATGGATTCAGCAGACGGCACATTCAATTTGAATGGTGTCTCTCTGACTTTAAGTTCTGCCTTCCTTCGAAACTGACAATCAGGCTAATCAAGTGGATTTAGACTGGAAGATAAACCGAGATGAAGTGAGGATTGAGAGAGACTGGGGGAAACGGCTTCACGCTGTTCTCAACTGCTGCCATCTGTCTTGCTTTCTAAGCTCATGACACGCATGATCTTACCGCACACACATGTTCATGCGAGCACACGACCTGTGTGAGAGGGGTCTAAAACTCAATGTCATTTAAAGGCACACTATGCAAGATTTGTACCTTAATGTAACAGCTTCGAAATCATTTTGATGGTAAACAAACTCGTAGTAGCGCGGTCGGAAGAGTGCAGAGACGGCTCTGCGTGAGTGGTATTTACGACAGTAACGTTAAATACAAATACAAGTACTCCACAGCGACTCTAGGGGTCGCTGTTTGAGAAAAACGGAAACTGCATAGTGTGCCTTTAATTAGTAAGATATCCTTGCTGTATATGGGTGGGTAAAGCCGTATGAACAGTTATTATTTATATTGTTTAGTATTGAGGTCAAAGGTACTTTGGTTTCTTGCTGGTTTCATCAAGGTTGTCTGTCTGACAGCAAAATCCAACACAAACCCATTGGCACATGAAGCAACGACCCGACAGACTTCACCCTCAGGAAAAAACACTGCTGCTCTAGTCAAACCACAGGCAAAATCCACAAAAGCTTTAAGCGAGTTGTCTGGTAACTGGAAAGATGTGCATCCTGGTTAGCAGTGAAAATGGTGGTATCTGCTGATTGGACAAAATGCACTGACTGTGGGGATGGACAGTCCAGTTGTATTGTTTGATACAGAATATATTTGTCATTCAGGGTTCAAAATTCAGAACTGAAGAATTGGTTCCCTTTTAAATTTTCAAGAAGGAATTGATTTGATTTGAATTGGCTACACTCAGCATGATGTTGAATTGGATTAGGAATTGGAATGACTCAATTGAATTCAAAGACTTGTAAGACTAATTATAATATAAATGAAATACAGCAGTTTAAAACATTGATGATTAATATAATATGATGTTTCTAGAATTTCCCCATGTGTTTTGTATATGAAAACATATTTAGGGACAGATTTACTAACAGCTTGCGCCAGCGCAAACCCTCTTTTGGCGTAAAAAAAACTACTGTCAGGATTTATTAAAGGCACTCAGAGACAAATTAGCTCTGAAAAGGCGTGGACAGGGATATTTTCGCAGCTGACCTTATTGCACATGCATTTGTAAGAGTTTCCCTTTCAGACACAACATTTATGGGAGGAGAGTATTTTTGAAACATGCAAGGTGATTTACTAAGGTTTGCACTCATCAATTTACTGGTATATGCGCCATTATTTACCGCCAAAGAAAAGCATGTCTTTAAACATGCTAATTTGTGATGCTCTTGGTAGATTATGGAAATGATATAAAATAAAAATAATATATGAATAAATGATTTTAAATTGGATATATGCACTGAACATTGCGTTAAATTCATTAGTGAAGCTCAAGCTCCCTTCAAGCTGTGTTCTTCTTGAAGTTCCGGACAGTATGAAACTCAGTCCAGCCTCCTTCCTGCCAGCTATCAGCCCAAGCACTTAATTAATCCAATTAATGGCAAAGTCCAGCAAGTAGAAGAGACAGTATACGGAGACTCTCTCAATTTACAGACACGATCACATGCTAATCCTCTGTAGACCCTTGATGACGACTCTTTTCTTGACTTATCTTCATTATGAGGGATTCTGACGCACAGACATCCACTTGTGCGGGTGGAAATGTTTGCCCTGTATTAATTCAGTAGCTTCAAACAACTTAAACTGATCATCCCAAACATCCCAAACGAAACGTTCTTCAGTGGTTCTTTGCAGCACTCAAATGTTATCCTTGAAACTTTCTTAGGAGATTATAAAAGCTCCTGATGTTACATTATAGGTTCTTCTAATCAGTCTATAAGTTTCTGGGGTTCTTTGAAGCTCCAGTATGGTGATTTTTTTTTATTTTTTTTTTTTTTAGAAGAACTAACGAATAAAAAGTTATTTGAGGATCTTATAATGGATTTTTTTGTGGCATCAGGCTGTCAAACCCCTTGAGTTATACAGTAGATGATCAGTTTAAGTTGATTGAAGCTACTGAATTAATACAGGGCAAACATTTCCGCCTGCACAAGTGGATGTCTGTGCGTCAGAATCCCTCATAATGAAGATAAGTCAAGAAACGAGTCGTCATCAAGGGTCTACAGAGGATTAGCATGTGATCGAGAGAGTCTCCGTATACTGTCTCTTCTACTTGCTGAACTTCGCCATTAATTGGATTAATTAAGTGCCATGGTAGGAAATGTTGCTGTGCCATTTATAACATTGTTCCTTGTAGTTAACAAAACAATAATTTGTGTTATTTGCAATTGCAGTTATGTCATGGGTCATAAAGGTCATAACCCTTTTGAATTTTTTTTATTAAAGTATTAAATTGTATTAAAGTGTATTGCACTTGAAGTGTCCTTCTAATCTTAAAAGTATAAAAAATGCACTGTAATAATACTAAATTAAAGTTTTTCTAATACTTGTTTTGATGTGTTGACAAACATATTAAAGCACATGTAAAGTACATTTACATTTCAAGTTAATATATTTTAAATGTCCTAAATGCAGCTTAATCATTGTAAATCTGTAATTACAAATATATTTAAACAAGTGACATACAAGACATACAAGTTTCAATAAAAATGTATTATTGAACTGCAGACAAAGTCGTGCATTTTTCTTTTTTTAAAGGATGGCCGATCAGTTCCATAGAACAGAAAATGAGATTTTAGATTTCAAGGTTAAAAGAAAAAAGATCCTGTCTTCCGAAAACTTAGAATCATCAGGAATAACAAGAGTTTTCTTTGTTTTCTTTCCCCAGGCTTTAGATGAGCTGCTCTGAAGAGACAAGAGAAGGATCATTGGGAGGATTACTTGTAAATACACATGGTCTCTGAACGGCTGATGACCTTGGAGAGGAAGAGGCTTGAAAAGACACCGTAAGCAGTAAGATACAGTTTTACAGGATTTAGACGACGAGGACGGATACAAGTGCAATCCTGTTAAGGATAAAGACTTTATTTTAATTGTACTGCTGTGCAAAACAACTGAATTTTGTGGTATCCCACATTCTTAAACATTTCATTCAACAAATATGCATCCAACAAGCTCCACAGTAGGACTCAGGATGGGTGAACGTATTTCCCTGTTCTTCTTCTATGCCATCTGTCTTTCCGTATGCGCTGGGACTGGAATGCCAGGTTCGGACTACAACCCTCATCCTCGTTTCATTTGTTCCCCCATTCCCGCTGACGCCGATCCCGGGTGTTTCCCCACGACGGGCGGCCCAGGTGGCCCCAGTCCCGGACACCACAGCGGACCTAACGGGAACAGCAACAGCTGGTGGGGAATGTCCGAGGAGGCAAAAGCGACAATCCTGCACCTGCGGGAGAGTTTGGTGCAGCAGAAAGAAACCATCCTGGACCAGAGGGAGACTATCCGAGAGCTCACCGCCAAACTGAACCTGTGTGAGGGCTTCAACCGCGGCATGGGCAGCCATGACGACCACCCGCACCACAAACCTACACACCTGGCTCACCATGCCCACCACGCCTATCCGACAGCACCCGACACAGCACACCTTGGGTGGGCGCCGCCCGATAGTCACCACGGCAGTCATGGAATGGAGCTGGGTCACTATGGGGACGGGGTCGGAGGACATCATCGCGGGAAAGCCTCATTAAGTGAGAAGCATGTCACAGGGGAGATTCCTTCACCCTCGTCTACGCCGGAGCAGATGAGCAGGATGCTTCAGTCCCTAAAGGAGCGGCTAGAGAACCTGCAGGTAGAGTCACATTTATTTATACAGCGCTTAATCAAAACAGATTGTTTCAAAGCAGCCTCACAGCAATAAACAGCAAAATAGCATAAAATTAATCAATTATGCTATATAAATGAAGTTGACTTGACATGTTACATTACAGGCTCTTCAGATCAGTCTATGGGTTTCTGGGGTTGTTTGAATCTTCAGTATGGTGATTTTTTTTTTTTTTTTTTTTTTTTTTTTTTTTGAAGAATTAGAGAATAAAAAGTTCTTTGAGGATCTTATAAGGTATTTCCTGAGGTATCAGGTAAAATTCATAATCTCGTTTGGAGAACTGATCCCCGACTGAGCCTGGTTTCTGCCAAGGTCGAATTTCATATTTGATGATCCTTACACAGTTATTGAATGGAACTGAATCAACACTGAACTGACCTCAGCTGAACCATGACACTATTTTCCTTTAAGAGAAAATAGTGTCATTGGTCATCTGCTCCAGCGTGGATGAGGGAGAAGAAAATCTCCCCCGTGACGTGGTCCTCGCTCAGCGAGGCTTTCCTGCGATGATGTCCTCCGATGACGTCCTAAACTTTGAAAAATAATTGGATAATATCTAAGTATCCAAATGTATAACTTTTAAACATAAAATCAAGAATTTTTACGCTTCAGACTGGTAGGTTTATGTTTGCATTTTACGGTTTTCTGTGTGCCTTTGTTCCCTATTTTTCTGCTTTCCACTTGTTTTATGGTTACTCATTAGTTGATTGATTAGTCCACACCTGTGCCTTGTTTTCCACCTCAGTTACCCTGTGTATTTCTAGAACTCAGTTTTAGTTGTTCTTTGTCCATTCTCCGGACAAAAATATGGATCTAGCTGCAGTCCCTTACCCCAAATCCTTTTCCTCTACCTTGCTCAAGATGGCCATCCCCTAGAAGACTATTTGGAGGAGTTCAGCTCAGCCACCTAGTGTCCTGGAGCGACCTTGAAGAGAACTTTCTAGAGTGGGCTGGATGACCATCTTTTCCAACTGCTGCCAGCGAGAGCTATCACCTTAGCCATAGCCTACCCAGCCCACTTCCATCATCCAGTCACCACCTATCTTTGTTCCAGTGAGCCTACCTGCTTCGGAATTCCTCCCTAGTCCTTCCCCACTCCTCCACACACCTGACACAAACCCAAAGCCACTACCAATGCCACTACCAAGGACCTAAAGCCTAAGCCTAACACAGACCCAAAAAGCAAGCCAAGTCTGACCAGGTGTGTAAGCCGGCCCCAATGTTCATCCAGGAGCCTAGCCACTGTTCATTCGTGAGCCTGAACCAGCACTCTCGACCTTCAGCGAACCAGAGCCCACTGCAGACCCAGAGCCTGTCAAGTCTGACCAGGTGTGTGAGCTGGTATCCATGTTCATCTCTGAGGGAGTGCTGGTTGAGATGGATATTGTGAAGAGTTCCATTAATCATCTTCCCAGCCCTAAAGTCTGCCCCTTCTCATGTGAACCCCTGGATTCCCTGATCCCAGCCTACTTTCAAGCCCAGTCTCTGCTGCTGGTCCCACCCAGCTCCAAATCTCCTTCATCAGCCAGCCTCAAGTCTCCTTTGTCGCCGCTGGTCCCTCCCAGCCTCAAGTCTCTTTGTCGCAGCTGGTCCTGCCCAGCCTCCCACTGCCTCTTCCTCTGACAACTCCATCCAGTTCCTTGGCCCCACCTCCACTGACTCCCTTCAGCCCCTCTGCTGCTCTTTCGGTGGCACCAACCAGCTACTTGTATCCACTTTTGGCTCCCTGGTCTTCAGCTTCCCCTCAGTGTAAGGATCCCCTAGCTCCACCTCAGGCCTCCGAGCCCTGGACTCCACCTCGGCCTGTCGACCCATTGGCTTCACCTTGACTCCACGCTCCCTCGGCTGCACCATGGTCCAGCATCCCCCAAGCTCTGCCGGGCTTCCTCGTCCTCCAGCTCTGCCTTGGCTAGTCATCATACTTGTTGACTCGTTCCTCCACACCTTCAACTCCACTGGGCTCTTTTCCTTCCCTCCGGCTCCACTGTTGTCCTCACTCCCATCGGGTCTGCCCCAGTCTGCCGAGCCCCTGTCTCCACCATGGTTCTGCAAGCCTGTGTTCTGCCTCGGCCCTCCAGTCCATTGGTGACACCCTGGGTCTTTCTCTCCTTGGCTTCACCTGGGTCTCTTCCTCTCCCAGCTCCACCTCAGTTGGCCAAGCTCCTGGCTCCTCTCTCCATCGATTCAGCCGTGGGCCTTTGTCTTGGCACTGCTCTTGGTCGCTCCCTAGCTCCTTTACTGTGTTTGTCCCCACTCCTACCTAAAAAGCTTAAGTTTCTGTTTATGGTGCAATGACACGCCTTCCGGGAGGGGGAAGTAATGTTAGGTTTGTGTTTACTTTTTTTTTTTTTTTTTTTGTGCTTTTGTTCCCTGTGTTCCCACTTTGCATTTGTTGTCATGGTTACTCATTAGTTGATTGATTAGTCCCCACCTCTGTCTTCTTTTCCTCCTCAGTTACCCCTGTGTATTTATAGCCCTCTTTGTTCTTTGTCTGTTCTCCTTGGTAATATTATGGTTTGATTCATCTCCTGCATTTCCTGTTTCTCTTGCCTGTTTTTGATTTATTGTTATTAAAAGATGCTGCACCTAGCCTCTACTAATCCTTGCTTTAACCCTTGTTGACGCAGACATCTACTGGCCATTATTATCATAACATTATTTTTATGGTAAAATTAAGAAATGTACATGTAAATAAGATCCAAATAACCTACATCTTAAAATAAGTATTTAACTTTATTGTTACTACTTTAAATTAGCATAATATTTAATTAAAAAAGAAAATGCTACATCTTCAATAGTCTTGCGTAGCCCGACCTTCAGACTCTCGGCAGAATGTCTGGACTCCATCGCAGATTTCATTGGCCAAGGACGGCCCAAGAGGATGTTTTGACTGACATGTAATGCAACCAATCAGCCAGTTAGTTTTGTTCCGTGTCATGTTTAGGGGTGTGAAAATATAAAGTTGATGTCCCTACGATAACAGACCTTATCAGATGGCGGGCATCTAATATATGATTAATTCAAGAACGTTGTGCAAGTTGCACTCTATCATTAAACACCAAAACACTCTTATGGTTCCCAGTCAAAAATGACAGCAAACAACCAATGTGTGACCATTTTTAACTGCCTGTCAAAGTGAAATGAAACTGATGGGACACTGTTTGTCTCGCTTTTAACCATTGCTGTGGGAGCGTGTTACATTAGGGTAATGAAAATCATCCTATCAATTTAAATATTATATGAAGTGACATGTTTTGAGCAGTTACCAACATCAGCAGCATATGTACAGCACTGTGCAGGCCTTTGCTTAGACTGCTGTGATTGTGTTTGCAGACAAGAAACACTTCCACCAGCTATGCGAGTTCACTGAAAGATCTCCTGCAGAGGAAGATCAACGCTCTAGAACAACAGATGCAACACCATTCTGCATCACTTACCAGTGCCAGTCACAGTGACCATGAGGGTGATGATGATGACAGTCACCATGTCGACGATCACGACCACAGCCATCATGAGAACAGCCATGACGACAGAGACCATGACAGCCACGACGATCACGATGGTCCTCACGATGAGAGCCACCACAGTGATCACCATGATGACAACAGCCATGACAATGGACACCAAGACAACGAGGTTTCTGAACATGGCTTCGAGAGGTTGTCTTATAACCTACAAGGTCACAGAGAAGCACAGGTTGGAGTGCACAGCAAACTGGACACAGTTCTGAGTCAACTGCAGCACAGGCTTACTGACACTGGTAAGAGCGCGGTAAAAGAATGCTCTAGTTACTTCTGATCTTTGAGCATTTAGATTACCCTGCTGGAGAATCCAGCTAAATGCAACTTAAGCTTGGCCAGTTTTGGTCCTTAGCTGTTCTAGATTGTTCATCAGTTGGATGATGGACCTGAAAAAACACCTTGATCAAGATGATTAGGATTGGTAGACCACCTTTGATGGCCAACAAGTCAGTTACCATGTTCTAAGATGAAATGACCTGTTTTTACGTCTAATCAGGGTGTGAAAAAAATCAGAGGGGGAATATTTGAATATCATTATTTACATTTTTGTAGAAGTAGTGTAATTCATTTATAATGAACGTTACAAATACCAAAACATAGTTGAACCTGTGTGCAGGTTCTGCAAATTCAAAATGCAAATTCAAAATGAATTAACTAAATTGCATTTGTTACAATTAAATTGACTATAAATGTATTTATACAGTTTACCGGCCCCATGAGGTAATAAGATAAAATGTCAAACATTTTGAACACATTTAAATATACCCTGACAAATTAGTTTTATTTTCATTCCATCTTAATCCATTGGCCGGTTGAATAAACTGGTTAGACAAGCCTTAAAAGTTGTCACCTAATTTTTTCTTCAAGACTGGTTGTAACTTTTTCAAATTAGCTACATAAAAAGTTATCTTAAGATAATTTAAATCTGAAAAGTAAGACTTGACTAACTACTACTTTGTCAAACCGATGATAGAAATGGGATTACAAGAGAGTCCTCTTAAGATTCAGATATGATCCTACTGGATATTTACTGAAATTCCAATCTTTTAAGTTGTAGTCAAGTCAAGTCAAGTCACTTGTAGAAGTCAAGTCAAGTCACTACAACTTGTAGCATTGTAGCAACGACTGCATTGCGCTGACTCTGGCTGAGTCTGAAAGCTTTGGCGAATGAAGGTACCTCACGAAACTGATTTCGGACAGACTTCTCAGGCAGCATAACGGTTTAATGATCTCCAACAAAATAGAGAAAGCTTTGGTGATAACTAAGTTAATATATTTAATTACTACAACAGTCGTTTCTCACTAGAAATGACATCAAAAGTGCAAAAACACACATTTACACACTAACTGATCACCAACCGCAACTTTCAGACACCATCTTTATTTTTTAGCACAACTGTCACAGGATGGAAAGCACAGGATTGTGGGATATTAAATGGCAGTGAAGAATACATCTATGCTGCATTCAAAAATTGATCAGATGAAAGTAGCTCAGGAGATAGGAAGTGAAGCTAAGGATTCGGACATGTCTTGATGCTTTCCTACCTTGGAATCCTCCTATGGCAGCATTTTTCAGTTTTCGGTTGCAGCCAATGTCGAGGACAACAATAGCTAGTAAAACTGTTGACCTGCAATGTATAAACATTAGACTTAATATTATAACAGTATTAATCCAATTACAAGCAGTTTAGTTAGCAGTTTAGCATCTACTGCCAGAAATGCATCCCATCTGACCAGAAGAGGGGATTAAAAAAAATCCCCCTTGACATATCAATCACACTCTGCCTCAATGCAAAACTTGACACTGATTATCAATTCCACAGGGTCTAGAAAGAACAGCAAATCCACTGACGCTTTCCAGGTCGGCTTCCCCATGCGAACCAACTACATGTACGGTCGTGTGAAGCGCACTCTGCTGCACGAGGTCTTCTCCTTCACGCTGTGTTTGTGGATGAAGGCTGGAATCATGCCTGGACTCGGAACGCCCTTCTCCTACTCTGTTCCAGGCCAGGCCAACGAGCTGGTGCTCATTGAGTGGGGCAACAACCCGATGGAGCTGCTCATCGATGACAGAGTGAGTGAAAGAGAGCGAGACGGGAATGAGATGAAAGAGATCTGAAGGAATGTGCACATAATTCCATCATTCCCTTCTGCTCACCAATGCTGCATTTATTTGATCAAAAATACAGTAAAAACAGTAATATTATGATTATATATAATTACTATTAAAATAGCTGTTTTCTATTTGAATTTATTGTCAAATGTAATTTATTCCTGTGAGCAAAGCTGAATTTTCAGCATCATTACTCCAGTCTTCAGTGTCACATGATCCTTCAGAAATCATTCTAATATGATGATTTGCTGCTCAAGAAACATTTCAGATTATTATCAGTTGAAAACAGTTTTTTTTTTTTTTTTTTTTTGGAAATGGTGACATTTTATTTTTCAGAATTCTTTGATGAAAAGAAAGTTCAAAAGAACAGCATTTGTTAGAAATATAAATATTTTGTAACATTATAAATGTCTTTACTGACACCTTTGAACAAAATCTAAATCGAAGCTTATTTCTTTCATGAAAAACTCATACTTACCCCAAACCTTTGGATGTAGTATAACATAAACAGACATTTTTATTTTATAGAAACCACAGTGTTCATAAGTTTTGAGAACTACAACCACATAAAAAATGTGAGCTCACTGCTTTAAACAAGAAACATGGATACTGAAACTTCAACCTATTTGGTGAAGCTGTGTTTATTTAAAATAAAGTATTAGTGAAAAAAAAAAAAAAAAAAAAAAAAAAAAAAAATTATTATCTTGCAACAGTTAGTTAAAAGAATAGTTCACCCAAAAATTGAAATTTTGTCATCATTTACTTGCCCTCAAGTTGTTCCAAACCTGTATGAATTTCTTTCTTCTGCTGAACACAAAAGAAGATATTTTGAAGAATGTCAGTAACCAAACACTGACTTCCATAGTATTTTTTATTTTTTCCGTACTATGAAAGTCAATGCGGTCCATCAACTGTTTGGTTTCCAACATTCTTCAAAATATCTTCTTTTGTGTTCAGCAGAAGAAAGAAATTCATACAGGTTTGGAACAACTTGATTATGAGTAAATGATTTAAATTTTTGGGTGAACTATCGATGTAACAATTAGTTTTAATTCAGTTGTCAAATGTGGTTGTAACTCTGTGTGACAGCCGTGTTTAGCTGCATTGGGATGTGAATATAGTTGCAAATATGACTAGTGTGATGACCAAACAAATTTAAAGAAAATATTTTGGGGTTTTAAAATTCCTTCAGCTCTCCTGTGATTTCCATTAACTGTCCAGTTAGACGGCTCAGGTAAATATTATTCTTTAAAATCTAGGTATTAAATAAGAATTAGAAAATCCTGTAGGAATTTCAGTTTATCCAGTAGGATCTTATTTGAATCTTAGAGGATTCTCTTGTAATCCCATTTTTATCATTGGGGCTTAATTATGAAATAAATTCCAAAAGGGACCCCATTTCACATTTCTTTAGGATTTTTAAAATAGACAAATGAAGGACATATGGTGAAATCAGTAGTGGCCTTTGCTGTGTTTCACTCGAAAAAGAGCCCCGCCATCATGGAAATTAACGGGGGCTTGGGGCAAAAAGGCCACCAAAATGAATAAAAATGCCCCCAAAATTCAAGATATATGGGTAAAAAATTTACTTGTATGAGTTCTTGTTTTTAATATTTATGACAGGATATAGAGTGGTGTTTTCCCGAATATCAGCACGATTGCAAATGTGAGTCCATTGATTTCATAACAGTTCAAAAAACAAGAAATTAATGTTAGGTGATTTTCATTTTAGACTTAGAACATTGTCTTTTTTAAACGGGCCTCCGGATTGCAAAGGCTCTGGGTGAAATAGAGGAGCACAACAGAAAATAAAGTGTTTATTAAGAGAATTCTGTGTTTAATAGAGGACATTATCTTGCCTCGGGTTCACAGGCTGTTACTTTACCCCTCTCGCTGAGTGATGGCAAATGGCACCATGTGTGTGTGACGTGGTCAACACGAGACGGCCTGTGGGAGGCCTATCAGGATGGAGTGAAGAGAGGGTCAGGAGAAAACCTCTCCCCCTGGCATCCCATCAAACCTGGCGGGGTCTTCATACTGGGGCAGGAGCAGGTAACATGAGACAAGCACGACATACAATCAGCTAAACTCATATTTCTCCTTTGACTTGAGCCATTGACAAACATTAACACATTAGCAACTGCATAGCAACACCCTGGCAACCATCCACAACACTATAGCACTGTGGCAAAAGAATTGACACTTAATTAAACTCCGGTGAGAAAAAAAAGTGCACTTAATTGTATTGAAAGCATACAATTAAAATCTTAGTATATTTTTTAAAACTTGAACTTGCAGATAATATGATATGAATTAAATAAAAGGCCACTTAAGTACACTTAAATAGAGAACACTTTTAGGACTGTGCTTCTTAGCACACTAAAAAGTGCACTTTGTAATAATGTCAAATTAATAGTTTGGTTACACTTCATTTGACAGTGTCGTTACAGTGCAATTATTTAATAATAAAAGTACCTACATTTAAGTACTGAATAATATTAATTAACTACATGTACTTACTACTACATAATTTGGGTTAGTTTGGGTTACAGTGTCTTTGTTACATGTTACAGGTACTTACCATAGTAACAACAGTAAATTATGCATAATTGCATGCAACTAACCCTCAACCAAACCCTAATCCTAACCCTATAGTAAGTACATGTAAATGTATATGTATAATTACACTGTAACAATAACACCTCAAAATAAAGTGTATCCGGTGCTATTATGTATGCTTATTTTTCTGTTATTACTATAGTAAGTACATGTGTTATAGTAAGTACATACATATATGTGACAGTTTCATTAAAATATAGACTTTATATTAGAAGTAATTGTGAAATTACATATAAAGATGTACTTAAGTCCAACTTAATTGGGTCAAAAATACACTCTAAAGTTAAGCTAATTGCATTTAATATAAATTTACATAACACATTTTCATTAAGTTGCTATTAAAATGCAATTAAGTGTCCAAAAACATTACATTCAGTTCATACTTGAGTATATTCTGTAAAGTGTATTATTACTCATTTAAAAAGTTTCTGTAAAGTGTATTATTACTCATTTTAAAAGTATGCTAACGTGAACTTCTTTTTTACAAGTAAAGTCATATATGAGACTTCATGCTAATGAATAAGCCAATGAAGTTGTATTCATGAAGTTGACTTTACAAATAAAGAGCTAAGAAGTCGAAGTAAGATGAAGCATCTGTTTAGTGTTGCTAAAATAATTTCACCAAATCTTCCATCCATGTTTTCCCAGGACACACTGGGTGGTCGCTTTGATGCGACGCAGGCGTTTGTTGGAGAAATCTCAGACGTGCAGATGTGGTCTCATGTTCTCACGCCACATGACGTCTACAGCCTGGCTTCATGTGGTGGTCATATGACCGGTGACATCATCGCCTGGTCAGAGTCAGTGGTGGAGCTGCATGGTGGGGTCACCAAATACCCCTTCGACCCCTGTCATTAAAGAGCATCACCGGGCAAAAGGACAATCCACTTACAAATCTCAGAGTGCAAAATGTTTGAAATAAGCTTGTTTTGAAGCATTCTGATGATTTGTCACCCGGGTGCAATGCAAACTTCATCCATTATCACTTAAAAAACATTGCCTTCTGTTTACATAAGAAAATTGGATGATCCCATGACCTCCAGGATTTCGACAGGGACCCGTTTTTTGTATTTATAATGTTTTCTTACTGAACTTTTTTCATTTGTATTCTATAAATGGCACTTCAGTGTCATTCAATGTTTGATGCAAGTATATGACATATTGTCATAACTTGGATAGAAATGTAGATGTTCGTGCAAAAAATAGAAAAGCGGCTCAACCTGAGCAGTGAGTTGAAGTTGAAAGATTCATTTTCTTGTACTGTAAGAAGAATCTAAAGATACAGCAATACCAAAGAGAAGAGTTACACACCGCTGCAGAGACAGCATTTGATCAGGCCACGTGCACTGTTGTAAATTGTTTTTACTGTACTTGTCCAGATGTTACTGTACTTTACCGTACTAGTACTTGTGTAGTAGTTGGTTTTAGTTTATTTATTAATCTACTGTAAATGTGTTATTGACGCAAAAGAATATACTTTTCCACTGTAATGTTTGTGCATCTGAATTTTTTATGCATTTAGTTTGTTTAAAACCGTACTTGTTTTCATTTGTTTAGAGATTTGGAAGCTGAAATACAATAAAAGGGACTGATTTTTTGGGGGATTTTTCTTTAATAGCAATTTCATGGCTTGTGACTAATATAATTCAAAAAGATTTATAGGATTTTAAATGAGGTTGATTTTCATTGCATTTCCAAACTGAATTCCTCGGCCCTGCAGTATTGATCAGCACAAGCCTCTCAGTGAAATAGCAGACCTGTCTTATGCTGGTCTTCATTGCTATTATTAGAAACTAGGCTAATTAGGCATGAAGTGTTCGATAAGGCCCTGCAGAAAATACTCTTGTATTATACTGTTTAGATTCACAACAAGCTATCATCGCTTACAGCATCTAGTATACCAAAAATTGAGGACCAGATTGGATCCACTTTTGCCTTCAGAACTGCCTTAATTCTTCATGGCACAGATTCAACAAGGTTCTGGAATCATTCCTCAGAGACTTTGGTCCATATTGTCACGATAGCATCACACAGTTGCTGCAGATTTGTCGGCTGCTCATCCATGATGTGAATCTCCTATTCCAGCAAATCCTAAAGCTGCTCCACTGGATTGAGATCTGGAGACCGTTTGAGTTTAGAGAACTCATCGCCATGTTCAAGAAACCAGTTTGTGATGATTTGAGCTTTTGTGACCTGCATTATCCTGCTGGAAGAAGTCTCACTGTGGTCGTAAAGGGATGGATGTGGTCAGCAACAATACTCAGGTGTGCCTTGGTGTTTAAACAATGCTCAGTTGGTACTAAATTGGTAGTGTGCCAAGAAAATATCCTCTACACCATTTACACCACCAGCAGCCTGAACCGTTGATTATAGGCAGGATGGATCCATACTTTCATGTTGTTTATGCCAAATTCTGACCCTTCTATCTGAATATTAGATAGAAGGGATTCTGAGTCAGAGCGCTAAACATTATCTCTCTGGCACGACACTCTTACTCAATTGAATAATGGCGAAACGAACAAAGCTGAAGAGAAGCACAATTAAATGGTACGACCGCGAAGCACAAAGGCATAAAGCACAAAGTCAGCGAGGCTCAAAGGCAACCATTGTGTGTCAGGGGCGGTCCTTAGATCCAGGTCAGGTGCATAGCTGGTCCAATCACAGTCTTCCACAGATTAGCAGAGGTAACGCCCATCTGAAACACAAGCTTGTCTACCCACAGAGAGAGAGCGAGCAAGACACACCCACACACAAGGACAATTGATACAAACACACAAAATATCTCAGGGTCCTATTATATATATAAAAGGGATAATGTAGAGCGAGGCGGTTGTTATAGCGAATACAACCGCGACAGGCTGAACGGGACCCCGAAGCGAAGCAGAGGGATCTTGAATCAGCCTGAGTTGTATTCGCTATAACATCCGCCTCGCTCTACATTATCCCGCTTATTACATGGCTACCTACCAAATAAATCAATAATTTGACACAAAATATTGATTTAAAAACGACTGTATTGCTTCCGCTAAAGAAAATAGTCCGTTCCGTCTCTACGGTTAGAATCCTGCGTCCATAGCAACGCTCTGTTTTTCATGGCAACGGTGTGTTATCCTTAGCAGCGGTCGGTTATCAAGAAATAACACACCGCATTCTACATTAGAATTCAACCAAGCCATGTAATAAATATATATAATGACTCAGAATGAGGTTAGCAATAGATTTCTTAAACATTTTGTCTTGAAGTGAACAAGACTAGCAGCACTAATCATTCTAGTTATCAGTCAGAAAATGAGCTAACAAGCTAAAGCAGTGTAGGATGGAAAACAACACACTTATAGAAGTGTGTCCACCACCGGAAGACTGATATTTAGACAGCATTGAGGCATTTGTGTCTCCTGCGCTGCCCTTTGTCTCAAAATGTATTGTAAAGTTCACCTTGTTGAGAACAATAGGATTCACCAGTTATTAATAAACACACACACACACACAATGTGAATGTCTTTTTTAAATCTTTTTGTTTATTAGAGTTGATTGGCACCAGTGTACCATAACTGAGTTTTCATTTTGCTACATGAATTTCTCAACAATCTGTACCATTCTGTGGCCAATCAGAAACAGGGAGAGGGGGGGAAAAAAAAGAAAGAAGAGGAGGAAACGCTTTCATTTGTCCTATCGTATTCACAGACTAGCTGAAAGGTTTTGGCACCTTCGCACTTCTCATCAAGAATGCCCAGATTTAGAGTCTCCAAAACGTATTCAAGTCATCAGAGTCGTTCTACAGTCTTCGTCAGACCACGTCATGCCCAAACTATTCGTTTAAACACATAGCTTATATCAAGGAATGTACTGTTGCAGTCAGCAGTTTAATGCCATTTAACACTTGGAGTCTCTTGAGATCTCTCGCAGTCATATATACGAATGGCCTGTGGGTTAACATACAATACAATGTGAAGCAGGTTCACCTCAAATGATTTGATGGGGATGCTGTATACTGGCATCCGTTACGTGTGCAGCAAGGCTTAAACCAGTTAAGAACTGCAGTGTAATTACATACTCACAGAGGGCACTAGAGAGTAAATCAGGCTGTCGTTTAGTCGAAACTGTGCTGAACTCTATTAAAGTGCCATAAACATGGATTCTAACTCCAAACTATTAAATATGTCTTAAAGTCAAAGACATCGATTACTATAGCCAAGCTTTATATTAATCGGGAAAAATCACAAAGGTCAAGCAAAATGCACTGCTAAACAATTCTCAGTATTAATTATTTCATCATTAGTATATTTAAATAGCGTGGTTATTATTATTTTAGACTCCAGACGCTATTAGTGTTCCGTATAAATCGGCTTTAAAAATATTGATAGAACATTCCTTATCGCTTTGTTTTGATCAAGTACACGTTTTAATTAGTTACTAGATGCTTTTTGAACTGCAATGCCAAATTTGCAGACTCGCACGCTCACGCGAGGTTTAGAAATACAGAACGCTAATAGTCGCCGCAGACGTGCCCAAAACACAGGCATCAGATTCACCCTTTACAAAAGATGCTTCAATTCAGTACAACATGCAACCCCCGATCCTTGTTTCTCAAAAAAAGAGAGAAAGATTTGGAAAAACAATAAATAAAAATGCTAGCAATGTGTGTAGTAAACAAAGATAACAACATGTATTTACAAACAGAAAAAAGGCAAAATATAATGTACATTGGAAAAAAGCTGCCATGGACTCCTTCAAACTGAACAGCACTGAGTAAGAGGGAGTAACTAGTGTTTCACACAAATAACAATACAAGTACGTCTGGCACATATTTTAGGATCAGGAATTATATTAAACCATCTTTTTCATGCATTAAGCAGCAGACACAGCAGTCTTCCTCTGCTTTGGCAAACACACATTCTGAAAGGCCAATCGAGACGGTTTGCTTGTAATGACACCGAATCTCACCAAACCTGTCAAGATCATGTCAAATTTCATCCCAAATTCAAAAGAAATTAGGTTAACACTTTACAATAAGGTCTCATTTGTTATTAGTTAACACTAATTAACAATGAACAATACTTCTATCGCATTTATTAATCTTAGTTAATATTTATTGACATAATTTAATGCTCAAAATATTAAAAGAATATCATTATTTACTCTCGCTCGTGTCGTTTCAAACCAACGCATTCTCATCCTAGGGCGTCATATACTGACACTTTTGACATTTCGTCTACATCCAACGCACATGGCACCCTTTAGCGTCAATATGAGACGCAGATAGCTTTGTTCGGTTATGGGTAGGTTTAGGTCTAGGGTAGGGTTAGGGTTAGACCGCTAGGAGGCGCCTTCTGGCCCATATCTATCTGCGTCTCATATTGACGCTAAAGGGTGCCATGTGCGTTGGATGTAGACGAAATGTCAAAAGCGTCAGTATATGACGCCTTGGGATGAGATCGGGCTGTCCAAACCCGTAAAACTTTCGTTCGTCTTCAGAACACAAATGAAGATCTTTTTGATGAAATCTGAGATTTCTGTCCATCCATTGACAGCTACGCAACTACCACTTCACGCTTCAAACAGTTCATGAAGAGATTGTAAAACTAATCCATATGAATCACATTTTCTGAAGAGACTCGATCGCTTTATATGATGAACAGAAGCTCAACCGTAAATAATTAACACGCAAAAATGAACCTCATTAGTTCTTGCACATGAAGCAAACATGCTTGAGTTGTGAGTTGATCAGTGTTTATAAGTGAATAAAAGACTAAATTCAATCTGTTCATCAAATAAAGCGATTGTGTATCTTCAGAAAATTTGAACCGCTCAATTCATATGGTTTAGTTTTACGATCTCTTAACTTTTTGAAGCATCAAAGTGGCAGTTGCGTTGCTGTCAATGGCAGGAACGAAATCTCTCAGATTTCATCAAAAATATCTTCAATTGTGTTCTGAAGATGAACGAAAGTCTTACGGGTTTGGAACGACACGAGTGTGAGTAAATAACTACAGAACCCTTAACAATATAACCCTTTAACAAATGTGACCCGATTGTAAAATGTTACCAAAATTAGATTTAATTCCGCCAAACATCTGGATGCATTTGGAGGGAAATGTGCTTAGTTAAGGGCAAATAAATTAAATTTAAAAAACAATCTTGAAAATTAGTTTTTCTTCTTAGTGTACAATATAATCTGGACATATTTTCATGAGATTCCCGCCCAAGAAACAGTTTTGCAGCACCAGTGGTTGAGTTATCAGTTTAAACCCAGTTGGTTTAGTTGAAACACTAGTAAGAACATTCAGAAACAGGGCTGTGGGGACTTTTAAGGCTCTTTTCTCAAAGGTGGAGGAGCTCATTTAAGGACTCGCATTCAATGAGATGTGTTTCTACAGATGCTTTGATGGGTCAGTGAAGTTCAATATAGTTGTGCACTGGAAATGACATCACCGGCAGGTTTATCACGTGGCCTATACCATTATTATCCTATATATACCAATATTAGTCTAAAAATAACTGATTGGATATGCTTGACTCAGTCTTGATATGTAGTGTGAACAGCAATGACCTTCATTTACATCTTCATTTATAACATGTAAATAAACTCAAACGAGTAAGAGATAAATAGTGTCAGTGTAGATAAATTAACTAAGACAGGTAGCAGATAGACCCAGTAAACCAATAACAAAAGCCTTCAGTGAGAACGAAACTTCCTGCTCATTTCTGCTAAAGGCTCGGTTGAATCTGTCCCTGATGATGGAGGTGATGAAGAATACATCAGGCTGGTTGGTCATCTACCCTGTATGTGTAAGAACTTCACAGTAAAATGCTGGAAATAGCAGTAATGGCGGTCAGAAGCCACCGAATGTGAGAGCGCTGTCAGTGGTGAGGTGAGGATGGAGAATTATGCAGATTTATGAGTGTTATGTTTGTCGGTGAAGGTCTATGGAATGTCAGCGTGATATAGTGTGGGACTACAAACTAGAGTGATGGTGAATAACACTGTGTAGTGTACAAGTGTGGTAAGAAGGTATAACATTAGAGATGGGTAATTGTGCAGTCCAGACCACCTAAATCCAAACCAAAGATGATGACGTTCAGGTTTCCCCAACGACATCCATCTCTCCATAAAACCAGCATTATGGATTCTTCTGATGAGAGGACAAGAGCTACCTTAATGAAGTATCATTGGTTTCTCAGAGAATGGATGGAGTGTTTGGAAGGATGGAGGAGAAATGGAGGATTTCTAGGGTTGCTCCTCCTTCTTCTTTAGGGAAATGCGTTTCTTCCTGGCTGCAAGCATCTCGTAGAAGGGGTCGACGCTCACAGCAGATCTGCACCGAAAACAGAAGATCAGGATCAAGATACATGCTCTTATTTGCAGAGTTAGCATAGATTTCCTATTTGACCCTATAATGCCTACTTGTATCATTTTATACACATTTCAAATGATAAAAAAAAAAAACTGTTGCGCACAATCTACTTCACAGCACAAAGTATAGCTTTTATATTGTTAGTGATATTTCAAGATGAACACTTACTGGACTGAAACAACTTAGGTTTACTTGATTATCCATACATCATTTTTTTATAAAAATCATATTAAATTGTGAGTATCAAATATGATCCATCAGGATTTTGAGGAACGTTAATTTGTTCATCTCTCAATCATCATTGTACTGCATTGCATTATGTGTTTTTAAAACTACAGAGCTTTGATCACAAAATCATCTTACCACCAAGACATATTATTGGGAGATATAGAGGGAAAACTGATATTATTTTATGTAAGTGTCTGCCATACTGGTATAAAGATCTCATTGATTTACAGTACAAGCAATCAGAATTTCATCTTAACCATACAAATATCTGCATCTGCAACAAATGTCACATTTTTGGGCCTCTGAATAAAACTGAGCTGTTTTTCCTCCTCTAGTATGAGCTCCATTATTCTCACTAAATCATACTATATGAGCCATAAAAGCCTGACGCATTATGATACTCAGAAAACACTTTTTTTTTTTTTTCTTGTCTAAAGGTTCAATAAACTGTTCAAAAAAAAAAAAAGCTTTTTCTGACTATTGTTTCATGTAAGACAGGCTAAACATGTTGGGGAGGAACATATTGAAAGGCTTAGGAGCACAAAATTTACATTTCAAATATTTGTTATCCGTTATTTTTGTACCCTGAGGAGTACACTAGCATATACACTGCTATTCCCCCTCAGGAAATGCAAATATACTTCAGATAAGTACGCAAATATTTGTCAGAGGCTGATAAAAACTTGCACTGCCATCAGTGTGAATATTTTTACAGCATTTGAGCCCCTTTGTCAGGTCGCTCTTGGTGTGAATAGTTCTTCACTCTTTCGAATGCCTTGTCCTCTGAGATCTTCATTCTGCCGTTTACTCACTTGATGCTGTGTATCCATTCGTCCTTCTCCTCTGGGGTGGGAGCTGAGATCCGGTACACCATGTGGTTCCCCTCCACCACACGTCCATCGGCCTCGGTCTTGCACGCTTTAATCAGCTGCCCGCGGTTATTAGGGATGTACAGCTCAAAACAGTTCTGCACACAAAAAACAACACCATGAACAAACAGCACACAAACCCTTTTCGATATACTGCCCAGCCCTAATGGCAAATAAAATAATCTGTCGTTGATATATGAAAATTATCATGGAAATTGTATTTGATTAGGTGCATTTGGCTTACTGGCTTTCTGGGATCTTCGACCTCTCGAATGCTCAGGTTCTCCAATGGTATGATGCCTCTGGGCTCCTTGTCCTAAAGACACACACAATCACTCAATAAATCAGTCAGAACTTCCCATCAGGGGTCAATTCAATCAAAGATGAATTTTCAGCATCATTACTCCAGTCTTCAGTGTCACATGATCCTTCAGAAATCATTCTAATATGCTGATTTGTTGCTAAAGAAACATTTCTGATTATTATCACTGTTGAAACAGTTGTGCTGCTTTATATTTCTGTGGAAACTGTGATGCATTTTTAAAAATTCTTTCATAAATAGAAAGTTCAAAATGTTATTTATTTGAAATATAAATATTTTGTCACAAATGTCTTTACTATCACTTTTGATCAATTTAATGCTAATAATATGCAGTACAAACAATTATTACATGGCTCTCTAGAATATCTTATTCTGATTGGTCAACTGCAGCATTCTCGGGTCAAATTATTTTGTACAATGAACTATAATTGACTGTCCAATTCATTATCCTGCTTAATAAGATATTTACATTTACTTGTTATATAAAGCCATTATACACAATTATTTTATACAAAGTATTACAAAGAGCTGTGTATTAAGATGAAATATTGCTATTTTTGACTGACTTACTGTTGTGTACTCGAAGTAATAGAGGCAGTTATCTGTCAGAATGAACCACCGTCTCTTCCATGTTTTCACACGACCTCCTGAGAATGATCATTACACTGGATTAGAGATGTAAGACAGGCTTTTTAAACATAACATTTCCTCTGTGTCAGCCTGCGAATGAAACTGCACAGACACAGCAAGAAATCTCTACACATTATATTATTAGTAGAGTGAAAACCTTGAAAAACCCAACTAAATTCCTACTAAACTAACTTTACAAGATTTGTACATTTTCTGAAGATTGGTAAGTGATGTTTGCTAGTGCAAAATCAAGATGCCAGTGTATTGGGAGTGGTTGCCTGAGTACAATTACACTTCTTTTGTGTTCTGGTTGGTTGCTAGGTGGTTATGTAGAGGTAAAAGTCAAAAGAGCTCACAGCCTCAAAGCTCTACGAGAATATACACTATATTCTATCTGGAGTTTTGGGACACCTGACCATTACACCAACAGGGACTATCATGACACTGCATTCTAAATTCTAACAGGATTTTGCAGTTCTAACAGTTTCCACTCTTCTGGGAAGGCTTTCCAGAGTGTTTCTGTGGGAATGTTTTGCCCATTCATCCAGTAGAGCATGTGTGAGGTCAGGCACTGATGTTGGACGAGAGGGCCTGGCTTGCAATCTCCGTTTCAGTTCATCAAGGTGTTCAATTGGGTTGAGGTCATGGGCTCAACACTCGATGGCTGCTCTGTTAAGTCTTCGTCGTCGGTTAGGAACCTGGGTGTGCTCTTTGATACCAATCTTTCATTTGAAAGTCACGTGTCTAGTATCTGTAAAACTGCATTTTTCCATCATAAAAATATATCTAAATTACGCCATATGCTCTCATTGACAAATGCGGAACAATTAGTCCATGCGTTCATGACCTCAAGGCTAGATTATTGTAATGCTCTACTGGGTGGTTGCCCTGCACGCTTAATAAACAAACTACAGCTGGTTCAAAACGCAGCAGCTCGAGTTCTTACCAGAACCAGGAAGTATGACCATATTAGCCCAGTTCTGTCAAAACTGCATTGGCTCCCTATTAAACATCGCATCAATTTTAAAATATTGCTGATTACTTACAAAGCACTAAATGGTTTAGCTCCGCAGTACTTGAGCGAGCTCTTAACGCATTATAGTCCGTCACGTCTATTGCGATCTCAAAATTCCGGCCAGTTACTAATACCTAGAATATCAAAATCGACTGCTGGCGGTAGATCCTTTTCCTATTTAGCACCAAAACTCTGGAACAGTCTTCCTACCATTGTCCGGGAAGCAGACACACTCTGTCAGTTCAAAGCTAGACTAAAAACACATCTCTTTGACCTAGCATTCACATAATACATTATAGACTTCTATAATTTAATGTTAGGCTGCATAGATTAGGTCAGCCGGAACCGGGAACACTTCCCATAACTCCTGATGTACTCGTTACATCATGAGAAGAATGGCATCTACGCTAATTTTAGTGTCTGTGTTTATCCCGAGGTTTTCCTGCAGCCTGCCGGATCCAGGCCGTTTCCAGATCTGATGAAGGACCTTCGCCTGGACCGATGACAACGCAGTGCTGAAGTGCCAACTAGTCTCTCCCTATGGAGGATCCCTCTACCACTATACAGATAAGGCGTTGTCGGGAAATTTTTTTTCGCGTTCCTACCCCAAAGCAACAAAATAAAATAAAATTCTTTATCAAAATTTATAAGGAAAGACAAGTACTTTGTTTAGGCTTGGCTTGTAGGGAATTCCAAACCTGCGTATTTTCAAATGCACATAACTATAGAACCCATTCTAAATGCGCATGTGAACGCCATCAGCGTTTCTCACAGGTTCGCGTTTAAAGTCTGTGTAGAGAGAATGGTGTCGTCTTAGCGGCCCCTAATTTAATAACAAATGATCGTTGCGACGGAAGCAAATCAATCAAAACTAACTTTAGATGGAAAATAACTTAACTCTGCTATAAAGCCAAAACAATCTCTGTTACCTTAAATTATACGCTTATCTCTGTGAAGCTGCTTTGAAACAATCTACGTTGTTAAAAGCGCTATATAAATGAAGATGACTTGACTTGACTTGACTCTGTGTGGGTCAGTCAAGTTCCTCCACACCAAACTCATCCAACCATGCCTTTATGAACCTTAGTCATGCTGGAATAGAAAAGGGCCTTCCCTAAACTCTTCCCACAAAGTTGGAAGCACTGCATTGTCTAAAATGCCTTGGTATGCTGAAGCATTATGTTTTCCCTTCACTGGAAGTAAGTGGCTTAGCCCAACCACTGAAAAACATCACATTTCAGTCAGGCAGGCATCCGCCAAACCCAGACTCGCCCATCATACTTCCAAACAGAGAAGTGTGATTCGTCACTCCAGAGAATATTGTTTCCACTGCTCCAGAGTCTAGATGCGGTGTGCTTTACACCACTGCATACAACGCTTGACATTGTACTTGGTGATGTTACCTTGCATGAAGCTGCTCGGCCATGGAAACTCATTCCACGAAGCTCCCGCCGCACAGTTTTTGTGCTGGTATTAATGGATGTTTGGAACTCTTCAGCTATGGAATCAGCAGAGCGTCGGAGACTTGTACACACCATGAGCCTCCGCACTCGGTGACATTACATGGTCTTCCGCTTCGTGGCTGAGCTGCTGTTGTTCCTAAACACTTCCACTTTCCAAAAATACTACTTACAGTTGACCGTAGTGATGTGTCGTTCGCGAACGAGCTGGCTCTAAGAGCCGATTCTTTGTAGCGAACGAGAAGAGCCGACTCCCGTTCGGGGAGGGCCGCAGGCAGGGCCGGGACTTTTTTTTGGATGGGCACGCCATGCGGCCAATCACATGGGCGGACAGACTGAGGCATCTGATATTGAAGTTTTATTGAAATGTCGAATAATAGTAACTGTATTTTTTTTGTAACGAAAAAAATCATAAAAATAAGGCTTTTATGAAACCACTGAATAAAAAATTGCTTACCAACACACAAATCAGTCACAATTGCTAAATTAGGCTAAAATAGAAGTCCGAGTGATACTAAATGAATAGCCATTTGGGAGCCGAGCCAAAAGAGCCAATCTTTGAAAAGAGCCGGACTTCCCATCACTAGTTGACCGTGGAATATCTAGCAGGGATGACATTTCATGAACGGACTAATTGCAAAAGTGGCATCCTATCACAGTACCACGCTTGAATTCACTGAGCTCTTTAGAACGACATTTTTCCACAAATGATTGTAAATGCCGACTGTGTGGCTGGGTGCTTCATTTTATACACCTGTGGCAATGGGTCCGATTGAAGCACCTGAATTCAATAATTAAGAAGTGTCCCTCAATACATTTGTCCATATAGTGTATGTGAGAGGTAGGTCACTTTTCAGGTCTATGAGGGTTTTTGCCCCTTATTTTATGGTCTGGTCATTAGTGATAGTACAAGCTAAGCTTTTCGAAACTTCGAATCAGCTAAACCAATTGCTATGTAAAATAATTCACTTTTGAATTACCCACATGCTGATGACTCCTGCAGGTCAGAATTGTGTAAATGCAACGTTAACACAACCCAAACAAGCATGCACTTTTTACAAACCAACTGCAAATGTTTTATTGAAAGTGTGTTATTTTATGAATTTGTAGGGCTTGTTTTGTTTGTTTTATGGAGAGCTTGGTTAATCAATAAGAAACTACAACTCTTCCTTCTTTTATAATAAACTTAGCCATTGAAAATCTCTACAGAATTATAACACTGACTGATCAGAGATGAGGTCAAAACTATAGACACTGGTTCATGGTTCTCACAGATCGACCCTAGTGGTGAACCATTGGAATTCCGTACAATTCCTTGTTTACCGAAATCACGTCACTTTGCCAGTTTGATACATGCTCCGAATCACTGGTTTGAAACTAATGATTCGCAATGTTCATGAAGCAGTGCTTCGAAAGTACCCATCACTACTGGCGCCAGTTGCATAAACTTAGCCACTATGTTAAGACTGTGTCTTAAAGGTATATTTAACCGCTGGAAAGATGAATGTGTATTTAAATTGGGTCATTTATGCAGTAGAAATGTGAAATTATTTTAGAAGTTGGTGCCTTCTAGACTGAGAAAAGCCAGAAAATTTATTTTTGGCTCATGTGGATGAAAGACAACAACTCCCAGAATGCACTTGCTTCGCTGCCCTACGAGGCCACTCCCAAGCCACGCCTACCGGTTACAGAGGGCAGTATCAGAAGAAATTATACAACTAGGCTACTAGTCGACTCGAAACTGAACAGATGCCATTTTATGGTGAGATCCCCCTATGGGCGGGTTGAACACATGCGGGACGAGCTCCTCCTACTGGCTGTAGTCTCTCGCCTCTGGACAGAAAAGCCTCTGATGAGCTGAATGACGATTTTTGCGACACCAGAGTTTTTTTTCCAGACACACAATGCAGAAATCTCTCGTCTCAGGGGGACATGAGGGAGGGAAGCACGGTCACTCGAAAATACTACCGGGTTTCTACTGATACAAAGCTTAATGCTAATCGGTGAAGTATCCCTTTAAGAACTAATTTGGCCAACTAGAAATTAGTCAAGAGGTAATCACTTTTTGTCTTACTTTTCTGATTCAAATTAGCCCGATCTACCCTTTTATGTAACTTTAAACTTTAAAAAGTTAGCACCAGTCTTGAAGGAAAAAATTAGATGACTAACTTTTAAGACTAGCCTAAGCAGTTTATGCAACCGGCCATGATTACATAGTAAAGTAACAGCTCTCCTCTCTGCAACAACACACATGAATCAGTCATGTCTGAAGCACAATCACTACAATAATAATAATGCTCTAATAAGATCATTGTGTCCTAATCTAAGCGGTCTTTCTCTACGAGTTGTTCTAGTAAGGCTGTACGTACCTCCTGAAGGGTGAACAGCCCCAGCAGCGGCAGAGAAATCACAGGTCAAGCAGAGCAGGAGCCAGAAGAGATCGGAAAAAGGGAACGGGGGGACGGATCACAGGAAACAGAAAGAGAGAGGAGAGGGAGACACAGGGAGAGGGAAAAAGATTCAAAAGCCTTTAGTGCTTGAGAGATCACAGAGCTCGCCATGCAGAAAGAAAGTAAATCTTCGAAATCAGAAGTGATGTTTCGCTTGGGTTTTTTGTTTTAAGGAGAAAAAAAAGTGCAAAGCGCTGCAATGAAATAGAATATCATGCAATGGCAATGATAGAGACCCTTCCAACGATTTTGGTTAAACAGAAACTCTCCTGGCGCACGTCAGGAGGGACTCACCCAGCTTGAGGAGCCAGCCTTCTCTGTCAGGGTTGAAGAAAGTGTGCGTCAGGTCATTCCCATCATCCTCTGGGATCTTAAAAGGCTCGTTCTTAATGCTGTCATACAGATTCTGAAGAGAACGCTCACATTGTTTATAAAAGCATTCAATGTGAATAGTTATCATTATTAAAAAGGCCTTGAAACACTCAAGGGTCGTTCACACTGACAGCAATTTGAAGCAACATAGTAAGTAGAGTAATTTTTTGTAATAAAAAAGCAGGTCTAATTTATTGAGCTCGTGAAACCTACATAATTTAACAATTTATTAAAAGATTTAAAAAAAAACATAACATTCTTAGGGCCCTATGAAATTCATTTTATTTCCACTCCCAAATTCTGTTTTATTATTTCTAAATTCTGTTTTCCGTTTTAACTTCTTGTTTTTTTTATGGCTTGAATAAATTTTAATAAATCAAAAAGCATGTCTAAACAATTGAATAAATAAAACATTTAACATTTAATAAAAATTTTACAATAATGTGCCCCATTTTTCAGAAAATCTGTGTTGCTTATTTAAAGGTATAGTGGAGGATCTTTCCAAATTTTAGATAAGACCCGCCCTCTCCACTTTTTGAATAAGTTTGATTGATTCACCAGAATGATTGACAATTAGGAGGACCAATAGTATAGGTGATCCACCCGGAAGTAAAAAATCCTCCGCTATACCTTTAAATTAAGCTGGATTTATGAAAAATGTATCAAAAACAGTGGTAATCAAATGAAAGCATAAAGCATTAATGAATCTTTTAAAAAGTAATAAATAGAAAATGAACTATTTCTTTTATTTTTTGACAAATAAAATGCTGCACAAAAGAGGCTTACTGTTAAAATTGTGTGATATTCCATACAATAAAGTTTTAATAATTTTAATAATACTATTATTATTATTACTTTGAGACGTACATTCACACAGTGTCACACAGAGACCCATAGAACATGCGGACTTCAATAGCAGTCTTTTTGCAATTTAATATTCACACACTGGTCCGTATCAAGATTTGAATAACTGTTCCGCATTATGCAATTCATCAAAAAGCCAACAATATTTGTAATATAAAATACTAGGCTTATTTGACAACTACATTAGAAAGCAAGCTAGAGAAGAGAAATGCAGAGAAGACTTTTGATTTATTAATCTAATTTGTCAAATTCTGTGACATTTTGTGTTACTTCTATTAAATTCTGTTTTTATGACTGGATTCCATAGGGCTCTGCTGAAGTCATTCATTTGCATTATTTTTTATTACAATATACTAATCAGCCAAGTCATAATGAGATGTTCACACTCACTCTGAGCAGATCCTCAGGTAAATCTCCCCCGTCATTGATGCCTCTGTTCATGGTGATGAAGCGCTCCACTGTGGGCTTGTCCCGCACATTGGGGTTGTGCAGACTAGTGTTCAACATGATGATGGAAAACGACAGCACGTAGCAGGTGTCTGCGGGGACAAGACAGAGTTTAAGGACTGAGAGATGGACTGGTGTTCTCGATTCTCAGCGTGTGGATGTTTTTCACTGCGAGACGAAGACGTTTGTTTGTTCGGGTTCGGCGTCTCGTGACGCAAATCCAATGACGCTGGTAGTGACGATCCTCTCTGACCAATCAGTGATCTGCAGTGTTTACACGTCACATTTCAGTATCGGTTCGGCTCGCTTGGAACCTCAACAGAGGTGGTACTATTTAAGTGAGCCGTACCAAGCCGTACCGTGCAGTGGAAAAGACCCATAACCTTAACCAGACACACTTACTCAATTATGACTATTCTGAGAATCTTAGAATCAAAATGATGAAATAACACAAATGTGACCCATTATATGTTGTGATCAAAAGAACAGCTAGTGTACATGTTGATGAAAGCCTTATGAGCTCTGTGTGTGTGTGTGTGAGACCTGTGCTCTGGAAGACTCCAGGATTGCAGTGACAGTATCTCTGTGCAAAGGCCTCCATCATCCTGTCGATTTTCTGAGCCTCGCCTGGCAAGCGGAAACTCCACAGAAACTGCCTGCATTGAGCACAAATAGACAGACGCACCATGAAGGCAAGCACAACACGGTAACACGTGAATACTTGAAACTGTTTTGCATACAAAAAGCCCCAATAGAAAATGAACATGTTCCTAGATCAGTCAGGGTTATTTTCGTTAACTAAAAATGTTCACTGAAATAAAGCTGAAATAAAATAAAATGTAAATATTAGTTAAATTATTATTAGAAATGTTGTCTTGGCAATAAACTGAAATAAGTTTAAGTGTATTTAAGTACTAAAATTATTAACTGTAAATAAAACTAACTGAAATGAGAATTGATTAAACCTAAAAAGCTACAAAAATATATAAAAATATTAATAAAAACTTAAAAAAAACTAAAATAACACCGAGGAAAGTCACAAAGGTTAAAGTTGCTGATTTACCGAAGAGCTTGTACCAAGTTCAGATCTGTGAATTCGTGAAGATCAACAAAAGCCTGCAATACTTTAATATTGAAGTCATCTCTGAAAGAGAGAGAGAGAGAGAGAGAGAGAAATGTATTAACAATATTAACAAAATCTCTGTTTAAATCACTGATCTATTATAATGATATTATAAATCAGTAGTTTAAATATGCTTGTTGCTTTAGCTGTTAGAGACCGTTTGCAAAGTTAAACGGTTAGTTCACCCAAAAATGAAAATGACCCCATGATTTACTCAAGCCATCCTAGGTGCATATGACTCCATGAGTAAATCATGGGCTAATTTTCATATTCGCGTGAAATATCCCTTTAAACCCTCTCTGCTTTGAAACTGATTTGAAACAAAAATTTAATTTTGCACATGCTTATCTTATATGTTATTGTACTTCTTTTTCTTACAGTCACAAATAAATAAATAAATAAATAAATCACTGATATAATGCAGTTGAAGTGCAAAGTACCTTTCACCCAAATAGTCTCCTATTGCAGTTTTATTGAGTCCTTCTCCTTTGTACAGGAACTGAGCAATGTCCTCTGAAGTGTGTCTGAGAAGCTCATTCTCCACTAGGAACACAATGCCCTGCGAAAGAGGAACATATGTGGAAAAACGAAGAAAAGATTCAAATCTATCTTGTATTCAAAATTGTCCAGCCACGTAATGTCCTTAAAATATTTTAGCAACATATTTATGTGCTTTCACAAAACGTTAAGGCTTTTATTCAGCAAGGATGTATTAAATTGATCAAAAAACTTCCAATTTCTATCTCAAATAAATGCTGTTCTTTTAAACATTCTATTCATCAAAAAATCCAGATTTTTTTTTGCAGTTTCCACAAGAATATGAAGCACCACAAAGTTTTCACCATTGATAATAATCAGAAATTGAGCAGCAAATCATCATATTAGAATGATTTCTGAAGGATCATGTGAGTATTTAAGCTTTGAATTCACAGGAAAAATGTTCATTTTTAAAGTATATTTCAATGAAAAACAGTTCTTAGTCATTATATTACTGTACCTCTGACCAGATAAACAAATGCAGTGTTTTGTAAGCATTAGAGACTTCTTTCAAAGAAATTTAATGAACATATAAAAAAAAAAATGTGACTGTGATAATAATGCTGGAAAACAGTGGCAACATTTCTTCTTTCTGTTATCCTGAGCTGTATTACTTTATAACGTCACTTTTAGGATGGCTTACCTTTTTCGGGTCCATGTTGAATTTTTTCCTGCCCATGGCCACATGTCGACTCTTCTGTAACGTTTTACTATAAAGTAAAAGACAGGAGATCAATATTGTTTTCAGGTGTGAAATACAACACCTCAGTGTAGAGTGTTTAATGAACCTACTGAACACACAGCATGAAGAGAGTTCAAGTTCATGTCAATGACTGCACTGTTCACACAGAGATAACGTGTGTGTGTGTGTGTGTGTGCTTTTATTGAGTGTTATCTATCTGAGAAGGCAAATTGGAGAAAGAAAACAAATATACCAACCATTCTTGCATGAATTCCCAACAATACAACCTGAGACTAAACCTGCATCTTTTTCTGCATTAATACTAACACTTCCTCTTCTATTCTATTATATATCTATTTATAAAAAAAAACTGGGAAGGGTCATAGCACTTGCATATTGATGTCCTATTGTTAGTTTAACTGCTTCTACTGCTCTCATTTGTGGATAAAAGCGTCTGCTTAATGAATGCATGTAAATGTAAGACTAACCTGCCCTCTGTGCTGGTCTCCAGCCCCTCCACCTCTATAATGGCTTCTCTCAGCTCCTCTTTCAGTCTCTGGATCTCCAGAATCAGCGCTCCTTTCCTGCGCCGGATCTCCTCCAGCTCGGAGCGCTCCTCTGGGCTCAGGTCCGCTGGGACTGTGAAGAGAAAGAAAGGAGGGGCGAAATGAGGTCACAGGGACTTGGATAGGAAAGGAACTGAAAAGACGGTTCACTCCACCCAGGCTTCTTTAACACGAACACCCCCCCCCGTTCCTCTGGCCTGCATCTAATATGATTCACTTTATGATGCGAGATGGAAGTGTGATCAGGATTCGGGACACTGCGCTGCACGGGAGAGGTTTACGTTCAGGTTCTCTGTGGAGTAACACACGACTCTTGCGACACCGGTGGGTGTTTGGAAGCTTTAGAGAGAGCAAGCCAGGACAAACCTGAGCCAAACCCGCAGAAGCTCAGAAAGCAACGCCTGCAGGCAGAGACACATACTCATGTTCACAATCATCAGCTCCAACCCTCAAATGATTCACTTAAAAAAACACTATTAGCTTCTGCTTCACAATAGGGTCTAAAAGCTTCTATTGTAATACATTTTTCCAAAACAAACTGACTTTATCAGCGTGACAATTTGAACATGAATTTAAAAATATCAACCTCATCAAACCTTTCACCCAACTCAACCCCATTTCAAAGTAATTTCAGCGGTAAGGAAAATTCTAAAGGCTAATGATTAAAAAGCAATATTAATGCTAAATTCAGATTAGGCCCTATATCAGGGTCATTTGTACCTATATATTTTTTTTCATTTGCAAATCCTAAATTTGTACACAGATACATCCAAAAAATCATTTTTTTTAAAAAGAAAGTTGATTAAATAACATGAATCTGAGAAGGTCTCAATATTGCATGTGTCTCTGATTGCAATGACAGCAGGACTGGGTCTACATGAACTAAAGCTGATGATCATGTTCTCCAGAATGATCTGAGATGATCTAAAGAGCATCTTGAGCTTCAACAGAAGAGCATTTGACTCTCTGCTAAGAGTCACATGACCGTGACCGTCTCCATACCGATGTGATGACTCCGATCATAAACCAGAAGGAACTGGATTGAATATTCTGAATGTTCAGATTGCAATCTGACTTCTGACCTGTAACGCTGCCTGAATCATAATCACACGGTGTTCGCTCGTTGGCCAGAGGAGAACTGAGCGACTGAGCCTGGTTTCTCACAAGGTGTTTTTCTTCTTCTTCTTCATTCTGTCACTGATGGAGTTTGGGTTCCTTGCCACTGTCGCCTATGGCTTGCTTAGTTGGGGACATTTAATATTCATATATATTATGGATCTGCCTGCACTGACACCATTATATGAGAACTGAACTCAGCTGGACAATGACATCACTGTTTTTTTTGTCCAGAGCAACTATAGATAAATGAACTAAATGAATGATTTCTACAATGGAAATGAATCAGCACTGAACTTAAACTGGACACTGACTTTCTTCTAAAGACGCTGTACAGCCAAAACAATCTTTGTTGCATTATTTTCCTGTTTTGAAACAATCTGTATTGTAAAAAAGCACTATATAAATTTAGATGACTTGTCTTGACATCCATTTACTTACTGAAACAAATATCCTCTCCGGTCATCACTTTTGGCCACGACTGTACATACGGTTAGTTACACAGAATTGATGGCTTTATCAAAACGTTTCTTTGTTGTTTAAATCCTAGATTTTCAATGTGGTTTCAGACTTTTATGTCTAACTGTACATAGACCTCCCACACATCTTCCAGTGAAGAATTAAATGTGCAACAGACTGATGATGACAGATGACAAGCATTTCACTCTGTGTGCCTACATTAAGTTTATAATTGACTAAAAAATTAAGTTATGACCAATCTGTTTGTGCTTAAGAATGACTGTTAAAATCCAATAACGCCACCCAAAAGATGTATGATGATGAATTTATGCATGTATGTATTTATTTTCTGTATTCTGTATGAGGATATTTATGAATGTATTCAGCCTCTGATAAAAGCAAAGAGACAGGATACAGATGTAAACAACTGAAGGAGGCCGAACATGAATGAACCCAGAACAATGACTGGAGACGGGCAGATTAATGATGTACTAAAGCTGCAGATGTGACAACGAAATAATGACATTTGGTTTAAACCCTTTAAAATAGCAAAAACATCCTCCTACGTGAAGCATTTCTCAAGCTCATATAAAACAGTACGTGATGCGGCACTGAACACAACGCTAAACCAGCTTTACTTACTGTAGTCCAGGTCATCCATTTTGGGGGCTTTGCTTTTAGGCATATATGTGTCGGAATCGAATGTCATTCAATAACCGAGAGATAAGGATATATAAAAATATACCCCACAAACGAAAATGAAATAAATAAATAACTAGGCGGAGGACCGATCGGGCTCAGACAAAGGAGGAGTTGAGAGCGGAAGTTGCGCCAGTGTCAGACAGCCAGTGAAATTTAAAGACCCGGAAATGCGGCCATCTTGGTAAGGGCAGGTTCTGTTTGGTTCGTGGACAAAAAATGTGTTTCTAAAAGTATAGACTTATTATTAGATACTAGTAGTCAAGTACGTAATAGTAGGCGATAACTATTAGTTTTAACACATGATGATGTTACAACCAACCGAGGTAACAGTAGGGTCGTTGTAACGCCAACAGTAAACATGACAATCAATTTAAATGAATAATCAATAACCACCATCAACTCCTTCTTCTGCTCCACCCCATTTCAAGTATTTTAATTCAAAGAGGTACAAAACTGAAAACACCGCCGCAAAATAGGATAGCCTTATTATTAATTTACGTCTAGTCTAGTTATTTAATACAATAAGGCATACAAAAAAACTAGATGTTCTCATGTAACAACTTGTGCGCTAAAATAGTAAAGAAGAAAACATTTAGGCCCTAATGAAAACTCAATAACAGGTTTTCTATTACAAGCGTGATGAGACGTTTTGCATCAGTAGCCTAGTTCAGAAAATAGGATCAAGTGGCGTTCTTTTCTTTTTCTTACAAATGATCATACAATAATAATTAATTAATTGTAATAACATAACGTATAGCCTATAAATAATAAAATAACATATATAGCCAGCTGTTTTTTTGTTTGTGAGTGTTTTTGTCCAAAATTTGTTTGTTTGTTTGTTTATGGGCCATTATCACTAGTCTATATAAAGCTTCTTTTGGAGAAAATGTAATATAATAAGAGCTATATCAAGAGATGATTTATGGAAATGGACATTCATGTCACATTTGCTGATATGATATGGTATATGTATTTAGGCTCGCTTTTCCTTAATAATAAATATTTTCATACATGCCTATCAAAATTTCACATACTCTGAGGTTTACCAGTTTGAGAACCTCTGTACTAAAATATACCAGATAAGTTGATAACATGATGGTTTTCTATGATTTAAGTTTTAATAATGTGACAGACTTATATCAGTTAAACAAATATAAAATATTTCACAGAAATAACCACAACACAATTTACATAATTCTTAGAGAACAAAGATTTATTTTTTTCCGAAACTAAAGTCTTGTAAAAAAAGAAAAAAAGATTGTCAAGGCCTTACATGTCTTAAAATCATAAATATTCTCCAATTCTTTAAAAAAAACATGACCTCAGACTTCAATGAGATATTAAAATACCACATATCAAGTATAACATTTAAATATAACAAAAATGCAGTAACTGACAAGTTAAACTGTAACTGTAAGCGAGTGCCAGATATTACAGCAGATTATAAAGCTTGTTTTGTCATGATGTAACAGTACTATGAACCAAATGACAACTAAAAGGAAAGATAGTTGTTGGAACAATACAGTAGCTGGGATTTGTAAATGTAAAAAAAAATAGACAATAGGGTATAACTGAAAAATGTGTGTGGCCAAACATTTGTGTATTATTCAGCCTTGTGTGGCATTGATTCACTTTACTCTGAATCCATCAGAATAATGCTTGCTTTTATTGAGGACACTTGGTATTACAGGGATGTCCTGACTGGAAAAGTCCATAAACACTGACTAAAGGGAACATTGTCAGGGCACCTAACATAGAGCCCAGCTGCACCACAGCTCCACACCACACGAGGGCGCTGTGGCCTTCATCTCGCAGGATCACTCCAATAATCACCTTCACATAGGACAGAGTGAGGACAAATATGACCCAGGTTATGACCTAAAGATCAAGGGAGAAAGCGAAAATAGAGATTATGTGATGCTGTTGCCCTCACATTACATTTATGCTGAAATATGTAGTACTGTGCACTGTAGTGTCCATGATGCATTTCTAACAAATGTTGTAAGAGTTCTGACATACAATTAGATGCCCTTTTGAACTCCTTTAAACAAGGTAAATGCCAGTGCCAGTAAATTTACTTTACAGTCACATCTACAGGTCTAAACATGGAACAACTACCACCAATGGTGTGCATGTGTGTGTGAGAACCTTACAATGAGCGCTGCTCCGAGGTCATGATCGATCAGCAGAGGGCAAGGGCTTAGTGCTGCCATGGCCATTAGATACGCTCCAAACCCTGTGCCCGTCACTGTCAGAACCGCCATCAGCACCAGAGACCTTGGACATAGTTACGTAGTTGGATGAATTTGTATAATAAAAGCATGTCAGCCAGTCAAACATTTCTTGGAAATAGAATAGTTGAATTTTAGGGCTGCACGATTAATCGCAATTAACATGAAATCTCTTATTGCGATTATTATTTTTATGCACAGCTTATGAGTGATGTACAGATCTGTGATCAGTAGTAAATGCTGCGTTGGTTTTCATTTATACTTCTGCGTCGTTGACGTGCAATTACACATGCAGAGGGAGCATGTGAAACCCGAGGGAGGGGATCTAGCAGACCAATCACAGCGCTTGCGGTCCGCAAAGAATTGACGCGGTGTTACATTTTTGGAGAGATTCACGTCAGGGTACGCCGTGGGCTACGCGTGATACACACAGCCTACGACGTAGCGACGCCGTGAGTTCGACGCAAAAGTATAAATTGGGATTTAGCGAGTAAAGGGCATAAAAATTGGGAGTGGAACGCAGACTTAGTGAAGAGAGCGGCCTTTTTGAAAGTTTTTGAAAACGATACAGTTTTTGCACACAGCATTTTTAGTCGTTTTTGCGTATCCGTGTGTTTTTTCGTATTTAGTTACGAGTTACGTCATCATTGTCGTGTAAACATACCCTTAGTGCTTTACCACAGAGCAATTTTTAGGGCTGGGCAAAATGATGATATATAACAATGACTACGTTTACATGCTGCCAATATCCGGGTTATGGTCGGGTTAGGGTCACTATTTGGGTTTCTGAAACATTCGGAATAACCCGTTTACATGCGTGAGCAGAGAGAGTTACTCCTGTATATGGAATTTGTAATCAGTTGGGAATATCCCGATGTAAACGGCGACGCACGGTTAGCGTCAGGACGTACGGACAAATATGCGTCATTTCCGATTCTTCTTCCTGTATCCAAAGACAACAACAACAGCAGCAGCACCCGGATAATGAATAGTTCGGGGCAGATAGCGATCGCCTTTGTTTGCGCTTTCCTTCTCGCTCCAAAAGTGTGTTGCTGTGCTGCGTCTCGCCATGTTTACCTCTACTTCTTGTTTACTTCCGGTATACTGCAAGCGGGTTTTTGTATGCGCCGTCTCTACTCAAAAGACCAAGATTCCTTGCGAATAGAACATGCGCAGAACACAAATCAATGTTCCTTTTGATGGGGATATGCCGATACGCGTTTACATGACCAAATATTCGGGTTAGAAATGGGGTACCCCAGGGGTAATATCCGGGTTTTTAAAAACCGGGATATGAGCATATCCGGGTTTTTGCCGGTGTTTACATGGCCGTGCGCGACCGGGTTATTGCTAATATCCCGGTTTTGAACGGGTTATTGGCTGCATGTAAACGTAGTCACTGATGCAAGTGATCCTCCAGACTTTAGATCTATACTGTGTTTATAATGTCGTCTAGCATATAAATCAGTGAATCAGTGACTCATCAGCGTTCAAAGGCAATTCATAGATTTAAATACTGGTTGGTATTATATTAAGAGATTGAAATTTTGAGTGTGATTCTCAAAGTATTAATGAAAATAAGATGTCGCAGGTGAAAAGTTTGATGCTCAGGCACATGCCGGGAAGAATAAAATAAGGTTTTAGATTTTTTAGTAAGCGAGAGTAAAAGTCAGCAAAACTTGCCAGTTATCAAAGAGACTGATGTGAGTTTAACATTTTGAGTTTAACATTTTCCAAATTTAATTTAAGTCTTTTAAGTGACGATGTGAAAAATAGGTTATGGCTTCAATTGTAATTAGTAGCATCTCTAATTTCAGACAGATTTACTATAGAGTGATTGTGTTTCTTACTGTGATGAATAATTATATTATGGTAAAGATCAGGCTACACTGCATTATTGCATGTATCCCCTAGGAGTCAAACTCATGATCTTGGGGTTGCTCGCACCATGCTCTACTGTTTGAGCTCCAGGAAGAGAATATTGACTTTATAATCAAAGTTAATTATTTTTCCTCACCTGATTGGGACAAACATGGCAATGAAGCATGCCACTGGATTCGCAACTGAGGACAAAGTGGTTGCAAGATGATAGGCTTGATTTCCATACGGCAAACATGAGTATGACTGGACTGAGGGCAGGACTGCATTGGTCAATGCATTGACCCAGGCCAGAACTACAAAAATGAATACCAGCTCTGTTCTGCTGTAGGTTCCTTTTCCAAACGAGCTGTGTCGCTTTATCACTGGGCCTTCTGGAAAATCCAGCATGGGTGTCTGTTCTGGAGTTTCACTGTTCGGGGATTGACTTATATCAATCTTCTCCACCCGCTGAGAATCATCAATATAACCTTTGCTCTTGTGTTCCCGTTCCACAGCTGGGTGGAAATTGAGTAACAGGAAAGCGCCCAGGCACACCATCATCATCGCACTGAGAAAAAGGAAGAAAACCTGAGCGGAGAAGTTGGCCGGCTGGTACTGTGCCTCTAGTTCTCCATCGAAGCCCGAGGATGAGTTCTCCATTGCGTTAGCACTTGCATTTTTACAGTGGACTACCCCTACACCTTGGATAAGAGCCACCAGCGCTGGGACCAGACCACTCAGACCTTCTCCAATGAAGTAGGTGGTGAGGTACCGAGGCTGCAGACGCATCATGAAGGGTAAAAAGGTGACGGATGAGGTGCAGTCCACAACAGACAGTAGGAAGCTAAGGGACAGTAAGGCAGCACTATGTTCGCCAACTCCAATAGTAAGCGTGCGGTTCCAGAGGAAAGCCAGGAGTGAAGTGGCCACCACACCGACCGTCACAATCGTGTAGATAACGGGCCGCTCGTCCAGCACGCCCGGTCTGAAGCGGTGCATGAGCGTGATGAAGAGAGGGCCAATGTTGGCCATCTGGATAATTATTGTGAGATAGGAGGGCAGGAGCCAACCCTCAGGAATGTCATTGACAATCAGAGGTAGCTCCACCCACATCCCGTTAATAGCCACCCATGATCCAATGCCAAAAAGGCACGCCAAAACATGTGTGAACAGTGACATGATGAAGGCACTGATGTCCAAAAGGCAACTGGTTTTTAAAGGTTATCTGAAAGATGGGAGTACAGGTAAAGTGATTAGTTTTACAATAGCCACATTTCAAGCACCGTTTTGATGTCAGAAGTCATAAATAAATTGCAACAACTTATGCTTCACTAGGAATAACGGTCAATTTTATAATGGTTACTGAAATACCTCCAGACCCCCAGAGGACGCAGCCTTTAAAATGAGACACAGTAAGCGATTCGGAAGACCTTGATTAGCTGGTTCAGGTGTTTAACATTAATGACACAGACAGCAGCAGGAATATTAGGCTGCTGTCACTTCAAGACTCCAGTATACTGACACATGCTTTTTCTTCCTCAACTGTTTACATTCACTTAAGATATAACCAACCGTGTTTACGAGGATGCTCACCAAGACGAGCATTTTGACATTATCGTGTGTGTATTTGTCCGTTCAAGTGCAAGAAGATGCGAAAGAGTAGTCATTCATCAGCAGTCCTTATTGTCGAGCCCTGCATTGACGTAAAGGGATAGTTCACCCTAAAATGAAAATTAAGTCATCATTTACTCACCCTGGTGTTGTTCTAATGCCGTACCATACACCCTTCTTTCTTTTATGGGCTTGATCATATAATAGCAGTAAATAGCGACCAGAATCAAGGATTTTTTGTTTTTAAAAGACGCAAAAGTATCACAGAATGATCCAGTGTCATATATTCCAAGTGCCCTGGGAGGTATAAGATTTTAATGTATTATTGTTACTTAAATGTATTATTTAACTAAATTCTTGACCTTGGCTGTTGGGCTTCTCCGTATGACGTGCACTCTCATTTTAGGGTGAACTATCCCTTTAGGTTTAACAAAAAATGCAATATTTAGTTAAATGTAACCAAATTTAGATATGAAGCTAAACTCATTTTCCTTCCCACATTATAAGAAGAAATACAAAAATCTAATGTACATGTATATGACAAGTAATTTGGATGGCTTTTAAAGGCTAAGTATGTTAAAACATAATTTTTTATAATATGCAACAGCGGGGTCCCTTCACAGTCTCTTAATTTTTACTAAGAGGTCTTGGGCTGAAAAACAGTTGATATCTGGTATAGATAAAAAAAAAAAGAATTCTACTTGTGTAGGTCAAAAGTAACAGCACTTCACTAAAAACAAAACAATACCAGTCTTTCTACAGTATATAAAGTTCAAAGTACTGACATTTGAACTGTTTTCTGACAAGAGAGGTGACTGCATTGTAACAATCAGCATGTGGTCTATGGAGAGTGTGTGTGGCATATGGTATGCGGCTGTGTGTGTGTGTGTGTGAACGGTCTTATGCAAATTCTCCTCTTGGTGAGATATTAATTAGGGCTGGATCTAAACTGCTGGAAAGTGAGCAAGATTAGACAATAAACGTTAGTTAATAAAAAATACAGCTGTTCATTGTTAGTTCATGCTAGTTCACAGTGCATTAACTAATGTTAACAAGATTTTAATAAAGTATTAGTAAATGTTGAAATTAATATTAACAAAGATTAATAAATGCTGTATAGGTGCAGTTCATTGTTAGTTTATGTTAACTAATGAACCTTATTGTAAAGGGTTAAGGAAATCACAGTTTGCATCAGAGACTGTCACATGACAGTCTCAGTCAAACTCAGTCTAAAGCCAAACAGCAACACAGATTACTTATAAACTCACTCACTACACATAATACTACACCAACAGTTCCTGTAATCACTTCTGTATTATTCACTGTGATCACCTTTCTTGCTTTATGACATAACCGGTTCCTTCTACCTGATTGTATAATCAATTAACCATATTCACAATAACCAGTTTGTGTTCATACCAGTGGCAATGAACTCTCCAATGCCCTTGAATCTTTTTCTGGTTCATTGGTTTACCAAAAACACACTCATGTTTAAACACAAAGATACACACATACATCCCACCTGATTCTCCTGAGGTTTCAGTACATTCTAGCAGCAGTTTGAACAGCCTTCAGCGTGAGTTTAAACTCTGTTTTTCTCGCTCCTTCTCCTTGGCTCTCTCTCTCTCTCTTACTCTGATATTAACTCACCTGATGGGAATAAGACCGCGCATGCGCGAGCTGTGTGAACTTGGGGTCCTTTATCCCAGTGGGCAAACATTCAAGACCATGTGCTCAACTGACCGACGGAGAGAACAGGGAAAGAAGACAAGTAAGCATGATGCAACTAACTCCTCCCTCTCTCCCTCCCTCTCTCTCTCTCTCTCATAACAACCTTGACGTCGATCGGAAACAGGAAGTGTATCTTATTACATGACAGAGGCTGAACTGACATTGAAACGATTATTTAACCCTTGCTGTAAACTCACTCTACCAACAATTAAAAGTGTTTTTACTAAATACGGGTTAAACCCCATACAAGAGCAACTCACAATCTTTTATTATAACATGTATCATTTGGGAGGAACACATTTATAATTTGAGTGCCTCAGCATGACAAAGCCACACAACCCTTGAGAAAAAGAAGTGCACTTAATCAGAGCCCGTCTCTCTGGCTGTGTCCAAATTCAGGGTCTGCATCCTCCTGAGGATCCTTCCTACCCGGTTGAAGGAGGAGGGGTCCTCCGACGACCGCAAAACCCGGAAGTCGGTGTTTGTGAATTTGGACAGCCTACCCATAGATATCATATATAAAGGCTAGATGTCTCGTGCGCACTGCTGGCCAATGGAGGTCGACGTCCGCACGTGGCGGCCATCTTGCCACAGTGTACTCGCTCACTACTTCAATGGTGCATGTACTTTAAAATAACCATAACTTGCTCATTTTTCTACCGATTTTCAAACGGTTTGGTTTGTTATAAACGTCAGAGATGTAGTTATGACACTGCATACATACACTGCATACATATGAAAAATTATAACATACATGTTCAAGCATTCGGAATTATAGCCACGTTAATAACGTTTGTAAGAAACCAAACCGTTTGTAAATCCGTCAAGATTTCAGCGAGATAAGAGGATTTGTGTGCGTGCTGATCATTCACCTTAATGCACAGAGCACTGTGACAAGATGGCCGAACGATGATGCCGGAAGTGACTGCGCCATAAGACATCTAGCGTTTATATATGATATCTATGAGCCTACCCTTCTTTCAGTTCCCTCCCTTACCCGTTGCTCATATCCTGTCGCCTAGCAACCGTGACAGCGCTAAGCAAGAAGCGGGAAAATGGACAAACAAAGAGTTATTCTCCTCATTTTAATTCTTTTGGAAGAAATAAAACAATATTTTTTTGAAAAGCCAGTTTTTAAAAAACTTACATCGAAAAGCATACTCCTCTCCCACTCCGCTACCGCTCGCTTCGTCCGCCATTACGCTCTGCCGAAAAGAATTATGGGATAGGTAGGACGGGAAAGGATCCACCCATAGACAGTAAAAGAAATGGACACAGCGACCCCATTGGATTCAACGGAGACAAAGTGAAGCCAATTAGAAACTCTTACTTCCTGGGGGTCGAGCGTACTGCGCAGACTCAAACTGAGCTTGACTACGTAGATGTGACGTGGGCAAACCGTCTGTCTTCTAGTAGCTGTGCCAAGAGAAATCTGAATCATTCCCTTCCGAGACTTGCAGAGACGGAGAGTGTGAGTAGGAGCTGTCCATGAGATAGGAGCAGGAGAAACTTTTAGTAGGTGTTCTGATTAATTACTTTGTCATTTTGTCTCCACGTCCTCCCGATTGCCCGCGAGCTTCTCCTCCTGTCCATACGGTAATTTCCTACTGTGCGACAGAGAGTCGCGTGGCTATGACGCAATCGTTAGCCTATTTTTACAAAAACTGCTTCTACGGGGCCATAACGTAAGCTACAAGGTAATGAAGCCTTTTATACATTTTCGTGTTTCTTTAGAAATAAATAATGGACAAATGGAGTCTTTAAACGCCTCAGATGTGAAGTTATTCGCTGTCAAAGTGACGCCAAAATGAATGGGAGTCAATGGGATGCTAACAGCAGGTGGGGGTCCGCTAGCCAATGGCGGCGCCCGGGGGTACCTTCAAAATAATAGAAATCCATGCCCCCCTGGATCCACCACACCCATCCTTCCAATTCGGGGAAAAGGAGGACGTATTTGTGGGCCGCATTTGAAGGATCCTACGAATTTGGACAGCCTTTGTCGCGGCGCTGTGACGTAACATCCTTCAAATGAGTACTCCGAAGGATGTAGACCCTGAATTTGGACACAGCCTCTGACTTAATTAGCCTTTCGCCGAGCCACGCCCCCCTTAGTTACTGTTGCTACGTCCGACAAACAAATGGTCAAACACAACCAGCACGACAGATTGCCATGACGGGAAGAGGTATTCCCGTGCGTGTCAGTGACCTTTTTTGGAGCAATACCTCCGCGATATCCTCCAGATCGAGGCAAAAGGGGTTACAGTATGCAGTGGAGGGATATATTCAAAATATAAAAATACGCAATGAAGGAGACACGACTACTATCGAGGCTATAATGCTTACCGATCTCAAGCGAAATCTGAGAAACCCCATGACAATCGCAAAAAAAATTCTAATACCCACGCAATCGACATAAACACACTTGCAAACGGCATCTTGGGAGTTTGTGATCAACCAACATCCGTAGGCATCGTAGACCTCTTCTTCTGTCTTGATTTTCTCTGATTTGTTGCAGACAATCGCAGTTATCTGAGCTGTTAGCTATATTTTGCTCATTTTTATTAGCAAATTTGATTTAATTTTTTTTGTTCCAGTTCTAACGTTATGTGCTTTGTTCTTGGGGAAGGGAAAAACTAACGTTAGGGTTGCCAAATGTCCCGTATTTTGGGCATAATAATGCATAATTTATATCTCTCTTGTCCTGTTTTTTTTTTTTTACTGCAAAGCTGATCTAACCACTGACTGATAAAGCAGCAGTGCTGATCACGACACCTGTTATCATCCTATCAATAATAATAATATATAATATATTATGATATAATATATATTATTATTTAGGGACAAATCATTGTTTGATTTACCGCTCCGATCGGGACTTTCAATGTCAGCATTTTGATTTCGGCAAATCAGTTTAGGCGAATGCAAACAACGTGATTATTGATTCCAACATCCACCCACGCAAGAAAACGTGCAACCTACCTGAGGGAATAATACGCTGATTTACTGCTCAATAAATATTTCTGATTGTTATCAATGTAGAAAACTTTTTTTTTTTTTTTTTTTTCAGGATTCTTTGATGAATAGAAAGTTTCAGAGTTTTCTGAAATAGAAAGCTTTTCTAACGTTATAAATGTCTATACTGTCACTTTTGATCAATTGAATGCATCCTTGCCTATGACTTTTCTTAATTTCTTACTGACCCCAAATTACTTTTACCGGTTCTTTGTGGCAAGCTTTATGCCTGCGGTCGTGCGCTTGAGTGCGGCTATATTACGTAAACGCTCATTATCCTGTAGGCTATATAGCCTATTTAAGTAATTCAATTAATATAAAGGGGCGATTTGTCCACTAATGGCTTAAATGAATAACATGAATATCAGATGATGTCACCAACGTCTCCTCACTGACGTCACTCCCTTCTAAAACTTGTCTGCCGCCATCTTGAGTATCTGATTCGGCAAGATCGATATGTCAGTTGCAAAGGAACTAGCTAGCTATGCTTTCACAACACGGTAACATAAATATAACATAAATGTAACATAACATAAATCTGTAACGTTCGTTATTTTGAATAGAAATCATCACTCAAAAAGCATTCATTCACGTCTTCTCCGGTTTATTTGTGTTCAAATACATGCAATACAGTATCCGCCAGGGCTATTAGTCCAATGGTAATCAGTGTTTGGTGTAGGCAATCAGTACAGTGATTGATATGACCAATGAAAACTTTAGAATCAGCTTCAGGGTGGGATTTCCGCTGAAGTGGTTTAAAAAAAAAAAAAAATCAGGCTTCTGTTCTGACTGCGGTCCTGCATGACTTCCTCATTCTGACATCCGTGATAACAAAGCTAAAGTAACATTTCTTCACCTGAAACAAGAAGCTAATAAATGCACGGTTTGAAGTATATGTGATTTGTGTGTGATTTTCGTGCGATTGGGGTATTTTCATATGAATAAAGAATGTTTACAGAGTATGCATGCTAGGTAAGGATTAGTCTCAGCCTCAGACGTCACGCCCACGGAACGTTGGCTAAACGTCTGATGCATATGGTACACTTAACTGGAAACACTTCAGGAATGTCGAAGTCGTCATCTGATTGGTTGAATTTTATCGGATTTCCGGGGGGCGCGAGTGTCGCGTTTATATTCGGTCCGCCTGGAAACAAAGCGCAGACGTGTAATTGCGTTTCCTACTGATTTACTCGGTGTTTTGATCAGATGTGGTAATGCAGACGCAATTGTTGTTATACGTGCACAAACAGATCAATGACTTACTGCTTGTTTTCTTCTCCTTCTTTGATTTTCTATGCTGACTGACTTGTTGCAGTCTATGGTTGCACCCCGATCTGTTGTTGTGGGGACATTTCCACGCAACGAAACGTGACGCTGAACGAAACGAACTGTAATTGGTTGTTTGACATGTCGGTCAAACGGCCTTATGTGCGGGCCTTGGCCAAAGAAAGCTGCTATGAATTCCAGACCTTCAGCCGTCAGTCTGAAGGTCTGGCTACGCGAGACTAGGTAAGGATAGGCCATAGCTTCATATAAAATGTTAAATATAACATATTTCAAAATATTTTTTTGACTTGAAACCATTTTAAACCGCGACCGGAATATGATACAAATACTCGATGGTGTTTTAAAGTGAGTTAAAAGTAAAAGTGTAATATTAATCAATTAAATTGTGTCATGTAGCTTTATGCTACCTGCTCTGCTAATGCACCTGCTGCAGGAGCTAACTTATTCTATTCCATACAATACATTTTTTTAAAGAATTCAAATAATGTTTCAAGAATAGTTTTTTTTTTTTTTTTCTAACAAGACTTGAGATAATAGGTTTGTCAGTACCATAGACAGTACTCGGTAGGTACTCAAGATGGCGGCAGTAAACTGGAAAAAGAGTGGATGACGTAAGAGGTCACGTGACTGATATTCATGTTTTTTGTCCGAGGCACTGGCAGCCCTTAGGGCCTATTCACATATCGTGTCTTTTGCGCGCGCAAGTTCGTTATTTCAAATGTAGGCGCGCGGTATGCGCGCTCATAATGGAAGCGACGCGGTCGCGGTGCGACGCGCTCGTTTTTTCCAAGCGCGTCCGCGCCGCATCGAGATAAAAACATCTCAACTTTTCAGAATGCCGCAAGCGCACCGCAGGTCACGTGACAAGAACCAAGCTTAGCAACGACAGACGCCTCTGGAGCGCAACCACCCGAGTGCTTTGGAAAAAGGAGAACGTGGCGCGCCTAGCGTTTTCTATGCGTTTTTAGGCGCGATATGTGAACGCCGCCTTAAGCCTGGTTTATACTCGACGCGTCCGCACGAGCGTGATGGTGCGCGCGGCAAAAATGACGTCAATGCGGTGTGGGCGGTCGTGCGCGTTGGGTTCGCAAGACCCAATTTCGCCTGGCGGTGTGCGCGACATTTTTTGTAACAACGAGCGCGGCGCCGCATCCGAAGATGAACGACTTCGAGCCGAATCTGGCCGAGCTCGAACTTCTCACCACTAGGCTTGGGCGGTATTCAAATTTTGAAACCGTCAAACCGCCTCCCTATTTTACCGGGGTATACGGTATTACCGTGACTAATTAAAAATTATGACATAATGGGCTCAGACGGCGTCACCAAACTGTTGGCTTGTGCCTACACCGTTCAGAAACTGAATGCCAGATCGGGCAAAAAAACAACAACAAAAAAATCAAGCCCAACCCCTGCACGTTGTGTCTGAGTCAGGCCGACGGCATTAACTGTTATTATGAGCCGAGCCCACCATTATTCAACATAATATCTGTGTGCGTGCAACAAGCAAGAAGTGCCTTTGTAATCCGGTGACGCGTGTCCATTGATTTTTATTAATAAAACTTTTCTGCAAAGATGGAAGTTGACGATCGCCATCTCTGTAGTGAACGCGCCTATAGAGAGAAATGCACATCATTACACAATCAGAGAGTGGCCTTTTTCTTTTCGTTTTGAATTGTTTCGTTTAAAGAAATTGACGATCGGCATCTGAACGCTATAGAGAGACATATGCACATCATGGATTACAGAGAGTAGGCTAGTCTATTTATTTTCGTTTTGAATGGTTTCGTTTACTGAAATTGACGATCGCATCTCCGTATGAACGCGCCTAAAGAGAAATGCACATCGTGGATTACTTAGCCTAATCAGTGAGTAGCCTATTTCTTTCGTTTTGAATTGTTTCGTTTAAAGAAACTGACGATCGCCATCTCCGTATGAACGCGCCTAGAGAGAAATGCACACCATTGATTAATCAGACTATATTTCTTTTCGTTTTGAATGGTTTCGTTTACTGAAATTGACGATCGCATCTCCGTATGAACGCGCCTAGAGAGAAATGCACATCGTGGATTACTTAGCCTAATCAGTGAGTAGCCTATTTCTTTCGTTTTGAATTGTTTCGTTTAAAGAAATTGACGATCGCCATCTCTGTAGTGAACGCTATAGAGAGAAATGCACACCATTGATTAATCAGACTATATTTCTTTTCGTTTTGAATTGTTTCGTTTAATGAAATTGACGATCGCATCTCTGTATGAACGAGAGAAATGCACATCATGGATTACTTAGTCTAATCAGTGAGTTGCCTATTTCTTTCGTTTTTAATTGTTTCGTTTAAAGAAATTTCAAGCTTTATTTATTTGTCATGTCTGTGAGGCATAGCCTTTTTTATGAGATTTCAATGCAAGTGACAGCGGCATGCCCATCATGTCATGATTATATTAAATCCAGGCAATTGGTTGATGAAAATTTTATAAAAATTTAGATACAATTTATACAAAACGAAATTCGTTTTAAAGAGGCCTTTTACAAAACTAAATTTATTGAAGTGGTCAAATCGTCTGACTCGATGCATCCCATCTTATTTGTGCTGTTCACTTTTCATAATCAACAAAGATGGAAAAAATAACATTATAATATTTTAACAAATACGAAACTTAATGCGCTTATGTATCCTGGCAGCAGTGAGTGGGCGGTTGTTTCGGAGATGCGACGTTAGAGGTGTTTACATCTCTCGCGGTCACCTTTTTATTGCACAATTTACAAATTGCCTTGTCAGTATTTACCGCCTCTCTCTTCTCATTCGGTTGGAACCAGAAATATTGCCAAACTGCAACCACACATAAGCATTTTTTAGGCAATAAATAAATAATATATATTATAGGCTATATAAGTGCCGGTAATGACGGTATTGAAACTGATACCGGTGCTATTTTAAGATCCCGCGGTATCCGATATTACCGTAATACCGCCCAACCCTACTCACCACACCGGCACCCAGTTTGCACGTCTAAATGAATTGCTTACATTTAAAAAATGAGCATACAATAGCATACAAAGTATTTTTAATGAACATAAAGGTCCATGTTTAATAAAAATGTTCACGAAACTTAATGAAATGTTTAGTGAAATTAGAAAATATGTAAGAGATAGTTAATTTAGTTATGTTTTATACACATTCTTATATCCATATATTTTGTTTTATTGTCACGAGTAATAATCTCAGGGTTTACTGGGTTTTACACGATTATTTTTGTGGTGTTGGTGGCGGTGTACTAAAATAAACACAGTCACGTGTATATAGCTTTCTTCTTCTCACTGCTGATTCCTGATGGTTTAGAGGACAATTACTCGAGTCGCCCCCTGTCGTTTCAAAGAATAGTACAACGGCGAGCGCATCAAGTATAAACGCCTCGTCCGTTTGGGGAGGTGCGGGCGCAGTCTGCGGAGACTCGCGCTGCGGAGCCAGGCGAAAGTATAAACAAGGCTTTATTCCACATATTTACAAACGCCGTGGGCGGAGAATGTTTGTCGGACCTGCTCACATAGTAACGGTTGCTATGATGTGTGATTGGACAATGGCCGTTTTGGGGGAGGGGCCGGCGAAAGGTCAATTGCACTTGTAATGTAAATTGAATTGTAATGTGCACTTGTAGTGTAGGCTACTTCAAATTCATTGCTGTTTCTTAAAACACTGGGGGGAAAAAAGGTGTAATTTAACTATAGGCTACACATTTTAAAATCAATAATCTTTTGTCATGATTTAAAGTACATGTGTTTTGATGTGTTGACTAACATACTAAATTACTTAAAGTACCTGATTAATTAACTGTAGTGTTTTATTTTTTGTTACCTTTAAAGTTGATACTAAATTCCAACTTCACCATTACAAATGTGTAATTACAACTATATTTAATTGCATGATATAAAGGATTATTACATTAAAGTATATTTTAGTTTACCATTAATGCTTTGAACCATAATTCAAAGACAACAGAACTATGAAATTACATATAAAGCAAAAAAGCAATTTTAAGTTCAGCTAATTGCATTAAATAAAAATTTAAACATGTTTATTTAAACTGCAATCTCCATAATAAATACACTTTTCAAAAGTATGCTGAAGTGTAATACTTCTTTCTCAAGGGCACACGGTCACTGCCTGCACCATTACTAACTAATTTTTTCTTAGTTCTCAGTGAAAGACAAATTGCAACATCTCAAATTTTTTATAAATGTGTGTAAATATGTGATAATTTTTCTCATTCTTGTTGAAATACAGCTGCATTAAAATAAGATTTTTATGTCATTTGTACAACAAAAGCCATTCCATTAAATGCTGATGGTTTTTTTTTTTTTTTTTTTTTTAGATGTATCATCATGTTGTATCATTACAGATCTAAATATGTATGGTCAGACTGATACTTTACAGGATATATCCCAGGATCATAAAACTTTAAAGAGTGTCCGAGTACTGGCTTGAATACTGACACCTTTGAGATAACAGTGGTGAAAAATCAATGTAGTTTAAAAATCGATGCCTTCTTAAAGCACTTCTAAAATAAAGAAATAACACATCTCTGGTGGAATTCAATTTCTGGTGAAATTTCATTTCACAATATCAAAATCTTGTCACTCAATATCTGTCAACTTCTAATCTAAAATCGTCTGCTCCTGTCATTACAATAATAAACACACTAACTGTACACATAAGAGCTCTTTATATGTCTTTTAAACTACATATTTCATTATTTTTGATAGTTATGTTGATTGCTGTATGCTGTGGTTTAAACTGGCTCTTGTCATCATGTTACTCAAGTCAAGTGCCAAGTGAGGCTTTAAATACAGTTCACTTATTGTATGAAGCTTAATGAGATCCTGAAAGCCTTTATTGTCACACAGTGGGAACCTACACACATGGGAAGCCCAATATTATTTAGAAGCTCTGAGAAACTCCTGGCATTTGGAAACAAAAATACCAAAGGGAAAAGAAAAGGCTTGGCTGTCATTCTAAAGTTTATGAAACAATTATGTTAGAGTAGAACTGCACTGATCACTGACTGGTGCTCTGTTACTCTTGAGGATAACTCATAAATGTTATATTATTCATTCGGAGGACAGAAAGCTTTTCTATAGAAAGCTAACTATCCTTTAGCATTTTGCACTAGTCTGGTATGGTAGCACTATTTTTAATATAATTTCCTCGCTTTGCTTCTGCCTTATTTTCATATTTGTAACTTTATTCTATATAACTATATAAAAGTGAATGAATACACGTAAATAAAGATCACAGCTGTAAAAAGTACAATAGTGGCTAAAAGTGATGTCTGGAGGGAAATTAGTTTTTAATGGCCCTACAAGTTCAATTTAACCATCAAAATATGAGGGAAATATTTTATATATATATATTTTTTAAATATGAGGAAGGAACAAAACACTAAACTTGGTTAAGGTATTGATCTGACAACATTATTTGGCAAAAAAGGCCAAATAATTATTTTACTATGTAATTTTTTTTATAGAAAAACAAAAAGCTCACAGGAAAAAGCATACATTGACTACAACATAATCAGTTATTAATATTTTGTTGGTTCTCTCTTGTTTTGCATGTTCATAATTTCTTTGTATAACAACCAGGACAAAAATGATGCCGCACAATTTCATTGCGTTATCACAAATAAAACAATCGACTCCAAACACAACTACACAATATGCTTACAAAATCTTTTTAACACATTTTTAACAATATTTAAAGAGAGCATGAAGATGTACATTTTCCTAGACCGGACATCACTTTTTGCCACTACTGTACATTTCAAGAGATAAATAATACTTGATTTTTCTCAATACTTGAGAAAATGTTCCCACAAATGATACGTTGAAGACTGCAGTCTTTACCAACATGCTGACCTGAACATTTAAGTGAATTTTTTTTTAGCAATTATGTAGATTTGTCTGAATGATTTCCAAGTAACTGAATAAAAATAATTAAATAACTTGACATTGTTTCTCTACAAAGCATCTGGTAAGTGAATAAGCCACAGAAATCTGCAAAGAGCTTTTCTACAACAGAAAATAATTAATGCAAAACATGTCACGTCAATGCAGACTATGGAGGATGAAATCATTCCTGACAGCGTACACTCACCCGTTATTTTAATTGCTGTATTCTTCAATCTATTAGACAGTGAGAGTCAATGCTCTGGATGAAGGGAAGAGTTGAATTGCTGCTATCAGATGAGAGTGAGACGAGAGTAAAGCAGGAGGGAGTGTGTTAGACGCTTCATTTCAAGAGGCAGGACTGAGCGCTTTTTGTTCAACACAGATTTCACAATGACAAAAGGAAATTTAGCTTGAAGAAACAATTCACTCAATATGAAAATCCTGTCATTTACTCACCTTCATGTCATTCCAAACCCATATGACTTTCTGTCAATCCTTCTTGCAAATCTTTTTAATACAATAGCAGTTCATCATAGTAACCATGTCTTGGACCAAAAACTAGTCTATATAGCTTGTGTGCTCTACTGTATATCATATCACCTGAAGGCATCTACTGTAGCTCAATAATATCAAACCCTGCATCATGTGATAATTGGCCATTTTTAAATCTGAACACCATCACAAATGAGATCTGAGAACTTTGGCAGAGGAAATGGTTTTCAGTGAGCAAACGTTCAGTCTGTTCAATGCTATTGTATGACATATGAAGACTTGGAACTTAGTATCAGTCAAATTATATTTTAATGGTGTATTTGGAGCCTGATGGAAGTGGTCATTGTTTATGAAAGGCTGTTAGATTGAAGGTTCTTGAAAAACTTTTTTCATCATTTCAAATTTACCATGAAATCAAAATTGACCCCCTTTTATTGAATAGTGCAGTATTTATTGTAAATGATTTTTACGTTTATTTTTTTCAATCCATAATCTTGAATGAAAATAACTTCCCCTCCCTCTTGCAGCGACATCTCTTCTCTTCTCTGATGATGAGGGTGGGGTAACCTCACATGAGATCCACCTATAGCAATCCACAACCATCCAATTAATTCCCAATGGACAAAATCAAGCCTGCCCTACATTTGTTCTTGTTTGAAAAGCCAAATAAATTTCACAATAGGGAAGAAAATACTATCGCAACTTCTGTTTCATGTCACCTTTAACTTTATTTCTCAAAAGTGTACGGTATGTTGATTTCTTTTAATTATTCTGTTGGTACATGGAAAGTTCCTTTACACTGATGTGTTCTGGCAGTGAACTTAATTTCTATCTTCACCTCTGCCAAGAGTCCAGCTCCATGGTCACTTGTTCAGATTGGCTTTTCCAAGGCCTCACAGCGAGAGTTGTCAGCATTTTTAATACCCTTGAATGGTATCAAGTAGAAATCAATAGCCTGCAGTGTTTGGAGTATGTTAGCACACAAGGAATGTTGAGGCTAGAGAAGATAAGTTCAGAAGAAACAATTCCCAAAAACCTAGAACAGCCTTGTGTCAGACACAGCAGAATTAGTGCATAACTTTGGTGCGTAAATATTACAATGTCTTTAAATGCATTAAAATGGTTCACTTTAAATAATGTACTGAACTAGACAGGAACATTAGCAATCTTTCAAACAGACAGCAGCTATTAATGGATTCAGTAAAGATAAAGGAAACGTCTAGGTTACATATGGTAACCCTCGTTCCCTGAAGGAGGGAACAGAGACGCCATGTCGAGACCGACGAATAGGAATCTCGCTAGAGAGGCCAATCTACTTCGAGTGAAACTAAACGAGCCAATGTACATTGGCGTGCAATCATTTGCATCAGCTGTTCAGCCACGGAGTGCGTGTATATAATGAGCAGCAGGTGCGATTGCATTTCAGTTTTTTGCTGAGGAGCCGAGCCAATAAGCTGGCTTGAGGGAACAAGGGTTACCATATGTAACCTAGACGTTCCTCTTCAGTCGGTCGGTCGACGCAACGTTGAGACTGACGAATAGGAATCCCTACCAAAGGGCCACAGCTGCTGACCCCATCCAGCGCCCTGTGCAAGCCTCTTGCCCCTTCTTGCCTGGAAGGACGATAGGAGTTCACATCTGTAGTTCGGCTCATTTGGTCCGGACCAAGGGCGAAAATTTTACTTTGTAGTATTTTTCAAGTCAAGTCAAGTCAAGTCAAGTCATCTTCATTTATATAGCGCTTTTAACAATGTAGGTTGTTTGAAAGCAGCTTTACAGAGATAAGCGTATAATTTAAGGTAACAGAGATTGTTTTGTAGAAGTTATTTTTCAGCTAAAGTTAGTTTTGATTGATTCGCTTCCGTCGCAACGATCATTTGTTATTAAATTAGGGGCCGCTAAGACGACACCATTCTCTCTACACAGACTTTAAACGCGAACCTGTGATAAACGCTGATGGCGTTCACATGCGCATTAAGAATTGGTTCTATAGTTATGTGCGTTTGAATATATGTGCGCAGGTTTGTAATTCCCTACAAACCAAGCCTAAACAAAGTACTGGTCTCATAAATTTTGATATAGAATTTTATTTTGTCACTTCGGCAATTTTCCCGACAACGCTTTATCTGGAGTAGTAAAGGGATCTTCCATAGGGAGAGACTAGTTGGCACTTCAACACTGCGTTGTCATCGGGTCCAGGCGAAGGTCCTTCGTCAGATCTGGATCCGGCAGGCTGTGGGAAAACCTCAGGATAAACAAAGACACTAAAATTAGCGTAGATGCCATTCTTCTTATGATGTAACGAGTACATCAGGATTTATGGGAAGTGTTCGAAATTGCGAAATTTTTTGTGAAAATGTATGCAATGTTTAATAGGGAGCCAGTGCAGTGTTGACAGAACCGGGCTAATATGGTCATACTTCCTGGTTCTGGTAAGAACTCGAGCTGCTGCGTTTTGAACTAGCTGTAGTTTGTTTATTAAGCGTGCAGGGCAACCACCCAGTAGAGCATTACAATAATCTAACCTTGATGTCATGAACGCATTAACTAATTGTTCCGCATTTGTCAATGAGAGCATATGGCGTAATTTAGATATATTTTTAAGATGGAAAAATGCGGTTTTACAGATACTAGACACGTGACTTTCAAATGAAAGATTGGTATCAAAGAGCACACCCAGGTTCCTAACCGACGACGAAGACTTAACAGAGCAGCCATCAAGTGTTAGACAGTATTCTAGGTTATTACGTGAGGAAGTTTTTTGTCCAATAATTTGAATCTCTGTTTTTTCAGAATTTAGAAGTAGGAAATTACTAGTCATCCATTTTTTTATATCAGCTATGCATTCTGTTAATTTTGTGAATTGGTAAGTTTCGTTAGGTTTTGAAGAAATATACAGCTGAGTATCGTCAGCATAACAGTGGAAGCTAATTCCATGTTTCCTAATGATATCTCCTAAGGGTAGCATGTACAGAGTGAACAGCAACGGTCCTAGTACTGAGCCTTGTGGTACACCATACTGAACTTGTGATCGATAAGACATCTCTTCATTTACTGCTACAAACTGATAACGGTCAGATAAGTATGATTTAAACCATGCTAATGCAATTCCACTAATGCCAACATAATGTTTGAGTCTATTTAAAAGAATCTTGTGGTCAATGTTGTCAAATGCAGCACTAAGATCAAGTAACATTAATAGAGAGATACAACCACGATCGGATGATAAGAGCAAATCATTTGTGACTCTAACGAGAGCTGTCTCGGTACTATGGTATGGTCTAAATCCGGACTGAAAATCCTCGCAGATATCATTTCTTTCAAGAAAGGAACACAGTTGTGAGGGTACTGTTTTTTCTAATATCTTTGACAGAAAAGGCAGATTCGAGATCGGCCTGTAATTGACTAATTCTGTAGGATTTACAGATTTACATTTTTGCGGTTTTTTAACAAGCGGTTTAATCATAGCCAGCTTAAAGGTTTTTGGTACGTATCCTAGAGACAAAGATGAATTAATGATAGTAAGAAGAGGATCTATGACCTCTGGAAGCATCTCTTTCAGTAGCTTAGTCGGTATAGGGTCTAATATACATGTTGTCGATTTAGATGAATTAACGAGTTTGCAAAATTCTTCCTCTCCTATAGCAATAAATTAATCAAAATTTTCCTCAGGGAGACTAAAATGCACTGCCTGATGCGATACTGTAGTAGACGGTGGCATAGTTATAATTTTGTCCCTGATATTATCAATCTTATAAGTGAAGAAGTTCATAAAGTCATTACTGCTGTGTTGCTTGGAAACTTCTGGGCTTGAAGCCTTCTTTTTAGTTAGTTTAGCCACTGTTTCAAATAAATACCTAGGATTATGTTTATTTTCTTCTAATAGGGTTGAAAAATAAGCAGATCTAGCAGCTTTTAAAGCCTCTCTGTAAGTAATCGAGCTCTCCTTCCATGAAATCCGAAATACCTCTAGTTTTGTTTTCTTCCAGTTGCGCTCCATTTTTCGGACTGCTCTCTTAAGTGCCTGAGTGTGCTCATTGTCCCACGCCGTTGGGACTATTTTCTTTAATCTTCTTTTAGCGCAACGGAGCAACTGTGTCTAAAGTGCTGGAAAAGAGAGAGTTAAAAGTTTCTGTTGCAATATCAAGTTCTTCTAAGCTATCTGGGATGCTGAGATGATGAAACTGATTAGGAAGATTATTGATAAAGCAATCTTTAGTGGCAGAAGTGATAGGTCTAACATATTTATAACACGGAGTCGGCTTTGCAGTCTTGGCTAAATGTAATTTACATGAGACTAGATAATGATCTGAGATGTCATCGCTCTGCTGCAGAATTTCAACGGCATCAACATCTATTCCATGTGATAATATTAGATCTAGAGTATGATTACGAGAATGAGTAGGTCCTGACACGTGTTGTCTAACTCCAATTGAGTTTACAATGTCTTTAAATGCCAATCCCAATGCATCTTTTTCATTAGCTATGTGTATATTAAAATCACCAACAATTAGTACTTTATCTGCAGTCAATATTAATTCTGATAGAAAGTCTGCAAATTCTTTGATAAAATCTTTATGGTTCCCTGGTGGCCTGTATACAGTAGCCAGCACAAATCTCAAACGTGATTTATCGTTTGCACTATATATTTTTACATTAAGCACCAACACTTCAAAAGAAGTATATTTAAAACTAGACTTCTTAGTGGTTTTGAAAATATTATTATAAATCACAGCAACACCTCCCCCTTTGCGTTTCAGACGAGGTTCATGTTTATAACAGTAATCTTGCGGGGTGGACTTATTTAAAGTAATGTAATCGTTTGGTTTTAGCCAGGTTTCTGTCAAACATAGCACATCTAGGTTATTATCTGAAATCATATCATTAACAATGAGTGCTTTTGGACTAAGCGATCGAATATTCAGCAACCCAAGCTTTAGCATTTGCTCGTCTGTATTATATCAGTTTTTTATTTGTTGAACATCAATAAAAATTTTAACCTTAGATGGGTTTGGACGTTTTTTGGATTTCCAAATTCGGGGAACAGACACAGTCTCTATATGATGATATCTAGGTGAAAGAGGCTTTATGTGATGGGATTTATCTGACCTTGGTTACGCGAGGCCGCTAGCAGACAGTCGGTTAAGCCAGTCTGTCTGCTTCCTGACCTGGTGCCCAATTTGTCATTTTTTATCTCTAAGACTATGAGCCAAATTACTAGAGAGAAGAGCAGCACCATCCCAGGAGGGATGAATACCATCTCTTTTCAACAGGTCAGGTCTGCCCCAAAAACTTTTCCAATTGTCTATGAATTCTATGTTATTACGCGGACACCACCTCAACAACCAGCCATTGAATGAACACAATCTACTAACTATTTCATCACTCCTATGAACAGGAAGAGGGGCCAGAGCAAATTACAGTGCTTGACATCGTACTTGCGAGTTCACACACCTCTTTAATATTAATTTTGGTGATCTCCGACTGGCGGAGTCGAACATCATTAGTGCCGACGTGAATAATGATCTTAGAGAATTTACGAGTAGCATTAGCCAGCACTTTTAAATTTGCTTTGATGTCAGGCGCTCTGGCTCCCGGCAAACATGTGACTATGGTGGCTGGTGTCTCTATTTTCACGTTCCGTGTGATAGAATCGCCAGTAACTAGGGCACAATCAACAGAATTCTCAGTGGGTGTTTCACTGAGCGGGACAAATCGATTTGTTATGGTAATCGGAACGGAAGAGTGGTTTTTTGATCCGCGACTAGAGCGATCCCTCACTGTCACCCATTTGCCTTGCTGCGCAGGCACTAACTCAGCCGGAACCGCATCATGTAAAGAGTTCATGCTAGGCGCATCCAAAATAGTACCTAAAGCTCTAGCACTCTTACTATCCTCAATTAAAGTTTGGATGTGTGTCTCTAGTTCTGAAATCTTCTCCGTCAGCCTAACTGTCTCCTTGCATTTATCACATATAAATCCTATATTGCCGACAGAGAAGGCTATGCAAAACATGTGGCATGAAGTGCAGGTGACAATAACAGGACAAGACATTACTCACCGTGTTTGTTGACTGATTCTTACTCACCTGGGCTTTTTATGAACTCAAAGGCGCGCAAGAAAAATAAATAAATAAAAAATAACTTAACAGGCTAGCGAATTACTAGCGTGTTGTGCTAATAATAACGGAAGCTAGTGATGTCAGGTTAATCTGAGATGTTGGGTAATCTGTATTTTGTAGTCAGGCGATTGTCGCATTCACACCTGCCCAAACGAACTCTAGTGCGATTCAACCGAACTAAATGAGGCAGGTGTGAAAGCACCTTCAGTGCTTCTACCCATTTAGGGTGAGAACACGGAAGGAGACCGGCCGGTCTCTGAACAACATGGTTGTCACCCGGCCTGAACTCTAGGCACGATTCGTCGACTGAAAATACCTGGAGGTCCCCTACCCTCTTGATAGAGGCCAGTGCAACCAGCAGCAAAGTCTTCATGGAGAGAAGCTTTAACTCTGCTGATTGCAAAGGCTCAAAGGGAGCATCCTGGAGTACTTGGAGCACCAGGGAAAGGTCCCAAGAGGGTATGGAGGGGGATCGAGGAGGGTTTAACCGTCTCGCCTCCCTAAGGAACCTGACGACCTGGTCGTGCTTTTCTACTGTTTTGCCATCTATGTGGTCGTGATATGCTGAAATAGTGGCAGCATGTACTTTGAGGGTGGAGGGAGAAAGCCTTCGTTCCAACCCTTGCTGCAAGAAGGAAAGCATGCACCCTATCGAACATCTTCGGGGGGTCCTCTCGGCGAGAAGAACACCACTCGACGAACAGGTTTCACTTCAAGGCGTACGCACATCTCATAGACGGCGCCTGCGCTGAAGTGATGGTGTTAAGTACCTCTGGGGGTAAGTCACCTAGAACCTTTGTGTCCTGTCCAGGGACCACACATGGAGTTTCCAGAGGTCCAGACGCGGTAGCCATAGGGTGCCCCGTCTCTGAGTCAGAAGGTCCTTCCTCCGAGGAATGGGCCAGGGAGGGACTGTCACGAGGAGCATGAGTTCGGGGAACCAGGTCCGGGTGGGCCAATAGGGAGCCACCAGATAGACCTGCTCGTCGTCCTTCCTGACTTTGCACTGGGTCTGTGCAAGTAGGCTCACTGGGGGAAATGCATATTTGCAGAGGCCCCGGGGCCGGTCCCTGAGGAGGCAAACAGGTTTTAAGCGGCTCAGAGCGAGACGTACTGCTAGCAACTCGAGGCAGTTGATGTGCCAATGCAGTTGGGGGCCCATCCACACCCCTGACACTGCATACCCGTTGTATGTGGCACCCTAGCCAGTGGCAGAGGCATCTGTGAACACCACAGCATACCTGGACACCTGTTCCTGTCTGCAGAAATGAGGGGTCTGACCACAGACTGAAGGTCTGGCGGCGCGCCGGTGTGATTATCACCTGGTGAGTGCCGTGATGCCACGCTCATCTCTGGACTTGGCCATGAAGCCAGTGCTGAAGCGGTCTCATATGGAGCAGCCCGAGCGGTGTTACTGATGCTGCCGCTGCCATATGCCCCAGTAGCCTCTGAAAGAATTTCAGTGGGACCGCTGTCCTGCCTTTGAATGTATTCAGGCAGTTCAGCACCGACCGAGCGCGTTCCTCTGTGAGGCGCGCTGTCTGTGTGACCGAATCCAACTCCATACCGAGAAAAGAGATCCTCTGCACAGGGGAGAGTTTGCTCTTTTCCCAGTTGACCTGAAGACCCAACTGGCTGAGGTGCCTGAGCATGAGGTCCCTGTGTTCGCATAACTGATCTCGAGAGTGTGCTAGTATGAGTCAGTCGTCAAGATAGTTGAGGATGCGAACGCCCTGTTCTCTCATGGGAACAAGGCCCCCCTCCGTGACTTTCGTGAAGACACGGGGAGACAGGGACAGCCTGAAGGACAAGACCCTGTACTGATATGCTCGACCCTCGAACGCAAAGTGCAGAAACGGCCTGTGTCGAGGGAGAATCGAGACATGAAAGTACGCATCCTTTAGGTCGATCGCTGCAAACCAATCTCAGGGACGGCGTTAGCATTTTGAACGGTAGCTTGTGGAGACTCCGATTCAAAACTCGCAGGTCCAAGATTTGTGAACACAAATAAAAGGGAACAAAAGATTTTCTACCTGGCCCTCTTCCGGGGGAGGGAACGGTGCGGTAACCATCTCCTGGAGAGCAGTCCCATCCATCTCCGGGTCGCCTGTCCTAGGGCCGCTTACCCCTGGCTTTGCAACTGGATCCTCGGCGCCGCTTAGGTGGAGGCTTCTGCTGCGGCACGGGAGCAAGAGCAGATGCAGGAGGATGCCCCTGGCGATGAGCAGACTGAGGGGCGCAGGTGATGGGGTGGAGGCAGCAGCTGACCGTCGCGGCAGGATGTGTTTAATTGCCTCAGTCTGCTTTTGTACAGCCGAGAACTGCTAGGCGAAGTTCTCGACCGCATCGCTGAAGAGGCCGGTCTGGGACATGGGGGAGTTAAGGAACCTGACTTTGTCGGTCTCCCTCATGTCAGCCAGACACAGCCAGAGATGGCGTTCCTGGACCACCATAGTGGACATCGCACGACCCACCGACCGCACGGTCACCTTCGTCGCACAAAGTGCAAGGTCCGTCGCGGCACGAAGTTCATGAAGAACTTTGGGATCGTGACCACCCTCTTGCAGGTCCTTCAGTGCCTTGGCCTGATGGACCTGCAACAACGTCATAGCGTGTATGGCAGAGGCGGCTTCCCCACAGGCTTTGTAAGCCTAGTCGGTTAACTCCGACGAGTACTTACAGGCCCAGGAAGGGAGACACGGCTCTCCGCGCCAAGTGGAGTTAGGGCAGAGCTGCATTGCAATGGGCCGCTCCACTGGTGGGATACGCGTGTACCCCTTAGCCACCCCGCCATCAAGGGTGTTGAGGGAGGAGGAGCCACCGGGACGGTTTCTGGCAGTGATAGGTGCCGAATCGTCATCCACAGAGAAGTCTGACCCACCCTCCAATGCAACGACCAACGTCTGTTCATCGTGGGGAGCGCCGAAGGAAACGACTGGTACACACCTCGTGGATGGTCCAGCACGTTCCATCGGCGGCTCTACTGGCTGCGGAGTGTGGGACGGAAGAAGGTTCCTAGGGGGTTGGTTCCCCGAAGGAAGCGCGCTCACCGTAATCCTCAGGTCACCCGCACCACTGCCTGAAGCAAACCTCTGAGGAAGGTTAGATCGTGGCAGAGGCGCAGGGACTCTGCCCCTTTGCAGGAACGAGAGTCTAGACCGAAGCTCCTGAGATGGTCACCTTCTCACAATGGGTACATGACTCATCCAGGAATGCTGCTTCAGCATGTTCAATGCCCAGACACACGATGCTGCGTTCATGACCATCCCGCGATCCCAGGTAACAACCTATGGAAGAAATGTAATATGTTTTATATGTTTGCATAACCTTTAAAGCATATAATCTTAGAAAACATGACTGGACAATGAGAAATGTGTGACTAATGTATGACTGAGACAAAGGGCCTTTACTCAAGGGTAGTTGGATGCAACAATGTGTTAATTATGGGACATGTTGTTCATTTAGCCACTCTGATAACATAGAGGAAGTAACAACTATAGAAAAAGGAGGATGCAACAATGCGTTAGTTCACTCTGATGACATAGAGGGAGTCACAACTATAAAGGAGGAAGGATGTCCTCCATTCACTGTCACACTCTGCAGCCACTCTGTATGACTGTATAATTGCTGACCTTTCCTTGTAAGGGAATAAATAATCTTTAAAGACAATTTGCACGTTTGTCTATTATTCAGTGATGTAACATTGTTTGCCACTACAATTTGGCGTAGTCGGCAGGATAAGAGACAAACATGGAACATGGAACAAACATCCAGAAACACACAGGTAGAGTGACATCTTTAAAAAGACGCGCTCCACCCATGTAAGCTCTTTCAGGGGACTGCTCTCCTTGGTGCTGAAGCGAACGGTCACCGCGAACACAGAAAGGGAAGTGTGCAGCCTGTCGTGCACTGTCTCTCTCTCTCATAGCGATCTTACCAGTCGTAAAAACGGCTTTTCAGCGCTCTTGGCGCACCGTACCAGCTGTAAGAACAGCCTTTTTGTTTTGCTCAGTGACAAACACAAACACAAAAAGACAGAAAGAGAGAGAGAGAGAGAGAGAGAGAGAAAAGTCGACCCTGCTGCGCTGTTTTGCCCGCACCAGACGTGAGAGATCCTCCTGGAGAGCTCGTTCATTTCATTTGTAGACACTCACTGAAGAGAACAGCATCAAAACGCTCGGCTCCGAAGCAAAAAGCTGAAGTGCATGCGCTGCGTGGCTGAACAGCTGATGCAAATGATTGCACGCCAAAGTGCATTGGCTCGTTTAGTTTCACTCGAAGTAGATTGGCCTATTCGACGGTCTCAACGTGGCGCCGACTGACCGACTGAAGAGGAACTTGCAACCCTAGTTGTCTACCCAGCTAACAAAAATATGTTCTGTTTTGCTAATGTTCCCATTAACATATATGTATGTTTCTCTGAACATTTAAAATGTTTTTAATGTTTTGAAAACATTCTATTTGATCATTTTGCAAACATACAAAAGTAACCAAAAGTAAACATTTAAAAAGCATTAGATGAATGTCCAAGACATTTAAAGAAAAAAAATGTTCAATGAATAACGTTAAATAATGTTTTTGTGCTAACATTTTGAGAACACTTTCTGTTTTTTTTCATAACTTTGAGAGAACCTTGCCAGAACGTTCCCTGTGAGGTGGGTAAACACATCTGAATATGTGTATCTTCATGTCATTTCTTCATTTCACCTTTCTAATTTCACTTCATTTTCTTTTCTTTTTTCATATTTAAAGAGATAAATGTATCAATAACCTTCCTTAAAGGGATAGTTCACTTTGAAATTAATTTTTGGTATGTTTTAGCTTACCTCAAAGGCATCCAAGATGTAGGTGTCTTTTTTTCCGGAGTAGTTTCAATTTTGATATTTTTAGGTCAAACCGTTCTTGTCTGTCAGTCATATAATGCAGGTCTATGGTCACTGTCTCAAAACAGCATGCACAAAGTCCAAATTAAACAATTCCCCATCGTCCAAATTAAACAATTCCCCATCGTAAGTACACATTGATGGCTTAAGACACGAAACGAGCGGTTTGTGTGAGAAAACGAACAGTATTTATATAGTTTTTGTCCTCTTGTAAACACACACACCCAAATGATCAGAGGACGCGGGTGCTTCGGTCTGCGCAAGCGCCGGAAAGCGACGGAAAAGGTCAGAGGGCGCGGGCGCTTCGATCTGCGCAAGCGCCGGAAATTATCTCTCGCACGTGTACGTCACTCATTGTTTACACAGAACAGAGATTGTAGGTAAGACGGCTAATCGAAATGGTTCTAATTTGCGCTTATCCAGGATGTTTAAACCGACGTAAAAGAAAACAATTTCGTATGCTCGCGCGAACTCATCCGGGAGTGGTGAGTTTTCACGAATTCCCAATTTATAATCCTTCCCTCTTGAAGTTCTGGGGCCTGTTCTTCGTACGTTGCTTAAAACATCCGAGATCAAATGAGACATCCAAGATGATATCATTGTGCTAATCATGATCTGGCTAACTCGGTTCTTCGAACACACTTGCCGGATATGATTAGTATAGCTGGTTTGAGTCATCTGAGATAATTGCGCGTTCATGCGCTGGTTAAAAGGGGATATGTATCGATAGTAGAAACATTGATCAGCAACGCTGCTATTGGCTGCTCAGCGTAGGCGTGGCCAAAGAGCGCGCTCAGTTTTTCTCCTTAGCAGAGCAAGAACTAATAGTCAAAGTTTATTCGGAATTTTAATGTTTAATTAAAACGCCAGGGAACACCTCAAAGTCTGCAAAAGCCAGGAGAGAGGGCTGGCAAAAAGTAGCAGACAATTTAAATCCGTGGCCATGTTAGATGTTTTTATCACTTATTAGCCTATATTTTTGTATTTTAATAATTGCATAATTACTTTGTTCATTGTAATGTCAGAGTCACCACACTAGAACATGGGAACAAATAAAAGTGAAGTACAAAAATATTCTACATAATGGTATTTTTTGTTATATAGTCTCTTTTATAAAAGGCACTGTTAAATAAATGGTTGTCAGATTATAAAAGCAACCAAGAAAAAGGCTGAGAAAAGAAAAGATCTTAGTAGCCTACACTGTAAAATAATTTTTGCTGCATTAAATTAAGGCCGTATAGTCATTTCAACTGTTAAATCTTGAATGATGAATTGCTTTGACTTGTGAAAGTGAAAACTGATAAACTTATGTTATGTTAATGTAAAAATATTAACACTTGTATCTGTTCCCAAGAAAGTGGTGGGCACTGGTGGCTGAAATATGTGCAGTAAGTGGACATTTTCTAACTTTCCAAAATAAATAAAGTTGTCCATTTGTTTCCATTGCACTGGACAGTGAATAAACCCTCTCAGATAACTGTCATATGGAGGAACTAGCCTACCTGCAAGCGCATAAATAACTTTACTTAATATATACTTGTATGCTTTATGGCTGCAATATAAGTTGCAGGATTCCACATCTACAGAAAGGCCTACAGAAGAGTCTGCACAGACAGAGGAGACATAGGCCTACAGGTGGGCAGTGTATAGCCAACTTTTCCTTTTTATTTGTTGCATGAGGCATGTGTCTAATATCACTTGTTGCAGGCACTTGACCACTGGCTTTTCTTTACAAAGAACAACTGAAATAAAACTCAAGGAACTAAGCATATTTGTATTTTATTAAACATTTAATGAAAAGTGTTTTTTTTTGGCAATGTTGTGTAATATGGCACATGCAACAATGTCACAGGCCCTGTCAGGTGTGCAACCCTCAGACTTTTCAGACACTGACATCTTCCCTTTAGTTAGCCAAAGTTCATTTCAATGTGTGCCCTTGTCCTGGAGCTGCATTGTAACTGGTTTGGGTCAATGGGGTTATAAAACACCTGTCTGCAGGCAGGAACATGTCATAATCACCTATGACAAAATGCAGTTCTGTTAGGATCAGCATAAGTGTATGTAATACAGTGAGCTTGATATTTAATTGTGCAACTTTTCTTACCACTTTCAAATAATGTGCATAAATGTGAATCTCTGAAAATGCTTAAGTCATGCACAGACCCTGGCCATTTTGCTTTCACATTTGTGATATGGAAGATTTTAGTCAACTGCCTTCTTTCTTTTTTTAATATATAATATTACTAATCTGGAATATTAAGAATCACAATAGTAACTGGGCTGCACATTTACATTGTGAACCCTCTTTCTGTTCACATAATCCCCTTATTGAGGCCTTGATAGCAGTCTATGGTCTAGCCTATAGTCTACCAATCACGTTAGTGAAGCCTGAGTGACATACTGTAATCGGCATGGACCATGGTCATGATTGCATGATCTTCATAAAAAATTATGATAGCCTAAAAAAAAAAAAAATGCTTTAAAAAAAATGCTTTACAACATTGGGTCTTAAGTGGCTTGGAAATTCCACAAAAAAAACAACAACAACCTAAAACTGTTTCTTAAACCTAAAAGCGCCAGATAAACTCCGAATGACACGACAGACAGCACTTTCCATCAAGTTCTCCGCATCTCCAATAGTGTAAAGGAAAGCCACTCGCAAATAATCTTAGGGCAATGCAAACAGTTTGTGCTGTAGTTAAAGCCCGACTCCGACAAGTCGAAAATAAATGTGCGTTTCCAACAAATTAATAATGTAAACGACAATCTCACGAGTCCCGAGAAAAAATATATAGCCTATCTCGGAGAGTGCACTATCGCGCTGCGCTGGACTTCCCGAATCAGCTCCGCTTATGAAGCCGCAGTCTAATCCTGTTTACATGAAATAAGCCTGCTCCCGAGCAGGTTTAAGATTGCGCACCTGTTGCTATGACAGCAAGTCCAGGATGAGCGTCGAAGAACCAAACAATCCAAGATCATGCCAAATCCCCAACAATCAAATCCAGCTAACTGAGTTAGCGACGTACGAAGAACGGGCCCCTGGTTGATCGCTCTTCGGCTGGATATCAACACACCCATAAACGTACTAAAGTTGAGGAGGGTCTGCAGCGATCATTTTTCCCCTGATGATTTTATAAACCAAGGAGAGGATCGCATAGTACTGACATCATCAGCTGTGCCTATGGTGTTTTCTCATCCAACGGAGGTATGTGAACAACGTCTTTGTATTTGTAAAGCTGGCATTACATGAAATGAGCAATACAATGTATTTCTGCACCATATATTTGGTAAGAATGGTTTTACATGAGAGAGTTATAAGATATGTTATAAGAAGAGAAGATATGTGTAGCCTATACTAAGCAGCTGCTAGTCAAACCAATGTGAAACTATGTGTACTACTCATAAGGGTGCAGTCAATGATACTACTACTACTACTACTAGCCTAATAATAATAATAATAGTAATAGACAGTGTGGATTCATGTTCGTGTAGCTCTACTTAACAGAGTGCCTTGGTGCATACATCGGACTAAAAGATGTTTAAATCTCTGTGTAAACAATGAGTGACGTACACGCGCGAGAGATAATTTCTGGCGCTTTCCGGCGCTTGCGCAGATCGAAGCGCCCTCTGACCTTTTCCGGCGCTTGCGCAGACCGAAGCACCCGCGTCCTCTGATCATTTGGGTGTGTGTGTTTACAAGAGGACAAAAACTATATAAATACTGTTCGTTTTCTCACACAAACCGCTCGTTTCGTGTCTTAAGCCATCAATGTGTACTTACGATGGGGAATTGTTTAATTTGGACGATGGGGAATTGTTTAATTTGGACTTTGTGCATGCTGTTTTGAGACAGTGACCATAGACCTGCATTATATGACTGACAGACAAGAACGGTTTGACCTAAAAATATCAAAATTGAAACTACTCCGGAAAAAAAGACACCTACATCTTGGATGCCTTTGAGGTAAGCTAAAACATACCAAAAATTAATTTCAAAGTGAACTATCCCTTTAAAGGGATAGTTCACCCCAAAATGAAAATTCTGTCATCATTTACTCGCCCTCAAGTTGATCCAAACCTGTATGAGTTTCCTTCTTCTGCTGAACACAAAAGAAGAAAATGTATACAGGTTTGAAACAACTTGAGGGCGAGTAAATGATGAGAGCATTTTCATTTTTAATTGAACTATTCCTTTAAATGTATAATATACTGTTACAAGGACATGTTAAAACAAAGTGTAACAAACGTTTCTTCGAGTGCTGCATTTTGCAAAAATGTACAAAGCAGTTTATAGACATTTTATACACAACATTCTATAAAACATTTTATTTGAACAGATTTGTAATCACAAGAAATGTCATAATTAGTGTCACTCCACAACTAGGCCCTAAAAGTAATGCAGTGCTGAACACAAATTCTACAGTATGTAACGTTCTTTTACAAGATCAGAAACGTACAGAAAATAAGCAATAATGCTACCATTATTTACAGGCTCGGAGATTTACAATACAATAATAGCAGGTGCATAGCAGAAGAGGATCTCTTTCTATTGTTCAAGAAATGGATTATATAAACCAGCATTTATAAGCTGAACATGAATAATCAAGGAAATGAAATGGATTTTGAGTGTCAAATGGATTTTGCATAGATAATAATCAATCACTGCCAGGTTAGACATGGCAATAAAACACTGTTATTTCACCTGCCAAGAAATAACTCAAATGCTGTAATCCTGAACTCTCAAAACCCATTTTAACTCTCCGAAATTAAGAGAACCAAACTGCATATGCACAAAATTAAAAGACACACATATTTGATATGTAATTTGAATCAAATGCTACATCCATAACACTTGGTACAATGGTATAAGAATTCAACCCATGACAATTCACAAATAGGTTTAAGGCAAATAATGAATACAGCAGACTTTGCCCTGAGCAGGACACAATAGAAAAGCAGGTCATATCAATGTGGTTTTGTTTGGCTCAAATAAAAGTCAAAAATAAGCCGGCACTGATAAAGGAGCATTTGCGGTAGGGTTTTATGTCATGTAATCTCATTGAGACCTACACTTTCATATCCTCAAAGGAAGTTATTACAACTGGTGGCATGATAGTACAAAACCAAAAAAGACATTTTTAGGGGAGAACAAAACAAATACTCTATAGGTGTATATATACTGGAAATACACTAATATACATTTTACAGACACTGGGACGTGAAATATGTGGTAAACACAATCAAATGCTAAAGGACATTCCTAAACAGACTCAATGCTCACAATAGAAACAATCAAGTATTTAAAGACCTCATGAAATGACCCAACGAGTGCAGTTTTTTTTCATGTGTTGCATTAAAGTCATGTTGGAATGATTGTATTTACACCACCAAGTCATAATTATCAGTAGGAAACTCTGGATTTTCGACCAATTGGATCCGATCGACCAAAACGCATCTTAATACCAGGTGTAAACAGAGCCTAGGTATCATACACTAAATCACTGAGGATCACTACCAGACTTTTACACAGAAACTTTCATGCGTTTCATTGCAAGGAGAGGCGTGACAAATGAAAACAATGTGTGTTCTAAAACCAGCTCAAAACATGTTTGATATCCTCTGAATGGACGAAATCAAAGACTGAATCTGAGTCTGTGCCCATCATACACAATGCGATTTTCTGATTTTCAAAAATCTGGATAAAAGTACTAGTATTAAAGCCTTTAATTAAAGAATCAAGGCAGTTTTTATCTTTTCAAATATAATAAGAATATTGACTGTACAAATTTAGTTTAAACACATTTTGAGTAGCATTAATGAAGACCGTCCCAGGAGGACTTGCAGCAATAGTTTCTATTAAAACAGGAGCTTCAGGCAGGACATATTGATGGGCTCTTCGCTTTTTAAAAATAAAAAATCCAATAGCCTCATTCACCACCGTGAATTATTATTTACTTGCTGTTGCTTATGGTGTCAGGTGATATTAGAGGGGCATATGAGTATATTTCATGTGGTCTTTAAATTCATGCTCTAGACCCTTAAGTATTCTAGCACTTGAAACCTGAGGATATAATAGCCACAGTTACACAGAACAATAACACCAACCCCCAAAGCAGAGCTTATCATAAAGCCTAAACCATAAGACAACAGACATCTGTTTGTTTTTGGTTTGTATTTTGCATCACTAACTGTGGGGTGTCTTTATGTGAAACTAATAAAAAGGCAGTGGTTTTACTCTTGAGGATGCAGGGTAAGATTAAGCATTTGCCCCAACAGCGAGCAGCTACAGAAAATAAAGACCTCAGCGCATGTATGTTGTGTAAAGCACTACACAAACTATTGCTCTCAGAGACTATGGACATCGTGCTGTTCAAAACCCATGCAAAACATTCTAGCAGTCTCTCATTACACTCAAAGCAGTGTCACAAGCCGCGACAAAGAAGGAGACAACACGTTGGACAGCAGGGAGTTCATTTTGTAAAAACAAAGTCTGTGAAGGTAACAAATCAAGGCATGTTATGATAGGAAACTGATGGTGTAACACACCTCAGAGCACTAGTGCAGAGGAGCTCATGTGATGAGCAAACTGTCCTAATGTGTTCACTGATCTGAGGCCTGCTGGGGTGGTTTTCTGTCCATCCTGGGGTTCAGAACAGTGAGGAACGCCTGCCTGTCTGTCTGTGGTTGATCTCTTGGTGTGGGACAAGATGTGGTCATGTTGGCGGTCTTTCTGCCTCTTCTACAGAAAACAAATCACAAAATTATTCATAATGTAATAATTAGAGGATACAAATAAATAGGCAGGTCGCAGAAGTTTACAAGGTGAAAATAACATTTATACATTAAAAACAGGATTCACACTGAAAGGAAATCCAATGGACCCTTTTCACAGACTGTCAACATCGCAAATGTAATAAAGTTTTACATGTGTCCATTTTTTCATTTGTAACGCTATACTTTGTGTTATATTTCCTTGGCAGTAAATACCAAAAAAACGAATTAACACTAATGTGTGAGTGTTTAATACAATGGCTGAGGGAGTGACAGCAAATTTCACATCATTCTCTCTTCTGACTGCTGTCTATATCTCTCTATATTTCTTCCCTCTTTTGGAAAGTTGTGTTTTTTACCCCTTTTGCTTCCACTTCCACTTCTGAGAACCTCGGAAATGTAAAAAGGGTCCATTCTTAATGAGCAATGACTAATATTTTCCATATTAGAATGATTTCTGAAGGATCATGTGACACTGAAGACTTGAGTAATAATGCTGAAAATTCAGCTTTGATCACAGGAATAAATTACATTTTAAAATATATTCACATAAAACTCTTTTAAATTGTAATAATATTGCATAATATTACTGTTTTCACTAAATTTTTTGAACAAATAAATGCAGCCTTGGTGAGCAGAAGAGAATTCTTTCAAAAATATAACAAAATATTACTGAGTGACCACCAGTGTTGGGTGTAATTAATTACGAAGTAATCTGATTACTTTTCCATTGACAAAGTAAAGTAAAGGATTATTCTTAATTTTTCTGTTATTTAATTACAGTTACGTCTGATGTAATTTCATTAAATACTGTGTAGAATAAATAACTATTATATAAAAATAATAGTGGATTTAACATCAAAATCTAAAGTTAAAATATATGTTTTTAATACAACCTTTTAATTTACACACTTTGGTGAGTTCAAAAATAATTTATGTAACTGTATATTGTTTATTTTAAAGCGGTTGAGTTTCATGTCTATCATTGTTTTGTTCAACTGGTCGAGGTTTATCTGGGGTTTATAAAGTAATTACTAACTAATAAGTAATCCAATACATTTTAGAGAGAGTAATTAGTACAGTAATCTAATTAAACTGTTGAAGATGTAATTATTTCCTTACCGAACACTACTGACCACTATTGAATGGTAGTGTATTTTTCCAACTGTTTTGAACTGTATTTTCTTACCAGATTTCTTAAAGCATAATCCAAAACAAGCCTTAATATTTTGCATTTAGGTATTTATACTGGAAAACAAATGCATACTGTATGGCAAACACACACCGCGACAGAGCTGAGTTTAAACCCGACTTTGACCTGAATGTGAAGGTGAGTCAATGTCGGCACAGAAATGGTCGCTCCCCAGCGCAGCAATAGAGCTCCTGGGTCGAATACACCTCTCGCCAGAGAAACTTCTGCGTAGCAATGCCTGTGTCAGGACCAAAACAGAGTGACTTCAGAAAAATAAATCCTACCAATGACATTAGGAGCTCTACAATGTTTTAGTATTGTTGCCGAGTTGTCTGGTGTACCTTGCGTGTCAGTGGGCTGCTGGGAGCCGAAGCGCTGCTGTATAAACTCAGGCTGGAGTTGGATCTGCTGACAGTCAGGCCTTTAGCACTCCCTCTGCGACCCGATGCCTCGAACGCGTCTGGAGAGAGATACTTCTCCTTGATCTTCAGGTTTGTGCGTCCCTTTACTGTGTGAGAAGAACCGGGGAAATGATGCGTGTCAATGTTTCTTTCAGAAGCTGATAGTGATGCTGATTTATTTCAGAGATTTGGCTATATGTTTTTGAAGTACTCATTTGTGGTGGTTGATATGGGTTCTTCAATAGGCAGTGCCAAGGACTTTAACTTTAAAATACATAATAAATCCACTACCATTCAGAAGTTTGGTGTCAATAAGATTTAGTTTTTTGAAAGAAATCAATACTTTTGTAGCAAGAATGCATTCTATTTATCAGTAGTTACAAAAATAAAATAAAATCTATTTTGAAATAAATGCTGTTTATTGAACTTTCTATTCATTAAAGAATCATGAAAATGTGTCATGGTTTCAATGTTTTCAACATTGATAATAATGAGAAATGTTTCTTGAGCAGCAAATCATCATATTAGACTGATTTCTGAAGGATCATGTGACACTGAAGACTGGAGTAATGATGCTGAAAATTCAGCTTTGATCACAGGAATAAATTACATTTAAAAATATATTCAACTAAAAAACAGTTATTTTAAATAGCAATAATATTTCACAATATTACTGTTTTACTGTACTTTTGATCAACTAAATATAGCCTCAGTGAGCAGAAGAGACTTCTTGTACCAACCCCAAACGTTTGAATGGTACTGTATGTGCTTTAGTTTGTTTTATAGTAGCAACTTCTCCTTGTTTTTCTTCACTAATATTATTAAAAAAGTAAACACTGAAGAAAGTAGTGACGGAAAAGTCTGTGCCCCTACAAAAGCATGGGAAAAAGTAATTATACAGTACACAATGAATATGATATTAATAGCGAACAATTACTTATTACATCATTTGAAATCTAAGAAAATAGCAAGACTTTCCAGGATGCTTGGGTCTCATTGGCTGATCATCACACAACATTCATGAGCTAGAGGTGCACAGGTTTGTAATTAGCCAAAGCAACCAAACAGGAGATGATATCAGCCAGTGCTGTTAAGAATATTGTCTTGGCCATATATTGGTTGTTGTGGAATTACAAATTTAAGAATGTGTTAAGGATCTTACATCCTTACATAACATCACATGAAAAACTAAGGGGAAGTAGATTGTATTTAGCATTTAAGGTAAAGATGATGACATCAGATGAATGATTCGGTTAAGCAAGGCTTTTAGCAAGAGGTTCCTGCTAGTCCTGTTCTCTTTATTGTGCACCAAATGAGTCAGATTACTGAAACTCTCACCCCTTGTCTTTAATGGCTCTTGGAGCCACTGTCCCATTCTTTGAATAGTTATGCTAATTGGATTAGGACTGGTAACACTCGAGAGCCTGGTACGGGTTCCTATACCTGGATACTTCATTTGAATGCTTTGTTTAAGGTCGTCACCCAGATGCTTTGTCTCCATTTCTAAACACTGCCTCCTAAAATCTATCTGAAACTACACTGTACATTGCCTTCGTTTGGACTTGATGACTGCAGCTATACCAACAGAGCGTTTTCAATAAGGAATCCTGCTGAAGATACAGCCGAAACTCCTGGTCTTCACTTCTGACTTTCCTACATTGTCCTCTACTTATTTGATCTATGATATGCAGATTTTGAATTAATGCAAGTTATTCACCTCTACAGGGGTCATTCTTCACCAGAAACTCATCTAATGCCGTCCATCCACCACCAACTCGAACCATCAGACTGCTTCGGAGAATACGAACCATCCGCAACTGCTGAGAGTCTCCAAACTAGTGAAAATCACAGATTTGAATGAAAATCACATGTCAAGCATGTAGCTGTGAATATGTAGTTGTGCTGCCCCATTTATACCTGGTATCTGTTTTGGGCATTAAATAGAGTGTAAACAGTGACCATAAAATTTGATGTAGTAAGTAATGTATGTAGTCATGAAATCAGAGATTCCCTCAAGTGGCCACAGAAGACACTTTTGAGACACGTTACCATCAGGTGTAATTGGCGGTCTGTGTCACCTGATTACTTGTGACCAGATCATCCAAGACTATGGGCCCTATTTTAATGATCTAAGCGCATGGTCTAAAGCGCACAGCACAAGTCAAGTCAAGTCAAGTCAAGTATATTTGTATAGCGCTTTTCACAATACAGATTGTATCAAAGCAGCTTCACAGTATTAAATTAAAATAATACAACAAGGTTTGTTTCTAGTGGAATTTATTGATTGATAAAATCAGATTAAATATCCCCAGAATATCCCCAACTGAGCAAGCCAAAGGCAACAGTGGCAAGGAACCGAAAAACTCCATCAAATGACCTAATGGTGTCCTAAAACTCCATCAGGTGACCCAATGGAGAAAAAAAAAAACCTTGGGAGAACCCAGGCTCAGTCGGGGGCCAGTTCTCCTCTGGCGTTTATTAACTAGAGGCCGGTTTGTAATTTGAACTGTAAGATTAAAAATATTATATGAATGCCTGGCTGAAGAGATGCGACTTTAATCTAGTTTTAAACTGGGAGAGCGAGTCTGAGCAACGAACAGTATCAGGAAGGCTATTCCAGAGTTTTGGAGCTAAATGTGAAAATGCGCTCCCTCCTTTGGTGGTTCTGGATATCCTAGGTATGACCAAAAGCCTTGAATTAAGTGATCTTAAAGAGCGCGATGGATTATAGGGCGATAGAAGATCCGCTAAATAGACTGGAGCTAAGCCGTTTAGGGCTTTATAAGTCAGTAGCAATAGGCTACCTTGTAATTAATACGGAACTTTATAGGTAACCAATGCAGTGATGATAAAATCGGTGTTATATGATCATATTTTCTTGATCTAGTAAGAACTCTAGCGGCGGCATACTGGACTAACTGTAGCTTGTTTATTGAGGATGCAGGACAACCGGCTAATAAAGCATTACAGTAATCTAGTCTCGAGGTCATGAATGCATGAACTAACTTTTCTGCATCAGAAACTGATAGCATATTACGTAGCTTAGCAATGTTTCTAAGGTGGAAAAAGGCGGTTTTTGTAACATATGAAATATGATTTTCGAAAGACAGGTTGCAATCGAGTATAACACCCAGGTCTTTTACTGTAGAGGATAAAGTAACAGGACACCCTACTATATTAAAGTTGTATTGCGAGAGGTTTTGCGGGTGGTTTTTGGAACCGATAAGTAGTACCTCTGTTTTGTCTGGATTTAATAAAAGAAAATTACGCGTCATCCAATCTTTTATATCGTTAACAGACTCTGTCAATTTGGATAATTTAGCGTTTTCATCTGGCCGTGACGAAATATATATTTGAGTGTCATCAGCATAACAATGGAAACTAATTCCATGTTTCCTTATAATATTTCCAAGTGGCATCATATATACTGAGAATAATAGAGGGCCTAACACAGATCCCTGCGGCACTCCATAGTTTACTGGAGTTATGATCGATTTTTCTCCATTTAAATAGACAAAATGGTAGCGGTCAGATAAGTATGATCTAAACCAGCTTAATGCTTGTCCTTGAACACCAGTATAATTTTGTAGTCGATCTAAGAGTATTGTGTGATCTATAGTATCGAACGCAGCACTAAGATCAAGTAAAACTAGTATTGAGATACAGCCTTGGTCAGAAGCTAAAAGTAAATCATTTGTGATTTTAACGAGCGCAGTTTCAGTGCTATGGTGCGGCCTGAAACCAGACTGAAACTTTTCATAGATATCATTTTCTTGCAAGAAAGAACACAATTGAGCAGACACCACTTTTTCTAATATTTTAGACATAAATGGAAGATTTTAACAATCTTCCATCTAGTGCACTTAGACAAGTGCACTAAGGGCGTGTCCGAATCCACTTTTGCTAGTTTAACGACGGGAAAAATGGTTGGTGCTCCCGGCGCATGGTCCTATTCTCTTCTTGAGTAATGGGTGTGTTTTGGGCATAACATGCAATAAACCAATCAGAGTCTCATCTCTCATTCCCTTTAAAAGCCAATTGCGCTCACGCCATGGCGGATTCGCTATTTACATGATGGAGTTTGCAAGTGGAAAAACTGAATGCTTCTCTAGAGAGGAAACGGATGGTTAATGCGCAAGCAGACCATCTACGGGACAAAGTGTACGCGCATTGTGGACCCGCCTGTAGGTGCATATTACTAATGCGATCTTTAAATAACAAAAAAAAATTAAATAAACCTTTAGACCAGGTTTCAGTTGGTCAATGGCGCAGTCTATTTCAGTTGCCTCAAAATAGCAATAGCAAACAATGCACCTGAACACACCTCGTTTTCAGACCAGCACGCCTATGGGCAAACAAATGGGCGCCAATGCATTTGCTATTTAAACAACTTGACGCTTGACATAAAAATGAAAACTGCATCGGGCTGAAACAAGCAAAAAACTAGAATAGATTTCTACTCACCCTATAGCGGTTTGCGCTAATTTGCTCGACTTGAAATCTCTTTGGACAGTTGCACTGAGAGACCTGACGACTCACCTGCAAAATTGTGTTTTTGTTAGTCATATTACAGAAAAACTCAATGTAGATGATAAGAATGCACTGGGGAAAAAAAATATTTTCATACATTAAATCAAGATACATTTACTTGAGATAGTAAGTCTTGTTTGATAATTAAAATGTAAACTGAGTTTACGCTTAAAATTAGAAAAAATGTCTGTCAGTGTTGTAAGAAAAATAAACTTAAAGAGATAGTTCACCTAAAAATTACCCTCATGTCATTACACACCTGTAAGACTTTTGTTCATATTTGAAACACCCTCCATAGTCAGTCAAAGCAACTACCACTGTGACGCTTCATAAAGTTCATTAATAGTAAAACTAATCCATATGAATTGAGCAGTTTAGTCAAAATTTAGAGACTTGATCGCTTTATATGATGAAATTTTTTTTACCACATATAAACGTTCATCAATGCACACATCAGATCTGGTAAACGGAAGCTCGAGCATGTTCGCTTGACGTGCGAGAACCAATGAGGTTCATCCTTATTTCTTACGCAGCACCAGGTTCACTCTCATGCGTTACACAGCACGCTTGAGCTTCCGCTAAAGGTTTGTTCTTGCACGTCAAGCAGGTTCGGTTGAGCTTCTGTTTATGTTCTCTGATCAATGTTTATATGTGAATAAAAGCCTAAATTAAACCTGATCATCATATAAAGCGATCGAGTCTCTTCTAAAGCACTCAATTCATGTGGATTAGTTTTACGATGTCTTTATGAACTTTTTGAAGCGTCAAAGTAGTTGTGTAGCTGTCAATGGAGGGACAGAAATCTCTCAGATTTAATTTAAAAGATCTTCATTTGTGTTTTGAAGATGATCGAAAGTCTTATTGGGTTGGAATGACAAGGGTAAGTGATTTTTTTTTTTTTTTTACCTTTTTGGGTGAACTAAACTTTTAATTCAGTTGGAAAAAAACTAATCCTACTGACAGATATTTTCTTCTTTTTTTAAGCATGAACTCACTTAATTTAGAATTTTTTTTTTTTTTTGAAAACAAGACATATCTTAAGCAATTTTCCTTCTCAAGTAAATGCATCTTGATTTAAGAAATTTTAGATATCAAAAACAAAAATTCTAAGTAAAATAAAATTTTGCAGTGTGTATATGAAAGATGAAACAGAACTACACATACCTCCTCGTTGATTTGGTCTACATCTATTGCTTTTCTGTAAGGGTCTCGGCTTGGGTGGAGGGCACTCACAAATTCATAGTAGTCAATGAATCCATCACCGTTTACATCAAATATGTTAGCAACAGCCGTCATTTCCAGGGAGTTGGTGGGAAATTCTGTCCAAATGCAAAGGCAAATATTGTGAAGTTACATGCATATCAAACACCTCGATGCAAAAAATGAGCAACCAAGAGTGTTAAAACTGCGCTTACTAGAGGCCAGAACATTGTCGATTAACTCCTTGTGAGTTATTCGGCCATCCTGATCTCGATCAATGCTACGAAAAACATCCAAAATCCGGGATTTGAGGTGACTTATCCACTGCATGTATCTTTTCCGCCAGATGTTGAAGTCAAAATTAGCAAACTCCTCCAACTGCATGTGCCAAAGAGAAGGTTCTTACTTAGACCAACCGTATAGATTCAAACACAAGCATATTCTTTTATCAAAGCTACAGCACAGTCATGATCACCTCTTTTAGCCTCTGTAGATGTTCCTCTAGTCTGCTCTGCCTGCCGTGTGCCAGGAGCCAGAGCTTCTGCCAATGATTTACCAGCTGACACATCAAGGGGGTTTGAGGGTCCAGTTTATCCAGTGGTAGAGGCACTGATAGCGGAGGCTTTGCCATGCCTCTTCTCTCTATTCATGCAATGCAATCCACAGAGATTACAGTTGAATGCATACACACAATAATCACAGTAATGAATCTTGATGATTCTCTACTCACTTGATGGTGCCTTGCGACTTGGGGAAACCTGCTGCTTGGGAACCAGCTTGTGTTTACAGGATTTCGTGGCATTTTCAACTTCTGGTATCTTCCCTTTTATCTCATCCATAAAATCCTGCAAAAGCATAATTTTCTTAATTTAAACCTTATTTAAATGATGATTAAATGCTGTGATGTCATCATGATCTTGTTTTGATGTGAACTTGTTAGATTTTTAGAATTTTTTTAATTGTTGCTCAATGTACGTCAGTTTTATTTTAGTATCATGGAGATACTATTGTAGTTTTTATTTCCCCAATTTTTATCAAAAATGTTCCTTACATTTTTAGTATTCTTGCTGTGAGTTTTTTTTCTTTGTCATTTTTTTTATATAAATGACTATATAGTTTTTATTAAGTTTTATTTCTGTTTTAGTTATTTTAGTACATCAAGTTAATATAATAAATGAAATGAGTTTTTTATTATTATTTTATTATATTATTTTAATTCAGGTAACAACAAATGTGTTTTTTTATTGTTTTAGTTTTATTTAACTTTAAAGGTATAGCGGAGGATTTTCTTTTTCCGGGTGGATCATCAAGACTATTGGTCCTCCTAAGTGTCAATCATTCTGGTGATATGTTTACGTAAGGCCGTCGTACGTGCTCGTGCACACGATTCACACGATGGCGTGCGCTCAAAACACAGGTTGGGCTTCCCACTGATGCCTCAGTCGCGAAGTTTCTACTTGACAGGTAAAGTTTGGCATGCTATTTGGAGAAATCCATTTAAAATCACTGCTAGTAAAAGTTAAAGTAAGCTATGATTAGCTCGTGCATGCTCTCTCGTGCACACGTTTAATAGGCGTTCCCTCTCGGGAGCAGGTAGAGTGTTGCGCATGTGCATTTTTTCAAAAAGTGGAGAGGGCGGTTCTTTTCTAAAATTCGGGAAAATCCTCCGCTATACCTTTAACACATTTTTAAGACTAAAAGCAAGTAATTGTTTTCTAAGACAAGACAAAACCGGATAGAGGATAAAATAAAAAAAAAAAGCTAAGATCAAAAGTTAACATCATATAATACCGGTAATACACAATTCATTCATTTTTGACAAAGAAATATAAGCACAGTTATCTAAGATTATAAAAATAACCATAAATCTAATCATTAAAGGTGAATTAAAGCTCAAAGAAGGTGAAATATGGAAAGAAGACCTGACTTTGATTTTGCCTAATTTTATAAAGGTTATTATATGCACAGGTGTGAAATTTTATAAAAAGTGTATTAAAATTTACTTTTTCCCTCTGTCAGTAATGATTGTAGTGAAGACATACAGTAGTGTCCAAAAGGGATGTCTGGACTAGGAAAATGGACCTTTATCCTTTATTCAAATATTATTTAAAAAATGATAAAAAAATTGGTAGTGTCACACCGCATGGATTTGTTTGTGTTTTCCCGCTCCTTGTCAGTTGGCATGGTTATTCATTTGATTTCATCATTATGTTCAGACGTGTGTGTCTCGTTATCGCCACGATTTAACTCCCGTTCAGTTTGTGAGTGTTTGTCGGGTCTTGTCAATGTGTACATTGTGTTAAGTTGGTTGTTCTGGTCCTGATCTTGTTCCTGTTCCCGAGATTCTGTTTTGTGAAGATTTTAGTTTATTTCTAAATAAAGACTGCTGCACTTAGATCCTGTTTTATCTCTTCTGCAACCAATGCTGAGAGAAGAACTGAACTAAACATGGATCAAGCAGCAGTGAAGATTCTCCTCCTCTCCCAGGGGGATCTGTCCCTGGAGGTCCACACACAGAGGTATTTGGATCTGGTTCCTTTTGTCCATTATGATGACACCAGCCTCTGTGTGTTTTTCAGGGCAGTTTTCCCGAAGACGGGCCTCGTGGGAGCTTCCAGGACTATGTGGAGTTGGTGCTTGTCCACAATGGATCCCCGATTACCATCGTGGAGAGTGAGGAGAAAACCAGCATGCCAGCCACAGCCCCCTTTCCAATGAGGAAAACGTCTATTCCAGTGAGATAAATTCCTGAGTCCGTTCCAGTGAGAGAAATTCCTGAGTCTGTTCCGGTGAGAGAAATGTACCAGTCCAGAGCCCATTCTAGCCCTAGAGTCTGCTCCTGAGAATACAGCGCTGACCATTATGGCCATGACCATTTTTTTGTGTGTGGGCTGCGCACACGTGGGCTCCAGCCCCTAGTCCAGTGACGTCACCAGCCCCACTCCAAACCCAGTGCCCAGCCAGAACACATCGATCAGAAGAAAGCAGTTTAAGCCCACCGAAGACGTCGAGCCCTTGTCTCCCGTGAGCTGCGAGCCCACTGGTTGCCTGATATGTACGAGTCTGACCAGGTGCGCTTATCGGCTGTACCTCACTTGTTTTCATTCACCTCTTCAAGTGGAGTAATGTAGAGAATAGTGAATGAGAGTATAGGGGGTGATTTTGAACACAGCCCTTGAGTTTTGTCAGTTCATGGTTCGGTGTCAGATTTGGATTACATGGTTTTAATTCCCTAAGTGTTCTAAGAATCTTTATTAAAGTCAGTTTGTTTTGCTATTTTGTCTTCGGGTGCTTTAATACAGCCACCAACTTTTACAGTTGTAGTCAATGTATGCTTTTTTGTGAGCTTTTTGTTTTTCTATGCAGTTTTTTTGCCAATTTTTTTTTTTTATTATTAAATAAATAAATAAACAAATAATTTAAAATGAACCAAGTTCAGTGTTTTGTTCTTCCCTCATATTTAAATTGTAAAAAATTCAAATATATTTTAAAATATTTTCCACACATTTCGATGGTTCCGTCAGACTTAATACTTTATACTTATAAAAATAAAACAATATTCCCTCTGAGCATCACTTTTGGCCACTACTGCATGTACAATATGTATCTGCTTTTCTAAAAGGGTTAGTTCACCCAAAAAAGAAAATGCTGCACTCACCCGCATGTTCTTCCAAACTGTATGACCTTATTTCTTCAGTGGAACATAACAGAAAGTTATTTCTCAACTGAAGAATGAAGTCATACATGTTTGTACTGACTTGAGGGTGAGTTAATGTGGACAGCATTATAATTTTTGGGTGTTTAATATGAATAGTTTATTATTGGGTATTGGTACCGCATGCTGAGTGATGAGCTCTGCGGTGATCTCTAAGTCTTCAGGCAATGGCTCCTGCTCCTTTAGACTGAGAGACTCTTCAGTGGAAGAGATCCAGTCCAGTAACCGCTGTACCTCCTCTCTCTCTGCCTCTAGAGCAGACAGTGTGGTCTGGATTCTTTCGGCCTGCTGCTTCGCCCACATCTGGACCTGATGCATGAAATCACACATGTACATATAACACACTTATACTTCTACACTGAGAAAAGTCAAAAATAAACAACACAACAGTTCTTCATGCACATTAAAAATTCTAAGCCTGCACTCTCGGAAAAGTCCAATATATTTCTTATAATCTCAATGTCTATAGTTTTATAGTACCACCACCAGTAAGTAGGAAACTGACTTGATTATATAATTTACAACATATCATTCCACTTACAGGGTGACAAAGACTCTGATTGGTGGAGCTCGCTTCAGGGTTATAATTAGTGTAATTTCTTTAGCAGGAGTTCAGCCATTATGTGATTTTTCAAAACCTAATTTGAAATCACTTTTACAGAACCATATTTCATCACTTAGCAGCAACCTCAGAGCTCATGGTAGGTCTGCCTTGAAAGTTTACACTGTATTTTATTGGTAAAAGTCCATTGATCTATAGAATTAGATTTTCTGTTGCATGCTAATTGTCAACAGATTGCAACTGTTAATATCAAGTAGGCCTGCTCATCCTCTAACTTGACTCACCTCCTCATAGCGAGTCTTTGTGATACTGATCCATGACTTGATGGTGATGACAGAGTCAGGATGACAGGAGGACAGAATCTCTTCACCCAGTTTGCGAATGTTCTCTAGCTCCATCTGCTGATCGTTCAAGGAACTCATTGACTCCTGCAGATCACAGACACAATCATGCAACTCATATGACAACATTGGCAGCAGCTATTTGCACTAAGTGTAAATAGTTGTTAGATGCTATTTATACTTTGTGCAAAGAGTGGCAGATACTATTTGCACCTTATTGTTTTGTAGTATATTATGAAAAAGTATGCAATAATACAAATTTATTCAGTGTATACGGTTATATTTATTAAAATCATAAATGCATGCTGCCTTATTAGGTCACCCTTACCCAATAAACACTTTATTCCCACTATTAAATACCCGTGAGGCACTTTATTTCCACTTTTTAAATATTTTCTTAATTTTTATTGAAAATAAACGCCTGTCTAAGCTGATGTGAAATGACATGAGTGAAGAAAGAGTTCGGAAAAAGGTGGATTCGAACTTGGGTTGGTCGCTTCAAAAGCCAACACCACCCACCTTACTCTCCATGCCACTGCTCCTGTTATCAGCAGGATTTCTTTTGTTTCTTGTAATTTTTTGTAATTTCATCTGGAGTTAGTTTAAAGAGCCTTTGCCAACAAGGCGGGCTATAGACACTCTGTATACATTTCTGGAGTAATAAGTGGGTCCATGTCCACCATACCCGATGACATGTACGAAATGCCAGAAGAGCCTCCTCTTCCTCAGGCAGCACTCCGTACTTCAGAACCCTCTCAACATCTGAAAGATGATCCAGGAACGAATGAACCATCACATCAAATTCTTCCGCCTGAGAACGACAGAGGTACAAAGTGTGCAAAATGTTGGGATTATTAATATGCCTGACTGTACATTACTGTTCAAAAGTTTAAAGAAATTGCTTTTTTTCAGCAAGGATGCATTAAACTGATCAAAAGTGACAGTAGACAATTATAGCCTAATGTTACAAAAGATTTCTATTTAAAATAAATGCTGTTCTTTTGAACTTTCCATTCATCAAAGAATCCTGAAAAATAAAATATCACAGTTTCCACAAAAATCTGAAGCAGCACAACGGTTTTCAACATTGATAATAATAATAAATGTTTAATAGCAAATCATCATATTAGAATGATTTCTGAAGGATCATGTGACACTGAAGACTGGAGTAATGATGCTGAAAATGCAGCTTTGATCTCAGGAATAAATTACATTTAAAATATATTCAAATAGAAAACAGTTTTTTAAAATTGTAATAATATTTCACAACATTACAGTTTGTACTGTATTTTTGATCAAATAAATCTTAGCATAAGAGACATTAAAGACATTAAGACATTAAGAGATATATAAAATAAAAAAAAACTGTAAATGATAATGTACCTAACAAATAACAACAGTTTGGAAACATTCATCGCATTCAAGGGAAAAAAAGACTATACTTTTTTATTAATATTATAAAGTTTTTGTAATTTTTTGCATGTTTTTGTCAATTTTATTAGTTTCTTTTAAAATTGCCTTTTTAGTTTTTATTCATTTTTATGCTAACTTTATTTCGATGGTCTACTTTAGACATAATAATTATAAGTTACTTTGCAAATCCATGTCAACTAACTCTCATTAGAGTATTAGTAGACTGTCTGTTTAATATCTGAACACTTTATATTAATGCTCCCAACAGACATTCAACTGACTATAAGTAACTTTGCAACAACGTCAAGTTATACTACTAACCCGAACCCTAACCTAACAGTCTACTAATACTCTGAGAGTTAGGTGACATATAGTTAAAAAGTTTCTTATTGTTAGTAGAATGTCTAAAGTGGACCATTGAAGTAAAGTGTAACCATTTTTATATATTTTTTTAGAAATTCAACTTAACTTATTTTGTTTAAGTTGAAGTTTTTTATCTATTTTATTTCTGTCAGCGTTTATTTTATTTCAGTTTTTTTTTTTTTTTTTTTTTTTAATGATGACAACACTACAGTACCTTGAATGTTATGTAAGTGCTCTGAATAAAAGTATCAGCCAAATGCACAGTGTAAATATAACTTCTGTGATCGAAGGTTCCACAATTATCATACAACGCAGTGGAGTGTGACGGTACCTGCTGAAGGGCCGCCTCGAGTCGAGCCTGTCTGGACACCGAGAGCTGGCACACGGCCTCCCAGCGGCCCTCCAGCTCCTCCATCTGCTCCTGCAACCAGTGGGCATCAGCCATGCTGCTCCGTGTCAGATCCCTGACCGAACGCTTCAGGGTCCGGATACAGCTGGCACGCTTCCCGAGCTCACGCTGGAACACCTGCAGTCACAGAGAAGGTGTACGGGTCACCTAGCAGCTTAGACCTAAAGTCTACACTCTTAGAAGCAAAGGTTTAGTGGGGTTCTATACAGAACCACAGGGTTCTTGACTCAGTTTGAAAGAATCCTTTATGTCAAAAAGCTTCTATATAAAGACAATCGTCTTAAATGATTGCATGACACTTTCATGTTGAATGGGTTATTTCGATTTTTTTTTTCTAATGATAAAGTATGTTTACGAGCTGATTCATAACATTTATGAATTAAAACAAAATGAATGAATTAAAACTAAATCCATATATGATCCCATGAAAATATTCTATATGAAGTGCCTCACAGAACCCTTTAAGGTTCTATATAGAAACTTTTCTTCTAAGAGTGTATGCAATTTAAACCCTAACCCGAACTGGTTTGAGTAAACTTAAATTAACAAATTATTTCAATCAAATTAACTTTTATGAGTATTTAGAACTTTTTTTTCTTCTTTTGAGTTCACAATTGTTTTTGTTTTTTTATATAACCTGAATTGTTTCATTGATTTGAGTTAGACAAACTTAAAATTAACTGAAACATGGGCTGGAATTTCTATTTCCCAGCATGCTTTGCCATAACACTCAAAAGGAAGTGTAAATGCTAAAATAAAGTGTTATTTAATGTTTTTTTTGTGCAAAATGAATGGGTATAACACTTTATAATGACTGCACGCTATTAATCATTAGCTGAGCATTAAAGTGCCCCTATTATGCTATTTAAGTTTCCTAATGTTGTTTTGGAGTCTCCTACAACAGGTTTACATGCATCAAAGGTAAAAAAACTGTTTAATTTAACGAACAGTGACGTTGATTTTACCATATCAATGCGAGCGCGAGTCCGATGATGAAACATTGGAAGAACTATTCATTCAACCCGAACCTCCATTGCAAGGACAACTTTAGCAGGACGTTTCAGTGATACACTACTCACTTTGAGGTACATTATGAGATGTTGCAACTGTAATTCCTCACCATCAGCATTAACAAGTGCATGTCCATGAACAAATTATTTTACTTATATTTATTTACCATGTATTTTTCTAATTTATTGCGGTGAAAACTGTATAAATAACAGTGCATACATTAGCCGAGCTCTAGCGTGAATGATTGTAACATAAAGGTTGGTAAAACAAATCTTGCTCCATGCTTCTGCCAGTTCTGCTTACTTAAACTTAAAAATTTTGATGTAATTTGGGGGTTTGCCAACTTATTGGTTTTACAGTGTAATATTATGCAGAGATATGTACCTTGTGCTTGTCAATCAGATTGTTGACCAGGTCTTTTTCACCACAGACAGGCACATCTTCAGCCAGCTGTGGCTCTGCCCTGTACAGCCAGTCATTAAGAGCCTGGAGAGCGTCAGTGAATCTCCCGGAAAACAGCAGAGCCTCTTCCAGCTTGTGTTGCCTTGGGGGAAAAAGCACAACTTAGAGCTCAGAGAATATACTCAAATCACTACCAATCAGATGGTACAGCTCACATCAGACTCACCTCTCACTGGACTTCCCGCTGATGGTGTCCCATGAATCTCTGAGCTCGGACACCATGTTCTCCAGGTGCTGTGTGTCTTCTGGGCCCTGCGCTTTCTCCTGGAGTGAGCGGCCACTCTTCAGACAAGCCTCATACATGGGCCGCTTCGAGCGGAGAACTTTCTGGAACTCCTGAAGATATACAAATGCACTTCATAAATGAGCCATTGTGAAGAATTTATTTATTTTGGGGTGAAACTTCCAGTGTGGTTTATACATATTATACTATAGATTATTTACTTTCACTGTCTAGGTTTTTTTTATTTGATAGTTAGTTTAATGATAGTTAGTCAACATACAGTTGCAAAGTTACTTATAGTTAGTCTAAAGTGGACTATTGAAATAAAATTTAACCCCCATTTTTGCTTGCTATTATTAACATTTTCACTGGCCCCGCCACAAAAGAATGATACATTTTTAACAATGCATTTTTTTTTGGATTTGCTATAAATATTTTTTATTAAATGTTAAGATTTCCTTCCAAATGTTTTGGTTCATTAATTTTTGCTTTATAAAAAGAAAATTTGCTGGAAACGATACATTCGGTGGCCGAGAGAGCTCAAAACGCTGCAACTGAAGAAAACATCAAAATAGAAAAACACCCGCATCTTCATCAGTTTCACAACACGTGTGCTCCAAATACTCACAACACAACTAAATACAAAAACGCGCTGCAAAAGTTCATAACACAACCAAATACAGAAACGTGCTGCAAAAGTTCATAACACAACCAAATACAGAAACGTGCTGCAAAAGTTCATAACACAACCAAATACAGAAACGTGCTGCAAAAGTTCATAACACAACCAAATACAGAAACATGCTGCAAAAGTTCATAACACAACCAAATACAGAAACGCGCTGCAAATAGCACAGACCACAACGGAAATGTTTCCAGGGGACCCCAATAAGTGACAAACCCGGCTGGGACAAGACATGCTTATTGCTCATGAGCATCCCTATGCTCTACTCCCTTAGAAGGGCAGAGCCCTTGAAGTGGGGACTTTGGAGGGAGCAGGGCACTTGTGTGCCATTATGTAGCCATTTGGAACTCACTTGGTAAAGGGAGCAACGAAAGACAACGTAATTTCCTCATTATTTTCACCTGGGATGTTCCCATGACAACGCAGCACGGCGTCCATCAGCTGAATAGCTGTTTTTATGACAGAAATGTCTTATTATTACTGTTAACATAACTGTTGCAAATAAATATACATTTTATACAAAAAAAGTTTTTAAAATATGCGTTATATATGTGTGTGTGAGTGTCTCAACTTTAAAATGTGCCTTCTCATCTTTGGACCCATGAAACTTATTGAAACATTACATGACAAAATGTGTACAATGTAACTGATGTATAGATTCATATCTTACCCTCATGTTCCTTTTCTCTATTTCTCTATTTTTATTTTTTCAACTCATTGTTAAAGGGACTATGTGTAGCTTTTCAGGTATTTTATTATCTAAAATCAATATTTTTATGTATGGTGTACAAATGGTGTACAAATACCTATGCCAATGATCAGACTAATCCTCGTAAACGAAGAATTTATTATCTTTATATACATGGGACGGGTAGGTCCACGGAGGCTTCCATGTAGTTACGCCATCTTGAAAAACTATAATAGCAGAGAGGGACAAAAAGTACTAGGCCAACGCGTTTCCACAACGCGTTTTCGTTCAGAGCCAGCGTCACGTGACTGAAGCCAGCAGACGCGGAGGAGCAGAGCAGTGAGAGGCGCTTGTCACTGCCGCGGCAAGTTTAAAAGGCTGCACTGCACGGTTATTTATACACCGTTCATTCATACATATGCTGAGTCACAGGATGAGTCCTCGTCGTCGAAAAAGTCCAAAATAGACCGTAAAAGGAAACGTGACCGGAGATTACAAAAACAAGGGTTAATGTCGGGATAGCTAATGCAGGAGAAAGCTTTCAAAAGAGACCCTGAAGGTGCCTGCTTTCTTCTCGACAGGTAAGTCAATGTTACGGTCTTAATTACAAGCTTTTTTTTCATTGCTTGATTGTGTACTTTATTATATAGACAGTAGAACATTTATAGTTAAAAGTTAAACAGGCTCTTTGATGAATAGCAGCTATTGAGTAAAGTAACGTTAGAGAAGGCTCTGATGATGATGATGATATCTAACAATGCACGTACTTCAAAAAATATAACGAGTAAAGAAGGCATTACTACTAACTACCATAGTTAATGTTTTTCACAGTCAGTAATTCATACTGTAACATTCTTTTTTTCATTGTTTCAAGTTTCAGTTTGTTTTAAATAACAAACCTGTTCACCCGAAGAAAAACTCGAAGTGCTATTATAAGACATCCTGTCATAGCTTTTTAATACATAACGGCTACCGTAGATGCAACGCGCATTTGAAAAAGTGAGGCGCTGGATAGGCCTGTCGCGATAGTCGATAAGTCAATTAATCGCACGATAAAAAAAAATGAGCTCGATAATTTTTCCGGCCGCGATAATTCCATTTGCATGCTTGTTTGTTTTCCTCGTCTCTCTCTCTCTCAGTCTCTACCAAAGAGACTGGATGACCACTCTCGGTTCTTTAGCGTAGCCTATAGGAGGAGTGAACCCTCTTGTCAGTTGCATGGTCTTTGTGTGGGGAGGCGGTGCCGCGGCGCTTGTCAGTCACATGGTCTTTGTGCGGGAAAGCGCCGGCGGGACTGTTTGCGGCGACTGCCGGGAGAGAGAGAAGACGCTAGTTGTGAGTAGCGACAGCGAGCCCGATCACATGAAAATGCGTATCTATACCACGAATGTTATTTCTCGTGCCATTTATACGCCAAAAATAGTTTTTGCGTGCATATGATACGCTCTTTATGGCGTGTAATACGCACGCACTCCTCACCCCTAATCCTAACCAAGTATTTTCAGTGCGTAGCATACACACGTAATAAAGCGCGTCTCCGTCTTCCCGACAGTACACAATCACTTGACAAAGTAACAGGAGGACAAAGTAACAGGAGTAACAGTGCAAAATTGCGCGATATGGCTTGTTGAGGCTTTTTGTTTTTTTGTTTACAAAGGTCCTAACTGTCAGATTTGCCTGTTATGGAATGTATGTATCACTATTTATGCCTAATGTCTAAAGCCTTATGTTTAATATTTTTTGAAGTGCAATTTTGTTTACATCCATTTTATTTATTAACAGACATTTATTTTGTTAACAGACACTGAGAGTCCATTGCTTTTATTGTTTTTGGTTGTTTTGTTCATTTTTTGGGATATTTAAAATGTTTTCTGTTTTCAATGTTTAATATTCTTTAGAAATAAAAGTTTATAGATCGTTGAAAAGGTGTACCTGCATTATTATGCCATTATAATTATATTAAATGAAAATGGTCTCAGAACGACAATACCCATACAAAAATGTAATATATGGCCATATATGTACTTATATTTTAAATAGCATGACATATATCTATACATATATTTGACTTATATGAGAACACAATACATGCCTGCAACATATATCTATACATATATTTGACTTATCTGAGAACACAATATATGACTGCAACATATATCTATACATATATTTGACTTATCTGAGAACACAATATATGACTGCAACATATATCTACATATATTTGACTTATCTGAGAACACAATATATGCCTGCAACATATATCTATACATATATTTGACTTATCTGAGAACACAATATATGCCTGCAACATATATCTATACATATATTTGACTTATCTGAGAACACAATATATGACTGCAACATATATCTATACATATATTTGACTTATCTGAGAACACAATATATGACTGCAACATATATCTACATATATTTGACTTATCTGAGAACACAATATATGCCTGCAACATATATCTATACATATATTTGACTTATCTGAGAACACAATATATGACTGCAACATATATCTATACATATATTTGACTTATCTGAGAACACAATATATGACTGCAACATATATCTACATATATTTGACTTATCTGAGAACACAATATATGCCTGCAACATATATCTATACATATATTTGACTTATCTGAGAACACAATATATGACTGCAACATATATCTATACATATATTTGACTTATCTGAGATCACAATATATGCCTGCAACATATATGAACATGTATGTGTCCAAACATGTAAAGAAAATATTTGAGTTCATCCATATATGATACCATATATCTGCATATATTACAGTAGCCTATAGTATTGGTTTCTCGCATATATGGACAGCATTAATTATAAATATGTGACATACATATTTGTTTTCAACATATTTAATAAATGTATGTAAACATACACTGTAACCCTTTACTGTAAATTTACAACGAATTTCTTACAGAATTGTACTGTATTTCCATAATACAGTATTAAGATGTATCTTTTACAGAACAGCTGTAAATATACAGCACATTTCTGTTTTCGTCCTGATAAATTCGTTACCATCATACTGACTGAAAAGTCATTGCATTGTGGGATTGATTTCTTTCGCGCTCAATTCAGTTCAAATGTGACGCGTCATGCGAGCAGCAGCAGCAGACAGTAACGTTAGGCAGCTACAACAGGCAAACTCGTTTTGTCAGCGGGATTCAACTGAACAAAATAATCATTCCTGTTATCAAGATAAACAATGTCTGCGAATCTGTGAGCAATTTTAAAGCTTTTTTGAGGTTCGGTTCGTGTTTCAAACATTAGTTGCCTGTGACGCAGCAGAAAATGGACGACGTTAACGGTAGCAGCTACCTGAAGACGGATGGAAGAATTTGTCATTGAATAATCTAACCTGCGCGTGACGATAAGTGGGATTTAGAGTTTGAGAAGATGGAGAATTGTTCAACTGAGTGATACGGTAAGCCAATATATATATATATATTTTTTTTTGCGTTTTGTGTGATTGTTTTCACGTATTTGGTTTGATTTTGCGAACGCGGTTTAACGTGGCCGCGCAAGCAATTCACTGACTCTGTTCCACCTGTTTACCAAGTAACGTTAACTTCGACATTTCATATAATAGGCAACCTTTACCATGCTATTTGCATGACGTGCATTTGATATATATTTTTTTCGTTTTAGGCTTTGTAATCTGATGGCCATTGTTAATGTAAGTGCTTTTAAGTAGTGTTACAGTTATAGTCTATGTGGTAAAAAAAAAAAATGCTGTCAAATTCTGTCAGTTCTGTGATCGTGCTTTTGAATCGTTGTCAGAATTTTGCTAGCACATGAAAATCCATGTTCCTAATGCTGTTTTCAAATGTAGTAGGCCTATTCCTGATTGCCATCCCATGGTCCTACAACTACTCCCTAATTCAAAGAAGTTAGACGGTGTTATCCTTCAAGCAGATAAGTAGAGATTATTCAGCAAATCTCATTAATTTGTAATATGTTTTATGTTTTGGTTCTGTTGATCAAGGTTGTGCTGTCCTTTTTAAAAATTGTTTCAGGAATTTGCATCGCTGATGTCCAGCAATCTACATTTGCCAGAAAGTCCACGACTTATTTCCTGGTATGTAAACATTAAAGGGGTAGATGAAACCTAAAATGAAAAGCCATCATTTACTCACCCCACTGCAAAATATGTTTTTCTTAATAAGTGTTTTCTACAATTCTTACATGAAGAAGCATTTAATAGACACGTAAAAATTGTCTTGTTTTCTTAAAGAATAAGTCAAAATTAAGTGAGTTTATGCTTAAAACAAACAAAATTATATGCCAGTGCATTTTAGCATTCTAACCAATTTTAATTTTTAGTTGAAAAATGTAATTCATAGAACTATGAATAGACAACTACATCGAACCACAGTGGAACCCACAGTAGTTATTTTAATTATTAATATTATTTATTTATTCTTTATTTATTTTTTTATTCCATTACAGGTCAATCTCTAAGCAACCAGTGCTGGATATTAAGTTTGGAAGGTCAAGGTGTGTGTGAAGGATCACAGCCTCTTCATCACTGGCCTGGCAGCGCTGTTTGCCTCCTCCTATAACTTCAGCTTGCAGTACCAGGAAGAGGCAGCACCTTGAGTTTGTTCAGAGGTTAGTCATTGGCATATTTGCCATTCTCATATATATATATATATATATATATATATATATATATATATATATATATATATATATTTTAGGGCTGTAGCTATCGATTATTTTAGTAATCGAGTATTCTACGGATTATTCCATCGATTAATCGAGTAATCGGATAAAAAATTGTGGTAATAAAAATAGATCCAAGTGAACAACAGCCTTTAAAATTACTTAAAGACAAATAGGTAACACTTTACAATATGGTTCATTAGTTACTAAGAATGAACAATATTTATTTCTACAGCATTTATTAGTCTTAGTTCATGTTAATTTCAACATTTACTAATACATTATTAAAATTAAAGGTTGTATTTGTTAACATTAATGTAATGAACTAACATGAACAAACAATGAACAGCTGTATTTTTATGAACAAATGTTAGTTACAAATGTAGTTATTGTTCATTGTTAGTTCATGTTGATTAATACATTCATGTTAACTAATGAGCCTTATTGTAGTGTTACCCAAATAATAACAAGCAATAATTATTGGTTCAAATAAAGTATTGAAGTAATCATATGGGTTTTATTGAACAACGCTGTTAAAATACACCATGTAAATATGATAACTAATGAACATAACATTTAATTCAAATGTCAACTTAATCTTTCATATTTGGTCACTTCTGTATGATAGAAATGCAACAGCTGCCGTAATTTCTTGAAAAGAACATGTGCACGTCAAAACATGCAAGCAGTGCAAGGGTTAAACTTTTATTTTGAAATCGCGATGAACAACAATTCGCACATGAGAATATATGCGATTGCGAATATATTTCTGAATATATTCAGAAACATACTTATGTATTCTCCTGTGTTGGCGAAGATTTATAAATGAGCTGCGTTACGAATCTTGTGAAACGGCGCAGCATGCGTGCGAACGTTATATAAGCCACACAAACTCACAGCACGCAGAGATGGAGTTTGAGAAACCCGAGACGCTCCACGCATAAATGATGACAGTAAGTTACTATGAAACACGCGTCCGGGGTTTTGCGTTCCCAAATGCACATTATTGGAAACTTAAACAAACAGCACATGCAGAGACTGAGTATGTGTGGAGCAGCGTTTACTGTGAACAGAGCTGAGGTACTTTTAACACAATCTGCACGCATGTAAATAATTAAACCGTCATGCTTCTCTGTGGGAGAAAAAAAAACAGCGCATATATTTATTTAACTTAATCTTAGCCTTTGTGATTTCACAATATCATGATTGTAAACAGTTAAATATATCGCGTAGCCTTAGAAAACTGTGTAATAATGCGGTTCATGGACTCTCGTCTGTGGAATGCGCCACTTCCGGTATTTTGCCGGTTACTCGACACGGGTAAATTGCAATCAAGGATTTTTTAAAATCGAGTATTCGACTTTAATCGAGGAATCGTTACAGCCCTAATATATATATATATATATATATATATATATATATATATATATATATATATATATATATATACATATATTAGACTGAATTGTGTCACTAACCTTGACTTGACAGTATTTATTATGTTGACTACTGGTATGAACAATATGGCCCTGGTTTCCATACAGGGCTTAGCTTAAGCCAGGTCTAGGCCTTAATAAAATTAGGGTATTTAAGCAGATTTTATAATAATGTATCATTAAAAAAAAAAAAAAAATTACTGGTGTGCATCTTGAGATAAAACAGTGGCAGTCATATATTTTAAGATATGTCAGTGCAAGTTGTTTTCAGTTGAAGGATTAGTGAAAATTCTGTCATTAATTACTCACCCTCATGTCGTTCCAAACCTGTAAGACCTTCGTTCATCTTCAGAACACAAATTAAGATATTTTTGATGAAATCTGAGAGGTTTCTGAACCACCCATAGACAGCAACGTCTGTGCAACTTTTAAGGCCCAGAAAGCTAGTAAAAACATTGTTTAAATAATCCATGTAACTAGTGCATTTTTGTGTAAATTTGGAGTGCTGTCAGTACAGAGAACAACGACAAAAATCGATGTTGCCTACACCGTGTTATCCTCTTTTTAAAATTTGCACCCTGTTGACTTCAAGTTTTAAACCTGCTTTTAGCCTCTTAACATCCTTGATGTGTCATACAAGTGCCCAGCCATGTGAGTGATTCCTTCAGAGTGAACACGGGTGAATCTGACTGCAGTAGATGTGAAAGATCTTGTTGAAACATCTACAAATGTCCGTATATAGGTGAAAATGCCCCTTGAAATCAATTTAAGGTGGCAAATATTACCCCTTAATAAAAAATGTTAATTTCTGTCACTGCTGTAAACTGACCACTGCATAGAATATGAAAAATATGAATATCTTTGTCAGTCAGTTGTCAACAGGCCTAAACAAGCCATGGCACCAAGCACAGAAACACAATCAGTAAAATGTTATCTAATTATTATCAAGAAAACTTTGAAAATATCGATCGAGACATATTTTGTCAATATTGCACACCCCTAATGCATGGTATTAATTTTGATTTCTTCGGGTCTTAAAAAGCCTTAAATTTGACTTTAAAAAATGTGCAGAAACCCTGCATCATAATATTTAGGTTGAACCACTGTAGCTATAGATTTACCAATGTTTTTACCACTTTCCTGGGCTTTGACAGTTGCAATGATATTGATATCAATGGAAGGACAAAACTATCAGATTTCATCAAAAATATCTTCATTTGTGTCCCGAAGATGAAAAGATTAAAACTTTAAATCTGGCAACCCCACTTCCAAAAATTTAGTTAGTTGACAGTGCGCATGTAAACAGACACATTGAGTTGATGTATTTTACCAGGGCGGAAAAAATATCAGTTATTGATCACAACATCCAACATTGCATTTTTTTTTTTTTTTTTTCACAACATCCTACATTGCATTTTTTTTTATGTTGTTCAGTTTTAGACAGCTTTTGTGCTGTCTCTCTTTGTCAAAATATATACACTCAGTTAATAATATTTAATTGTGTTTTTTTTCTGCCTTTTAGACGCTTTCTTGACATCAATCCTGAACGTGGATCAAAAACAAAGAAAGGACAAGTAACTTCAAAGAAAACTGGCCAAGTTGTGCAAAACGAACACCACTGTAAGCCTACAGGTGTCCTCACTTCTGCGAAACCTTGCAGACTTTGAATGGGATTTCGTTTGCACTTTTATGGACTTCAAAAAAGAAACAGCATTTCACTGTCGTTATAAAGCTTGGAAGAGCCAGGACATTTTTTAATAGAACTCTGATTGTATTCGTCTGAAAGAAGAATGTCAGATACACCTAGGATGACTTGAGGGTGAGTAAATCATGTGCTAATTAACATTTTTGGGTGAACTATTCCTTTAATTAAGTGCTAACTGTTACCTGTTTGTTGTTAAGTGTTAAAATTGCATTTTATGTTTAAAAAGTAATTCAGCCAACATGTTCACAGAAGGCAATTTAACTAAATAAATGTTTTAAAACCCAGAAAATGTTGTTTGCTTTTTCCTAGTGTGACTACTCTTATGAAACCTTAAAGTATAATATTTGAATTATGTAATAATAAAAGCAGTATTCCCTGTAAAAATACAATTTATTGCTGTCGACAAGTTTAATAATGTAAAATGTGGTATATACTGTATTTGGTAATTACAGTGGAGTACTGCAAATGCTGTTTACTGTAGTAGTGTTGTAAAAATACAGTATGTGGATGGCAACCCAGCTGCCAGTATTTAACTGTAAATTTACAGTGAAAAGTTTTACAGTGTACATGCATGTGATACTGATGCATTTTTAAAGCTGTGGCATATGGTTATGGTACTTTGTGGATGTATTTGTCAAAAATGACAAAGAAATACTATATTTGGTATTACTATATTAAAATACTATATTTGGTATTCACACAATAGACAAAATCTCCAACTATAGTCATTTAATTTCAAGGCATTCAGAATGATATAAGATTTGTACCCCTAATATATGTTAAAGTATGTACTATTGAAATAAGTACATATATGCATGTATAAATATATGCGTCATATATGCATGTATACATATATGCGTCATATATGCATGTATACATATATGCGTCATATATGCATGTATACATATATGCGTCTTACATATATTTCACATTTATGTGCATATACGGGAAAATATATGGCACTTACATGAAAACGGCCATTTTTGATATATTTTGAAATATATGTTTCATATATGTATATGTGTTTTACATATATGAATTTTGCATATATTCTCATATATGCAGCAGACATACATGGGCACTAACATTATATATGTAATTTACATATATTGACATATATTACATTTCTGTATGGGTATTATCGTTTATCGCGATAATTTCTTGGACAATTTATCGTCCAGCAAAATTTGTTATCGTGACAGGCCTAGCGCTGGAGAGCATTATTCGTTTGAATGCAAAATACAGTTTTACCACTAGATGGGAGAAATTCCTACACACAGTCCCTTTAACTCTTCTTATTTGTATTCTGATGACATTGAACATATTAAAACATTTTGTATATTGTATACAAAGTTATGTGTCAAACATGTCATCACTGTATGTTTTGCAAAATTTTTTAAAAAAGTAGACTTTGAGCTATAAGCAGTCCCAGTCGGGTTCGACACTTATTGGGGTCCCCTGGAAACATTTCTGTTGTGGTCTGTGCTATTTGCACCGCGTTTCTGTGTTTGGTTGTGTTGTGAACTTTTGCAGCGCGTTTCTGTATTTGGTTGTGAGTATTTGGAGCACACATGTGTTGTAAAACTAATGAAGATGTTTAATTTGCGGGTGTTTCTCAATTTGCATGTGTTTTCTTCAGCTGCAGTGCGTTGAGCTCTCTCGGCCACCGTATATACAGCTATAATATAGCTCCTTGAATTCATAAACTCTTCTGCAAATGCAATACAATGTAAAGTTGTTGTTTTTTTTACATTTGCAATGCAAAACATTATATTTAGTTTCCAACACATTCTTACTGATGCTTCCAAGACTACCAAGATGAAAAAATAAAATTAAAGTAAACCTAAATTTTTTTTAATTAAAACAAGACCAATGAATGTAGACTACATTTTTCTGTGGCAGTGCAGCACTAGCCCAAAAGGCCAAACTGTCAACTGACCCGAAACGCTCTGACATTGGCTTCAGACCCTCTTTGTTCAGACCTGAAATGTGAAGTACCTTTTGTTCAGTAAGCTGTTGTTTGATCTCTTCCTGTGACACAGCGATCTCTTTGTGTGTATCCAGTGTCTGTTCAACCTCCGTCATCCAGTCCACCAGTAAGTGCCATGATTCATTGAACTGTGGAAGTGGAAAGCACAAAAGTTTAGTAGTACTTGCCAAATGATTTCCTAGATACTTTAAACTAACTCTTTCTGTCTGTGTCAAAGTCCATATGAGAAGTGACAACCCGATCTCACGATCTCAATTCGTACGAATTTTACGAGGTGGCTAATTAGTACAAATTCATATGATCTCACTCGTACGAATTCGTAAGATTTTTGCTAAATCGTACATATTTTACGAGTTGCCCAATTCACATGAATTCGTATGGATGACCTACCCCTGACCCCGCCCCTCAACCTACCCATTACGTAGGTTTAGACAAATCGTACGAATTTGTACGAGTGAGGTCGTATGAATTAGCAACCTTTTAATCACTCGTACGAATTCGTACGAATTGGTCGTGAGATAGCGTTGGAAGTGAATACCTGTTTAGCATGTCTTTTGACGTCCTCAAGCGTTTTTCCCCTCTCTGTAGTGTGTTGGAGGAGTTTCTTGAATCTGTCCTGAACGGTCATGATCAGGTTCTGCACAACATCGCAGTCTTCCTTCCTGCTGAGCGCAGACAGACGTGTGGCAGCGTTCTCCACACTCGTCTTCCTCTCTCCATAAGACTGCACCTCACCTATCAGCATCTACACACAAGATGACACAATCACACAAACATGTACACTACCACAGACATACACAAATCCATGTGCAGATGCACATACCCTGTGCTCCTGAAGCTGTGAGGAGATGGTGTCCAGGATGAAGCTGGGCGCAGGTAGAGTGTTTATGGTCTCCTCACACTTAGCCATTTTGGTCAGCAGGTCTTGGACATTACTGTTAAACTCCTTTGCAAGACCAAGTCCCTCTGTTAACTTTGCCTAAAAAAAAAAATAATATAATGTAAAAATACGGAAATAAAAATTTATAAAAGCTACTGACATATTTAATTTTTAAAAAACATCATCAAAATTACATTAAGAGCTGGGGGTGAAAACTTTTGAACAGGATGAAGACGTCCAAATTTATTTTGTTTAAATATAAATAAATAAAAATCATATAGTACTGCCCTTCGGAAGCAACAGAATATACTTACAAGTTTCCTGGAAGACAAATTTTGTACAAATTACCTTGATCTTCAAATTCAAAAAGTTTTCAACCCCCGACTCTTAATGCATCGTGTTTCCTTCTGGAGCATCAGTGAATGTTTGAACCTTTTTTAATAGTTGTGTTTGAGTCCCTCAATTGTCCTCAGTGTGAAAAGATGGATCCCAAAATTATACCGTTTCTGCTGGAAAGGGTTAAAATATGCAAAAGATGCTAGAAAATGTCTTGGTATCATATGAAACCCTCATTCCCTAAAGGAGGGAACGGAGACATTATGTCAGAACTGAACTGACGAATTGGGATCTTGCCTGAGAGCCCAATCACCTTCGAGTGTAAATTAAACGAGCCAATGCACATTGGTGTGCCGAGATTTGCATCGCATACTCTGCCCTGCCCCGCATTTAGGTTTTCGCTGAGGAGCCGAGCCGGTGACCTGGCCGATCAGCGTTGGTACAGCTATTAAGGCAAAGAAACGTAAAGCCTCCATTCCCTCCTTCAGGAAACGAGGGTAACATACGTAACCAAGATGTTCCCTTTCATTTAGTCACTTTCAATGTTACGTCAGAACTGAACTGACAAATTGGGATCCCTACCAAAGCGCCACTATTGCTGCCCTTTCCAACGCGCCGTGTCCAGCCACCTGATCCCCCCACACCTACTGGAGCGGCAGATGGGACAGGGCTTACGCAGGGTTACTGCTGTTCCGCTTGACCCATACAGTAAGACTATTGGATAACACTGTGAAAGCGTACCTTTTCCAAGTGGAAAGGGATGCTACGGAGGCCACATCCTGCCCTTAGGGAGGTATCATGTAAAGATTACACATATGGACTGGCCATTAGGCAGTGCAAGATATGGAAGGTCTCTGAGGTAGCTCCGGCCTATTTAGGGGGGAGTCAACACCGGCAGAGCGGGCTCTGCCAAGGGAAAGACACAGGCTCACCTGCAGGGGAAGCCGTACCATGGAAGAATACACATATGGGATTACCATAGGGATCACAACATATGGGCAACTAGCCTAGCACAGGGGTCAACCACTGGGCGTACTTACGAACGTTAGGCCTGGAGGCGGAAGTCTCCGCCACGTCTGACTGCCGAGGGTGGTGGAGGAAGTCCAACAGGGTTCACCAGCTAGGTAACTCACCTGAGGAGCAAGATAAGCGCACGTATCCGGTCCTTAGGAGGGGAATGGGTCCCCAGTTACTTGCTACTTGAGACATGAAGATTATAAAATCTGGCAAACATGTTGGGTGTTGCCCAGCCAGCAGCTCTACATATATCTGCCAGCGAGGTGCCGTGTGCCAGCGCCCAGGAGAAAGCAACACTCCTTGGTAGAGTGAGCTCTCAATCCAAGGGGGCACGGCTCGCCGTGGGTCTGGTACGCCAAGACGATGACATCCACTATCTAGTGAGCCAACCTCTGCTTAGAGACAGCCTTTCCCGTCTGCTGGCCTCCTTAACAGACAAAGAGCTGGTATGAGGTCTTGAAGCTTTGCGTTCTGTCCACGTACAGATGCAAAGCGAAGACGACACAGAGAAAAAGAAAGGGCTGGGTCTTCCTCCTCCAGGGGCAGCGCTTGCAGGTTCACCACCTGGTCCCTAAAAGGAGTGATTACAACCTTGGGCACATATCCAGGCAGAGGTCTCAGGATAACGTGAGAGTTAGCCCAAATTCCAGGCACGATTCGTTGACCGAAAATACTTGCAGGTCCCCTACCCTCTTGATGGAAGCCAGCGCGGTCAGGAGCACCATCTTCAATGACAGAATTTTCAGCTCAGTTGACTGCAGTGGTTCGAAGGGGGTTCTCTGTAATGCTGTTAGCACCAATGAGAGGGTACAGGGTGAGGGCAAGGAGGATTTAGCCTTCTCGCATCCCTCAGGAATCTGATGATCAGGTTGTGCTTCCCCACGGATTTACCAACCACTGCATCGTGATGTGCGGAAATAGTGCCAACATATACTTTCAGGGTGGAGGGTGACAGCCTTCGCTCCAACCCTTCCAGCAGGAATGAAAGCACAGCTCTGATCGGGCATCTCCGGGCGTCTTCCTGGTGAGGAGAACACCACTCAACGAACAGGTTCCACTTCAAAGCATAAGCACACCTCGTAGAGGGTGCTCTCGCCAAAGTGATGGTGTCTACCACTGCCTGGGTTAGATCACCCAAGTCCTTTGCGTCCTGTTTAGAGACCAGACGTGGGGATTCCAGAGGTCTGGACGTGGGTGCCATATGGTGCCCCGTCTCTGAGAAGGTCCTTCCGCCGAGGAATGTGCCAGGAAGGGGCTGTCGCAAGGTGCATGAGTTCTGGGAACCAGGTCTGGTTGGGTCAATAGGGCGCAACTAGCAAGACCTGCTCCTCGTCCTCCCTGACTTTGCACAGTGTCTGTGCAAGTAGGCGCACTGGGGGAAACGCATACATGCGTAGGCCCCAGGGCCAGCTGTGTGCCACCGCATCTGTGCCGAGGGTCCCCTCGGTCAGGGAGTAAAATAACTGGCAGTGAGACTTGTCCGGAGCGGCAAACAGGTCTACCTGTGCGGTCTTGAAGCACTTCTAGATCAGCTGGACCACCTGCGGATGGGGCTCCACTCTCCCGGAAGCACAGGCTGTCATAATCTCTCAGCGAGATCCCAATTCGTCAGTTCGGCTCTGACGTAATGTAATTTTTGGGACCTGGAGGATTTCTCTGAAGAACATTGGGCAGTTTAACTACTAGGACAATTGAGGGACAACCATCACAAAACAAAAAACCGTCGTGGATCATCCAGGTAACGACACACAATATTAAGAATCAAGGGTATGTAAACTTTTGAACGGGTCATTTTTATAAATGCAACTATTTTCTTGTCTTGTGGACTATATGTAAGCTTCTTTTTTGTAAAATATCTTATTCAGGACAGTATTAAATAAAAAAATAACATGCATTTTGTATGATCTGTTAAAATAATTACCATTTTGCAGATTCTGCAAGATGTATGTAAACTTCTGAGCACAACTGTATATAATTAGGCAGAGTATACTGTCATCACCTTTCTTTCTTGCATTTTAGCGTAGACAGTGCTCCATTTCTGCTCCAGTATGCATAAGCTATGCTCCGTGCTGGAGCCCCGGGCCACCTCACTGCCCTCTAGCATCCTGTGGATGGCGTTGCGAACGTTTGTGTAGGCGTGCATTTTAGAATCCATCTCATTACACGACTCCTATAAAACAATAAAGAAACTAGTCAGGCTTCATTGTAGAATCATGTTTTATAAACACAGTTTGCAGGGTTGAGACTGCAAATTCAGCAAGCAAAATTAAAGTCATTGTTACCAAATGAGTGTTTAGTCTCTCGCTGGCAGAGTCTGGCATACCCCACACTGTCTTACTGGACGACAGCCTCAGATCTGTGTGTTCCAGCCACTGCAGGAGATCTTGGATCTCCATGGTTACATCTTGAACCTGAAATCCAGTTATAATTGTTAATTGAGTTCTGCATGAACTTGAACTTATGAACTTGAACTTATACATTAAGTGTATGTATGTATGTATGTATATATAAATATATATTTATAACCCTTAACTGTATATACACAGAAAAGGATGATGTAAACATATGAGCACAATGGGACTGAGACTGATTAAATTAAAGACATTGTTTTATATAATTCTGTAATCAAGTTAATTTGCTGTTGTTTGTGGTCACCTGACTGAGGTTATTTTCCAGCTCTAGCTGTCTGCGCTCTGTCTCGCAGCGCACAAATTCCCAGCGTTCATTCAGCTGTTCGAGGCGAGTCTGCAGGGCATGTGAACTGTCTCCTGCCCCAGACTCCATCAGGTTTCTGCCGGCCTGGTTCAGAGAGTCTACCGTGCGCACATGGGACATCACATCATTCCGCAGAACCTAGATGCACACAACAACCATTACAGTGAGTCATTCAAAGATTGATACTATGAGTACGTTCGGAACTGCATATTACCTACAAAGAAAAAAGTATGCAGTATTTTTCATGTAGTAGCCACTACAGTAATGACAAATTACTGGGGACAATAATTAATATTTCTATAGTGGAGATGGAAACACATTTCCCGAATAAATTCCTCAATACGCATCAAAGACATGACTCTGCAATGGGACGGCATAACTGGACCAACCAGCGGACCGATCTTTTTGCACATGCAGCATCATTTGTTGTCAAGTGTTTCGTATAATTACCTTTCAGAATTGTCTTACACGACTGTGTTCCCAAACGGCAGACATCTGCTTCAGAAAGCAAGTTAACATGACCGCGTTTATTGTGGTTCAAGGAGTGATATATTATATATACGAACATTATTATACACAGTGGCTTCTCCTACTGCATCGACTTCCATTTTTCTTAGTGATATTTATCAGGAAGTGACCATTTTGTTCTCTTCGACTCGCTGGATGTTTTGTGCGATATTCCAGTTTTGCGCATTAGTTATATTCACAACTTTCGATGGAAACATAGCTACTGTCTGTATGCCACTTTAGCCAAAATACTGCAAACCTAATGTATTTTCCCTGCTGCCTTGTACTAGAGATTTCAAATGATAGAAAACCACAATAATTGCATAGATAGAGTTCTTCTTAAAATATTTTTGTCCCATATTTGGTTAGTTTTTATTGTACTTTGTACATTTTATTTGTTGCACATTGTCACCACACATTTACGCAGGCTTTTAAAAAAAATACTTTATGGTATATTTTGTTGCTGTTTTCACTTGAATGCACACACACTTTAGGTTGAAAGTTTAATTATTTGATAGTGAATGGCAGTTTGTTTCAATAAAATTAAGCATTTGCAGATTTGCAGATCATGCTTATTTAATGTGTGCATCCACTGATAGTTCTTATTGATGAGTGCTGGCTAGCTGACGATAATGATCATAATAATGATCATAATAATGTGAAACTGAGCTATACCCTATTCAAGCTCTGTGACTAAGCAGTGAATACAAATAAAATGTTCATTCTACAATTTTAACTCTATGCTGTATAATATACTGTTTCACACAGTATTTTTTTTAAAGTAGTAGCCATGCGGTAGATACTATGCAGCATACAGTAAGCAGTACATTCTTATTTCATTCTGAAATTAGCATAAATCCCTGCAAAAGAGGGGACTCAACATCTTCAATAATAAAACATGCCGTAGACACTTAGAGTTTGTGTTTGTACCTTGTGTTTGGCTAGCTCTATCTCACAGGTCTGCAGGTCAATGCTGATTGGCTGAGAGGCCTGCAGGAGGTCAGCCGTGTGGGAGAGCCAGGAGTGCAACTCATCAAGAGTGTTCTGGAACTGACCCAAGCCCAGCAGTGCACACTCCAACTGGTGCTGCTCAAAAACACATTGTTCCCTTGAAGTATCGCTATGATGAAACAATCATTTTATTCACTTAGCTGAGATCTTACCTGTCTGCTAACAGTCACTGACTCCAAGTTGTCCCACCGCTGACGGAAGTCGCACAGTGGAGAGATGGACCCAGGCCTCTCAGTACCCGGGGAAAGACGACACACAAAGCGATGGTTTAGACTCTCTATCTCAATCTTCTTCTGATAGAGCTCCCGCTTAAATTCCTGACAAGAGAGGTGATGACATCATCACAAAAGCTCTAATGAAATTGATAATTCATTTCATTCACACAATTTTCAGTTTCTGAAGGTAGGTTGTTTGTTTGGTCTCACCTTTAGGTCACATAGCTGCTCTTTAACTGATCCCAGGTCAGATCCCACTGAGAACTCCTCAGTGGATTTTAACTCCACAGACTTCAGCCACTCAAAGAGTCCCTTGAAAAAAAGAAGGTCTTATTTTTAAACCTGTTTTTAAAAACCCTTTTGTAAAGTTTTCTTTACCCACCCTAAAATAGATGTGAATATTTTTTAATGCACATTTTGTCAGGTTATTTCACTGTCAACAAGAAAATTTAAGAAAACCAACAAGAAAATGTACTTAAATAAACTGACTTTAATCTAAATTCTCTATTGCTAGTCTCTCTCAGAAGGGCATCCAATTGGCCAGTCTGTCAGAGACTTATTACTATAACCACATGGAGGCATGAATACTGAAATACTACAACTGTAGACAGAGACCTACCACCAATGGAGGATATCAAGATAGAAATAGGGATGAACAGACAATCCTTTGTGATTGTTTAAATGTTGTCAGCAGCAAGTACAGCATGCATTATGACTGAAAAGAATTTAGACTTGTTTCTTGTGGCTAACTCACCTGCATGCTGTCCTGATAATGGAGAGCCATTCGTAAACATTCTTCTAACTTACTGTTGCACCCTGTCCAAATCTTACTGAGATTGTTCCATGTGCCGTAAAGCTGCGGAGAAAGACTGCTGGGTAGTGAAATTTGAATAATTAACTGTATGATGTACAACAATTCTATAGGGATTAGGCTCAGTTCAGTTTCAAATACAAACCTCATCCAAGCATTTGGTGACCTCTGGTTTGTCTGTGTCACCACAGGCTGACATGAGTTCCATTCCCAGAATTCCTAGTGTGTCCAGGTCACCTTGTAGAGAATCAATGTCTTCCCTGAGAGTCTGAGAAGGCAGGATAAGAAAATATGGATGGTATGAGACCAAGTGTCTCTTTAAAACAATGAGGGAACATCCTTAAATACTCTTTTGGAAGCTAGTCCCCAGCATAATATGTACTTGCTAGAAAGATTACACTGGTCAACCAGCTTTTTTCAGCTTTTCTGTTTCACCAGCTGGACCAGCACCAAACCAGCAAAGTCCAAGCTGTTTAAGCAGGGAAACATTGACTACAGTGTCATTTGTGTACCCTACCTGCATGGTCTCCAGGCTCTGTCGGATGGTTTCTGAATCTGATCGACTGGAATTGAGGTCCAGAACAGCTTGTTGTGCATCATTCAGTCCAGCTGTCATGTCACTCACGTCATTCCAGAACCTGACTGCCAGATCAAGGAGGTTGAGAAGCAACTTTTCTTTCTCTTGAGCTTGTCTTTGAGCCTCCTCCCAGTGGCTTGTTAGACTGCAAACCCGCTCTTGAATAGCTGGAATTGGAAGGAGATTTACCAAGATTATCATAGTAAGACATGCATTATGCATTTGAAAAAAATATGCTTATGAGATGCTTTATAATGTGTATTATTTAATGCTGTATGTACAAGGAGATGAGGTACCTGCGCAAATGGAACTGTCCCCAACAGCCCCTGTGTTGGTCAGGAGTTCCTGAGCCTGTGTCCTCACACTGCTGAGGTCCAGATCCAATTTGGAGAGCTCAGACAGTGTGTGCTTGTTGTCCTGTAACTGCTCATGAATTCGTGGGGTAAGGCCTTGAAGAGCAATTGAAGCCTGCAGATGACTACACAGACGCTCCAGTCTCTCTCCAATCAGAGTCATCCTCTCATTCAGCTGACAAGGGCACACAGAGAGTATGGAGTGAGCTAACATTTATATGGCTAAAATGTGGCAATAATGTCTTTCTATACCTCTATAGCAAAATGAAACATATGCCTTCTGGAAAACAGGTTATATTTGTTTAAGGTGGCGTTCCTGTAGCTCAAACAGTTGGGCACAGCACTAGCAATGTCATGGGTTTGAGTCTCAGGGTAAGCATACGCATACCTTGAATGCAATCTAAGTCACTCTGGATAAAAGTGTCTGCCAAAATGCATAAATGTAGCTAACATAAAAGTCTTCATGTACAGGTATGTCACCTGTGTATAGCGGGGTAGAGACTCCTCCAGAACTCCAGCAGCTTCTCGAACCCTGTCTCTGATGGACAGATGCTGTTCTTCAGTGTCTCTGGCTTTCTGGCAGAACTCCTGTCCCTGAGCTGTATTCAGGTCTGATAGACGCTGGGCTATCATGATCAGCCGTGCTATCAGTGGCTTATGCTCTGCTATGGACTCTCTGATACCCTGTTTGGAAGTAATGGAGCACCATGACTAAATGTTGGTCGTTGAATTGCTTTATCTGAAACTACTTAATGAATGACTATTTATGAAGTCGAATAACATTACAAAGTGAAATCATTTTCAAATGAACTGTGTGAATTATTAAATACAAATGAGCTATTAAAATCTTTAGAGAATACTGCATACTGCACAACAATTATACATTTTCTGAAATAGTCCAATGTGTTGTACTTGTAGCACATGTGACACACTCAAAGGAGTTCATGCCTTGCTCTGAAGATGCAGGTTATTTAGTACCTGTAAGAGGTCCTGTTGTTCTCGGAAAGCCTCGTAGCTGATGGTGTTCAGGGTAAACTGGCCAATAAGGGCTTTGGTTTCTTGTAACCATGGTAACACCTCAGCATAGCCTTCTGAGAACTGAGACAAGAGCGACTGAGCATGCTCCAGTTGAAGCACAACGTGGGAATTAGTGGCAGTGGTAACCTGACACTGCTCCTGTAAAGTGCCTAGGGATGACTTTGGAGACAAAAAAAGAGAAGATAGATGTTAACACAGAGTAGTATTTTGTTGGTCCTTGAGTAGGTCCTTGTGTTGAAATATTTCAAAAGTGGCATTATCTCCAGGACATTATCTTACCTGGAGTCTCTGTGTCTCCCCTTCCTCATTGTATGTCTGCAGGAGTTCCAAAATCTTCACCATTTTCTCAATGTTAAACTTATGCTGCAGAATCTCTACAGCAAGTATCTGCAGAACAACATACATCATATGATTGATTTTGAAGAACTTTACAACATTTACAACAGTATATACACAGAAAAAAATCTTTGTAAATGTGCTAAAACTCACTTTCTGCTCATTGAGATGGGATGCAATGATGTCTGGGTCTAGATGAATGACTCTGAGATCCTCCAGTGCCAGTGAGGTGTCTCGAAACCAACCCAACTCTTTCTCAACAGCCTGTTCCAACTAAGAAAAACAGGTTCATTTAGCAGCTGCTCTTATCCAAAGTGACTTACAGTAAAGTTCAGCATCCTGAATTTAGATGCCTTGCTCAGGAAGCCACTTCCTAAGCCACTTTCTGCAGCACACTTTAGACCACTACACACAATGCTGCACTGCACTGGCCACAGCGGTCCACCAGAACAATATATTGTGTATGTGATTAGATTCTGACATGGCCAAATAAAGGACAAAGCAAGTATCCATATGCCTCTTACCTTCTGCCTCTCCGCAGAACACAAGACTGCATCCCCAGTCTGACTCTGAGCAGCAGGAGCCAGCAGCTCTCTCTCAATACGACCCAGCCACAGGTGGAGGTCTTCCTGACTGGAGGTACATCGACTAGACGCCTCTAGAGCCTGCTCCAGCCTCTGCAGGACATCAGCACTGCCCAGACTCATCACTGAGTACCTGATACGCAGACCGTCTACCCGCTCCTGCACCAGCTGGGTTTCCTCCTCTTTAGAATAGCATGTGAAGGACCAAAACATGTTCGAAAAATGTTCTTGTGGGTATTGTACGAAGGTTAGTTTAATCAATTAAATCAAAGTAGAAATGGAGGAAACACCACCTGAAATCGTTTCCATGAGCTCATGAGCACATTGTTGAAGTTTCCCCAGGTCGACACTCTTAGATTTGATTTCTTCCATGACTGACTAAATGGTGATAGAGAAATGTTATTTCTTTCCACATTGACATGGTGCAATACGAACATTTATTAATGAAATTTTGCAATGTTTTGCTAACCTTGGCCTGTCCTGTGGCTTCTTGCAGATGGAGCATCCCTCTCTCGGCAGAGCGGAGTTCGGCTAAGTCCTGATCCACAGATATGAGCCATTGCTGAAGTCTGTCTGTCCTCTCCTGGAATAGCTGAGCCCTTGGCAGAATGACCTCCAGAATCCTGTGTCTGTCAAAAAACTTGTATTCCTTCACTGCTTTCTATATGTGGCAGTATTATTTAATGAGTTCACACTAACATCTAATCAGAAATATGCAGAAGAGTATGCATATTTGGTGTGCTGTCCGAGAGGAGGGCTCCAAGTTCGTAATTTGGCCCGAACCCAGAGTTCTCCCCCCATATCCCTGAATGGGATAGGAACAATCGAGAGTGAGGAGTTGGGGTGGTGGAGTGATGCTCAAAAACAGACAGGGGGACAGAGGTATCTGAACGTGTTCTTCCAGAACTTTGTTAATAAAACATAATTTGGAAGTGTAAATTTGCATTGAGAATATATATAATGGTAAATCGGTGAGTCTCAAGCAAAATATGAGTATACCTGTGTATTATCTCTGCTGCCAGGGATATTAAGGGTTTCAGATGTACCCACCCAAAGCATCATATGTTAAAGATGTTCTGGTTGGTTGTTTTATATGTCAGTCAGGCAGACCCATCTAAGTGGGTAGTTCTGGACCAAAGTAAGCTGCAGTGTGGACCAGACTGACCTGCTGTTTGCGCCTTCAAGTAGAGCCTCCCACTTGAGTTTGAGCTGTGAGAGCTGCACTTTGGTCGTTTCACTGTCATTTCCCTGTAGCCCTTCTGCCAGGTGTGGACCCTCCTGCATCATGGTCTCTATACTGGGTCTTCTGTCCACTAGGAGGCGCTGTAAGAGCTGCAGGACAAGAAATGTTTTTGGACAAATTATATGTTTCCTTCAAAGCCAAGGGCTTGCAAGCAAGTGGTTCTCAATCCTGGTCCCAGAGTACCTTAGCACTGGACATTGTACACCCTTTGGCAATTTTGGACACGTACAATTTTGGACTTTTTAAGTGGCTTGCTTTAATGTGTTTATCTTTGAAGAAGGCCTATTGAAGACTATTGAAGAAACTTGCAGAATTAACTTCCTAACACAATGTTGTAGAACATTTCTGTCTCAAAATCATTATTTTGTCTTTGAAGACGCTTTGTATGAGGAAGCAAACACACATTGTGTTTACAGAGGTATTGCTACTTCTGAAAATCTACAAGTTTTATAATGCACCTTGGTCTCTCTTTGTGGCACTTAAGCCAAATGCTTGTATCATGTATCAGAGGAGCATTGTAGACTTTCGGGTATGTTTCACCTCACTCACTAAGCTAACAAAGATGGCTATTTCAAATTACGAGGTGAATGACTTGTTTTTCCCTCGCTTTCTTATAATATACACAAAGGCAGTTAGAGGCTCATTACAAGCATGAACTTAGGCTTCTCAACTCAAGGAAGTGGAATTTCATGACAAGACTTTTAAAATAGGTAAATCTATTTTTACTATTCATTTGTACATATATTTATGTATTAATTGTTTGCTTGTTTGTTTATATAGCAGTAACTGATTTTTGAACATACCTTCTGTTCTTGCAGTTGGGCTCTCACTACCTTGAACTCTGAGGATGGTGGTTTTTGATTGGCTGTCAACTCCTCAATATCACAGACCCAAGTCATCAGTGTTTCCAGATTTTGCTGGAATGTCAACGGATCCCTGAACTCATCGTTCAGAGCCAAAGCACTTCTGCCATCCTTAACATAAGACCAAACAATATGCTAAAAATGTAACAAAAATTCATAAAGAACGTAATTTAAGAAAAGAACATTGAACTGTACCTTCCATTGATTTACACTTGATTCCTGGTCTGAGCTTGACTGACCATCACTCTGCAGCTGTGAATCACAACAATTTATTTGATTGGAAAATGAACAACTGGTGAACACAGTTGATACATTGACTCCAAAATCAGTTAAATGAAAATGGTAAATGATGGTAAAAAAGAAAAGAAAAACTCGATGAAGAACCGTAGTTTGATTTTTTTTTTTAAAATCATTATTATAAATTGAATAACCTCTGCAAGTTCCTCAGCAGCTCCAGTAAGGACTCTAACAGTTCTGGTGACAATAGGGTCACCTCCTTTCCCCCCAGTAGGATACTCTGTCACCTCCACAATCTCTGTCACAATAGTCTCTGTCACCTCTGTGACTTCGGTAACCTCTCGAGTGTTCAGAGGCTTCCAGGACCAGGGACTTCCAGAATCCCTTCTCTGCAGGCTGGCTCTTCTGTCCATGGATCCATATTGACTAAGGGGGGATCTTCTGTACTCGGGAACGTTAGACCTTCTGGGCAAAGACCCATTTCGTGGTGTTTTAACTGGGGATGGGGTGCTTCTCCAAGCATTGTCCAGAGTGCTGGTAGTGGTGACAGTAGGGGCTGGGGAACTCCTCTGCTTGTCCGGTGTTGGAGTTTGTCGAAGAACATCTTCCACATCCTCTTTCCTTTTCTCTTCTCTAGGAGGCTCTGGGAGCGGCCATTCTCTCCGTTGCTGGTAGCACTCTTTCAAGACGCTTTCATCTGACTTAACATGTTTGGACTTTTGTCCCAAACAGCTAGGTCTGCTAATGAGGTTACCCATGATTCTTCAACCCAAAGGTTAATCGGGTCCCTTTGCCATACATACAGCCGTCGCCTAAACTACCTACAACACAAGGAAGGTCAAAGTGAGAAGATACTCTTCTTAAACAGTAAAAACACTTCTACCCCTTTAAGGAAATGGTATTAGTTTCCAGTTTCCTACTGCAGGTTCATCCAGGTCTGACAAAGACCACTGAGTTAAAATCTCAATTAGATTCCTTGTAGTCCTACAAAGGAGAGTCTTTTACCACTTTCACGCCAACAAACACCACCATCATTATTTATACGACAGAAAGGGTAACACTTGACTGAGACTCTATCCTGATCAAGAGGGGCCAGATTACTGCTGGAGAACTACAACATGAACACAGAATTGCTAGTACTAGCCATACAAATGCAAGTGACAAGCCTGTTTATGAGGGCAGTCTCCTCCAGGATACCCACGGTTCCTCCTGGCAGACACAGCCACTGTTCTCTGCCAAGACTGTCCCCGGGATGGCCCTGGGAAACTATTTAGCTCCTGATCAAATATGACAGGCATGGAAATGCTGCTTCATTTCATTGCTACAAAAGAATGAACAGTGTTTTTTTAGTGCACGTGTTCATGGTTTACTGGGAGACACAGACCACAAGCCTGAGTAGCAGGACAGGGATGAACACATAGACACAACCAGTCTACTCTGCACAGATACTATATGACACTATCGACACTATTTGATTTAGTAGATATTGAAACAATATGAGACTATATAATTATGGTCTCTTTCTCAGGAAAAAGGCGAACAAACATTAAAACTAAATGATTCAAACCGTGTTCTATGTTTTATACATAACAAATTCATACTTTTTTAAAGCTATACTATGTAACTTTTGGCCCTCTAACTGCAAGTTACTTGTGGAGGAACAGTGTTTTGGTCATTGCTTGAGTTGTGCTTTCGGCTCTGCTATTCTGTGCAGATGCATCTGATGGTTTGAGGTGCACCACTGTGCCCATGGTTACAAAAATCGCCTTGTCAGAATAAATGGCACTAACAACATCTAAACTCCCCCAATAATGAAAGAAGGATATGTGGAAAATATGTCTTATGAGCAGGTAAGTAACTTAAATGCCATTGTTGTTTTGATTTGTTGAAATCAATTGGTTTAAAACAATGTTAAAGTTTGGCATCGCTGACATTAGACATAATGATTGCTATTAATTTCAAGCAATGGTGGAAACTATAACTTGACAAGGCTATTTATTGACAAATAGACCAGTAACTGGTTTAGAGATTGGAATTGTTAAAAGCATAAACATTGTTTTCTTTTTTTTATCTACTCAATGCACAGCAAATGTGATGGTATGCAGATTCAAATTCATGATTTATTACAGCACTGTCGCTTTCTTTTTTGCTTACAAATTCTTTTCAGTTTTAGGTTCAAATGTTGTGGCTTCAAGCTACTTGCACTGCATATAGTAGTAGTTTGACCCTCTTTCCTTTATTTACGGATATGTTTTTTTTTTTATGATGTGCTTGCTCATTATTTAAATTTTGTTCATTTAAAACAAATAAAGAATGCAATGACATTTTGACCTTTTAGCTGGACATTCCAGGCACAATATGCCGGTCAGTTTTGTTTGTGTAGGTAATACAGAGCTCTACTGAGTGCAGATAAGAGTGTATGTTAATTGGCACAGGTGATCTGGGTCAGTCCAGGTCATTGTGGTTCACTGCATGCTAATGACGGGTGCTGAGGGAACTGGCTCCAGACACCAGACAGACTCAGTGTTTCTAGATCACTGGAGCAGAAGACTTAGTATCAGCCCACATTCTAGCAGGGTGGATTAACTTGTATAATGTGTGAATTGACATTGCTAACACGTGACAGGAAATACTGTAATGATGAGTCTGATGCTATGGACATAGAATAAAAATTTATTGAGCTGTTATTTTCCTTTACTTCTTCCCCTACCTTGAATGTAGGGTGTGAGTAACTGAGTTTATGTTAATTTGGATGGGGGGAGGGATTTCATTTGAGACAATCTGTCATTTTTTTCGATTCAATGAATGTACAGTTATGTTTTGTCTTGTTAAATATCAAAAAAAAAAATTTGATCATTGAGCAAAACAATTAAGATATTTCTATTAACTAACAAGAAACTCTGATTAACGAATTAGTAATTGATAGCGCTCAGTTGAATGCAGTAGTTCACTGTTATAGCTAATCAGTAACCACTATTTTGTCATACCTCCAAGAGGACTACTTATAACAACTATAACAGGTTCATAATTAACATGAATAATGCTTCATGTATAATTAATTCGGTAACCCTTTAGTTTAGGGTCCAATTCTCACTATTTGCTTATTAGCATGCATATTACTAGGATATTGGCTGTTTATTAGTACTTATAAAGCACGTTCTGCATGACCATATTCTATATCCCTTAATCCACCCAATACCTGCATTTAACAACTACCTTATTTACTATTAATAAGCAGTAATTAGGAGTTTATTGAGGCAAAAGTCATAGTTAATATAGTTAATAGTGAGAATTGGACCCTTATCTAAAGTGTGACCATTAATTCTAATGTGAAGATCATTGGATGGATTTTACCCACTAGTAATGACTCAAGCGTTACATCCTTCTAAAGGAATTACAAATTATTTGGAACAGTATTCTAAAGTGAAAGCATGATAACTACCTAATAATGACTGAAGTCACTGCAAGCATTTAATGTTTTTTTTTAAGGTTTTGGGTAACACTTGAGTCATTACTAGGGTTACAATGATCTTAACTTTAGAATACTGATCCAATAATTAGTAGTTCCTTTAGAAGGATGTAGTAAAACTTGAGTCATTACTATCCAAAACCTTACAAAAAGCTTACAATGACTTCAATCATTACTAGAGAGTTATCATGTTTTTGACTTTAGAATACTGATCCAAATAAAATGTTTTTCCGTCTGGAGGATTTGGTAATACTTGAGTTGTTACTAGTAGGTCATCATGATCTTCACATTATTCCCATTAATTCTGAACCTGTATAGTAGTTCTTAGTAGTTCTAATAAAAAATGACTGATTAGTTAATAGTGAACTACCTCATTCAACTGAGCACTATTACTTACTAATTTGTTAATCAGAGTTTCCTATTAGTTAATAGTAGTTATCAAGCGTAGCGTTAGTTCTGGCAGGTCACGTTAGTCAAGCTCGCATCAGCTGACCCTCAGCTGATCCACATCTACCTATAGGAATACAAAGGTTATTGCTGCTCTCCCTGCTCTTATCCATGCTAGGCTGCATGGACGCGCAGGGAGTTCTCGCCCAGAACAGAACCATACCGCCAATCCAAACTGTATGCTAACTGTCAATCGTATTTGATGATAGTGGTCCTGACAGAAATGAGAATGTTTATATTGCGTTACTCATTTGTTCCTGTAGTTATTAATTAATGACGGAACAGTATTCCAAAGTGTTACCCATTTTTCTTCATTCATGAGCACTCAAAGCCATAAAATCTATATGCAGTTGTAACAATATCACTATTGACAAATGCTCTTCTTCAAATTAACTTTAATTAAATTAACTCATTCCATCCATCTCATGCCTAGCCTTGGTGGTTAACACAAGGAGGATGGGAGGGAAAGTAGAAATAGTCATTAATGTAAGAGCAGTGACACCACAGCCATTTGAATATAAAGATTTACAAGCATTATGGCATGGTGTCTAAAACGTGTGATGGCTGTTTCAATGGAGTTGGAGGTGACACAACCTTCTACACCTCAGCACTGAACATCTCAAAAGAGGTGATGCCATATTTTGCATTTAATGAGGCAATTCCCTGTTTTCTTAAAAGGCCAGCAAGGTTTTTGTAATGATGCGGTTTGACCATGGAAGTCTTGCTGGTTAAACTTTGTTATAGCAGCACACTAACATCACTGAGTGAAAGAAAGTAATTTTCTAAAGCTTGTGATAAATGAAACCGATTGATTCCCCTTTGCATGTTTATCAACTGGTTATCTGAACCAACCTTCCACTTAACCTAACTCTGATGTAGTCTGATTTCAGACCACCCCGTGTAGCCTCTTGATATTGATTTATGAGGCCCGTCTGTGACTGGCCTCCCAGTGAGTTAGATTAACCCCTGTGATGGACAGCTTTGTGTATCAACAATCCATAAAGCAAGATTAATTAAGTCTCAGCTCAAACTGAAAGATTCTTCTGTCATATTCTAACTAATGATATGCTAAATAAAGAAAGGGGGCAGAAATGCTCCACTTTACCTATTAAACCAATGGGTGTGGGTGCTGTCAGAGCACCCTGACAATACCCTTTCCTAATCTGACCTCAATATGGCAGACAGACGGTGTATACTGGTGTCCTTCTGCTGGTGGATTAACTCGTATCCAAAGCAGTGAGAGTGCTGGCTCTCTTGAAGTGTACTTATGTGTTTCCTAATAATCATAAATTAGCGCTGTCTGTCTTGGTGAGTTTGTGCGGTAATCATTATAGTGGTCTCTCTAATTAACGAGGAGAGCAGTGTGTAACCCACTAGAAAGATAAGAGTGTTTGACGATAATTCATAAGTAAAAAGTCAATGCATAAATGCAAAATATGTATAAACTGTTTTAGTCCAATTGATTGGTTTTATTTTATTTTACAGTACGTGCACTTACGTGTACTTACAGTGTACTTACCTAAGAAAGTGCTCGTTAATATAAATAATAATATATATATAAACTACATGGTTTAAGGTTAGGTTCAGGGGTAAGTTTAGATTGGTACCTAGTTATTACCCAGTTACTGTAATTACTATGTACATGGGGAACAGGACTGTAAAATAAAGTGCTACCAATTGATTTTATGCTTTAGCCAACATGTTGATATAGAATCTAAAAGTTTATACTACAAAAGGGATGAATAACAAATTGTATTTTATTTAACTTTAGTAGAGGGTTTGGTAATTGCCAAAGAATATATAATATGAATGTACTAATGAAATAATTAAAAAAAATAGATACTTACATACAGTACAGTAGCAGCAGTCACAAACAGCAGCAAATGAACTAATTACACCCAAATCCTTGCAAGCTGTTTCTATCCATACCACATTTGTGCCAAAATCCCCTTCAGTGCATAGCATCACTGTCTCCCTGCATCCAAAAGCAGCTGGCGGTTTCAGTGAGAAAGTTTGAATGAGCCCACCATGAGCTGAAAGCGGTGGCGGTTGTGGCGGTTGGGGTCTCGGTGGTGCATACTTACCCCTGTTCATAGAGCAGGACAAACGTCTAACCGAACAATTCCACAAGTTCCTCCGTCATTATTCAAACAGGAGAACAAAAAACCTGTCTTCTCTCAGCATCCTTTGAGAGGCCTTCCTTTCCAGCGGGAGCGACGTATAAACATGCGAAACCTTCACATTCACTTGCTCAAACAGGACCTCACTTACTCACAAATCCCGGTTTAAACACACACACACTTTATGCAAGATGACCCATGCTTTTCCGTCGCCCACAGCCACAAGCAAACAATGTCCCTCTTTCCCTCCGGCTGCCCCCTCCCGTCAGCGGTATTCTCTCTCTCTTGCCTTTGTTGTGCACACTCCGATAGAGGAATTCCTTGGTGAAGCAAATGATGGGACATTCAGCGGTTAAAAAAAGTTCCTTAAATCCTGTGTTTCCAGGTCCAGAATCCTACATATTCCCCATCTGGTGATTTTGGTAGAGTTAAGGCAGGTCCGTAAGTCGGCAGCCTGTTGTGTGAACTCTTGTGCCAGACATTTAGAAAGAGGAGCAGTCCCTTCACCTCCCTCTTTCCCTCCCAGCACTAGCCCCTCCCCCAGCTCCTCTTTTGGCTCACAAACTCCGCTTCTAATGAAAACGAGGTGGATAAAAAAGCTTTCTAAAGACCCCCAGGCTGCTCCCGAACATTCACATGTTAAGTGACAGCTGCCTCCAGCCCCTCGCTCTCGTTCTTCCCTCCCTCTCCGCAGCAAGTGCAGGGCAAACCGAGGCGGGCTACAAAAGGAGCCAACCATCCCGCACACAAAAACCCCCATGACTATTCAAAGCCCCCGCCACAGCTACAAAGACGACTAATTACTGTAAGACATCTCTGATTACTTTTCAAGTCACTTTCAGTCCTGAAATTGCCAAACAAACAGAGAACAGCAGAGAAAGCGATAGAGTGGAGGACTCGTCAGAGTTTCATGGGAGTTACGTGATGCTGAATCTCCACTTTCTGCTCCATTGCTGCTTGAGAATAGAAGCTCCTATCACCTCTATGTCTAGGTGTCAAATCTCAAATAATCCTTCTGATTGGTTCCCATGGGGGAAGAGAGGGAGAGTGAGGACAGGTGTGTATAGCAGGTGCAATGAGGACAGGGGAGGGGGGAGAGACTCAGGTGTATAACAAACACACAGTTCTCCCATTCTTTTGCCACACAAAAAGACTCAACACCTGCGCTCTTACTTGGCCTTATCCTCCATCTCACACAAAAAACACTCAATTGCTCAATAGAACAGGAAACTAACATATGGGAGAGAAAATTGAAGTCCTTGTGATGCCACTGTCAATTTACACACTGTGCCCTCGAAACATATTTGGACGCTTAAACCACACTTCAAAATGCATGATGTCATTGCAATAGATACAAAATGCCAAATCCAATAGGATTTTAATCAAATACAATATAACAAGCCCAGCTTTCATGCAATTTTTTTAGACACACACACACACGAACGTGCATGTTTTGTGGAGACTTTCCATAGACATTTTGATTTTTATACTGTCCAAACTGTATATTATATCCCCGTACACTAACCTTACCCCTAAACCTACCCATCACAGAAAACTTTCTGCATTTTTACATTTTCAAAAAACATTACACTCTAAAAAATGCTGGGTTGTTTTAACCCAACGTTGGGTTAAAAAAATGCAATTTAAAAATGGACAAACCCAGCCGTTGGGTTACATTTTTAATGTAACCAATGCAATTTGTCCATTTTTTTATTGCATTTTTGTCCATTTCTGATTTTGTCCAAAATGCAATTTGTCCATTTTTAAACTGCATTTTTTAACCCAACGTTGGGTTAGTCCATATTTGACCCAACATTGGGTTAAAACAACCCAGCATTTTTTAGAGTGTAGTTAGTGATTTATAAGCTGTTTTCCACATGGGAACCAAAAATGTCCCCTCAAGAAATGGATAATGGATATTGGGACATTTTCCCCCATAATGTAGGATTTACCAGGCCAGGACCAGTAAAATGACCTCACTAGTTGGTTGTCATAATATTTCACTATATAAGTGAGGACATTTGGGCCTCACAATTATAGCCAAACCTACACACACAAACAAACTTACAATGTGTTAACTACATCATTGATAACAATATGGGTAATGCTAGACAGTGAAAGGACTTTGATTGCTAATCTAGCAATTATAGCTATAGGTATTATAGCACTGAGCAGAGTTCCTCCTGTAGGGCCCGTTTACACCTGGTTTTAAGATGCGTTTTGGTCGATTGGATCACATGGTAGACGACTGAGACACATACCCGTTTACACCTGGTGTTTTAATCCGTCTCTTTTGTCCACTTTCAAACACTTCTGTCCTGATTTCTTCGAGGGGAGGGTCTATGACCGGGTAAATTTATGGGCTTTTCAGATCTTTCGATCTAATAAGTTCATGCAATTTACATATATGAACACGACCAGAGAAAACAGAAAACAGAAAATGATCACAGAATACAGTGTAAGAATGTGGGTCTTTGAGAATGCTTGACCTTGAGCATAAAGAGCTGGGGCGATGGTACGGTGTGGGTCATCAGAGTGGACCCCACCCACGTAGCAGGAGAACCAGTGTCCACAGAACAAGGAAGTGGAATGGGGAAGAGTGGGAAATAAAGATGAAAGCTTGCAGAAGAGCGGCAGAGTGCACACATCCACTTTATGATGATGAATGAGTCCCTCTAATTCAGAGGGGACTTGCAGAAGAGGGGATGACACGGCCACTACACTAACCACAGCACTTAAATTATTAACCCCAGCCCATCCCCCCTATTGAGACAGCCAGGAAAATAAATCAGACAAAAGGAGGAGACGAGGAAAAAAGAGGAGCAACAATGCCTGTCACCCTGACTGTCCTGGGAAAGGGAATTCAGTGGTGTGATCCCAGGAGGTCAAGATGTTTAACCTGACCAGGCTCTTAAACAGAGACAGGGCATCAATGTCTGTCCTGAGTTATGGCCCTTAAACAGACCATTCTGAAATTCTTTTTGTGATGTATGTGAATTCACATGGCAAGAATTTTTTTGGGTAGCAAATTGTTGGGTAGCAATGTGCAATCCTGCCCTGATCAAATTCAATACAGTACTTATCTTATATGCTATGTGTAACATTACACATGTATGACATCACAATATGTATTATTATATTAATGTACAAAAGATTTCTATTACAAATAATTGCTGTTCTTTTGAACTTTCTATTCATCATCAAAGAATCTTGGAAAATCATGGTTTGCACAAACATTTCTACATCTCAACATTGCTAATAATGAGAAATATTTCTTGAGCAGCAAATCAGAATGATTTCTGAAGGATCATGTAACACTGAAGTACTCCAGTAATGATGCTGAAAATTCAAATGAACTATGTTACGAAATAAAGGAAGAATAAAGTAATACAATATAAGAATAAAGTAAGCATGAAGGTTCCCCCCAACCCCACCCCTAAACCTACCCATCACTGGGGCATATGCATATATCGCACAAAAACATGCAAATGCGATTATACAAATTCATTCGAATTAGCCACCATTTCGCCAAAACTTAAAATAGTTACAAATTGCCTTGAGATTGTGTTGATAGATCCATCCATAAATGTATTATTGATCTATGTGAACAGATAATACCAATGTAGTAATTCTGAGAAAGAACCAAAGAGAGAGTGACGTAAGCGTCGTGTCAACACTTGGCACTGCCGCCATTATATACCCAATCTGACACCTGATCCAGGCTCCCTGATCACTCAAAGGGAAAATTGAATTGTCCTCTCATTGACCATATCGTTTACCCAGTGTGTGAATCATATGATAACGTTGGTCAGGGAGTTGACTGTATTTAAGTTATTCACTCCTATGGCAATGTCAGTCTTACAATCTACAAACGAATGTATTCTGCAGTTCACATGCTATGATGTATATAGCCTATTGTGCACAATGGACTGTAAAGACTATAAAATCTCTGATATGAGTAATAATTCACTTCAGATCTATTGTCTGCCTGGCAGACTGCTGCACATGTGAAATGAATGAGGCTTGTATGTTAAGAGAGTAGCAGATGAATCAGCGTAATGCCAAATGGGTTGCAGATGTGCCCAAATTTGATCACAGGTCCCCTGTGTGTAAATACCCAGAGAGCCTTAAAGTGGATTAATCCAACAGACATGTTCTCCTCCCCCACCGTTCCTGCTTTCAAATCAAATAACACACAATGGCTCCTCCAGTATATAATTAGCACCTCAGCGGACATATCACACCCTGTTTTTGAGGCTGTCCGTGAGCCTGATGATCAATGGAAAACTACAGAAGGATCTCCTTTGAGCAGCAAAATCAAAGTGTCGTTCCACAAACACAGTGATGTGTCACCAGAACGTTCACTTCCAAAAACAGACTGATGATGACCGGCTCAATGTGAAGAGCTTCCTTGCTGGGATATTGAAAATTAAACCATCACAGGGGATTAAAAACAAGGGGTGACAAAAGAAGCTGACAGAAAGAATTTTTGACATTTATTTAAAGTAGTAAGACTAAAGTAATGCTACCCTTTTGAAAAGGTAGTAAGCCTCAAGCTACAAACAAAGTTGCTACTGTCACAAAACGGTTGTAGTATAAAATGCATGAAGACAAGAAAATCACAGGAATAGTCTTTAATTCCAACTCACTTACAGGAACGCTCAGGGAAACTGAATCACAACCATATTACCATAGACAACAATGGACAAAGACATGAACTCAGGATACCAATAGACAGGAACTATTGAGATAATTAACAAGACAACAGGTGAATGGAACGACTAATCAAACAAACTGCAAACTAGGTCAAACAGACAATTAAGGGAGACAGAACCAAAACACAAAGAAAATAGCCAAAACAGAACATAACTGTAGCTCCTCCTCCCGGAAGGTGTGTCCTCACGCCGTAAAGAGTCCATCTAGGGAGGGAGGGAGGGAGGGAGGAGGGAGGGAGGGCGGAGGCTCTGGCAGAGGATAGGGAGCCAGGGACGATGACAGGAGACAAGACCAGGGTGGTGAAGATGGTGGGAGGAGCCAGGGTGGAGACAGGAGCGGAAGGAGTTCGGTGGAAATCCCGAGTCCAGCCAAGACGATGGCCCACAGCGGAGTCGAGGGAGGGAGGAGCCATGGTGTAGAACTCCTTATCGAGGCCATTGGGACTACAGATGGAGACAGAGCCGATGGAGAAGGATCCCAGAGCGCAAGACAGAGAGCCGATGGATAGGCGCGAGACCACAGGATTCAGAGGCCACGACGGAACCTTAGCGACAACCACCTGGGGTAGAATTAGGGTACCAGAGGGCTAAGGTGGAGCCGGAGGGACTGAAGGCAGAGGTGGAGCCGGAGGGAGGGTGGAGCCACACAGAGCCATAGGGGTGGAGAGATGGCGCTCAGTGGATGGCTCACAAGTCCGTGGCATAAGCTAGGCCAGTGGTTCTCAAACCTGTCCTGGAGGCACCCCAACACTGCACGTTTTCGTTGTCTCCCTAATCAAACACACCTGATTCAACTCATCAGCACATTAACCCATGTGATAATGAGCTGATGAGTTGAATCAGGTGTGTTTGATTAGGGAGACAACGAAAACGTGCAGTGTTGGGGTGCCTCCAGGACAGGTTTGAGAACCACTGAGCTAGGCGACGTCCAAACAAGGTGGAGTCGGAGGGTCGAGGGAGCAAGGTGAAGCCATAAGGTCCATGGTCCAGGTGGAGCTAAGGTAGAGAGGAGCCAAGGAGAAGAAGTCTAGACAATGGGCCGAGGGAACGGAGCTCATTATGACAACATTGTCATCTGTACGCAAAAAATTTACAAAAAGAAAAAAGATTTCCATTTTTTGGACCACATTGTCGTGTTAACGTACCCTCAATCTTAACCTACATACTACATACGTCAACACCAAACAATTGTGGTTTGCATTAAAAGTACACATTTTCCTTAAAGGGATAGTTCACCTGAAAAAAAGAAAGAAAAAAGAAAATTCTGTTTTTATTTACTCACCCTCATGTCCTTTGAAACATGTATGACTTTCTCTCTTCTGTGGAACACAAATGAAGATATTTTGAAATGAGGGCCAGTAAATGATGATTTTTAGATGAACTGTCCCTTTAAGGCATTGATTATTCATAGACAGATATTTCACACTGATGATATGCACTAATATGAATAATATAATAATTTCATAATGAACAAAGAAATGACATTTTCTGTCAGAACTTCAAAATATGGTTTTATTTGTTAATATTAGTTCGGTCATGACAACTCTCTGACTGTTTGGCATGGTAATGCTTGTGACAATGTTGATATGTTTGGTCTTGGCAGAATAGATCTGCTGCTGCTGCAGAGTAAGTACAGGACTTGCTACTGATAATACAGACATGATACACTGCTGTGAGCAATTAAGACATGCTGCTGTTGTACAATATAACATACATGAATTACCTGTAGCAGATCTATACAGGTGGAGCTGGGGACGGTGGAGGGTTTCTGAAAGCGCACTGAAACTGCTACAGCAAAAGCTGACCAAGTATTTGAAGGTTGAGCAGCGAGCTCATTGGCTACTGATACAGCAGGAACCAATCAGCTGTACCCTATTGAGAGTAATGTGATTCCAAAAAGATTGAGTGAAAGGACCGATCAGCCTGAGTTTCACAACAGAACTTTATATTTAACTACATTGGTTAAATTAAACTAGCAATCAAATATAGTTCAAAATCATTTATCAATCTTAGTTCATGTTAATTACAACATTCAAAAATTCTTTATTCAAGTAAAAGAGTGCTCTGCCTTCGGAAGTTCTAGATGGGCCAGTGTGTTTCTCAGAGGAGGAGGGGAACTGATGTTAGCACGCTGTCATTAAGGGTACAGACGAGAAAAAGGAGACCACGCTGTGCTGTAACCCTTCACCCTGCTCCATCACGGCTCTGTTTGCAGGTTATGTGTGTGAGGCTCATTTGAGATGCAGAGCTAGCCACAGGCTCAGGATAAAGAGAGACACAGACACACAAAGACTTTAGCGTTAGCAGGAAGCAATGAATGAGACCCTGGGCAAGAATCAAACCAAAGGGGATGCATTTTTTGTAGTGATGCGCCTTCTTTTTTTTACCGAAACACCAAAGTAAAATTTTCAATTTAGATGAAAAATAAAAGTTTTGTAATTAAATTAAAGTGACTGGGTACCTGAACTCGTTATGCTCTTAAGCCTGTCGTGTACTCAGGTGATAAACTAAAACTTTCATTGTAAAGTTCTTTGGCAAGCAAGATGCCTCTCGAATTTTCAACTGAACAAATTTTACATATTGCTATTTTAGCATAATTTTTTATCACTCATCCACAAAGCTGACATGTTTACCTGATGTAGCTTAATATGTAGTCAAATGCATCATTGGAGAAGTGCGAATTAAACAAACTGTGTCAATCAATGATTTTGGCCCTTTATAAATATAAATATTTGTCTGCTGAAATTTTGGTGCATCACTATTTAATTTAATTTAATAAAATATTTACATTATTAGTTTACAAAATTATATTTTATTTATTTGCTTGCATTACCCTGATCAATAATTACATTGCAGTGTAATTATCTGTTGTTTTATATATAGAAATGTAACAATCAAAGAAAAAAGATTCAGCACTTTTCAGACATTCTACTAACTATAAGTAACTTTACAATTACGTAAACTTATTCTACTAACCTGATCCCGAACATAACAGTCTACTAATACTCTAATGAGAGTTAATTGACATGCAGTTGCAAAGTTACTTACTGTATAGTTAGTAGAATGTCTAAAGTGGACTATCAAAATAAAGTGTAACCAACGATTCTTCACATTTATAGATCTCAGAATTGTGTTTGCTAAGACAAGTGTCATTATTACTATTATTCATACTCGTACTGACAGCTAAAACTTAAGGTAACTCCTTTAGGCAGCATTTGTGATCCAGACATGAATGATTCCTTAAATCATGTGTCTTCAGACAGGAGACATGAGCTGTTATTTTAATAAGTGATCAGACGCACCATTTTCACCTGCAAAGTAAAACAGGTAAAAATCCCAACAACATACTTGCAATAATCCCATAACTTACACTGAAGGAGGAACCTGAGTCATATCTAAAGATCATAAGCAACTGCATAACATCATGCTAAAACCCAATCAGAACACCTTAGCAACTGCATAGCAACACCCTGGCAACCAGCATCATGGCAGCAAGGTTTGAAGGGGCAAGAAGAGAATAGTTTAAAAAAAAGATGCTTGTGTTCCTCTGTAGACATTAAGTATAAAAATAGACCAGAGGAATGGCAGTGGACGGCTCAATTACTGTTGATGTAAGTGAGACAGTGAAGAGATAAAACAGAGGGACAAGTGTAACAACTTTTCTATTGTGGAAAGATAAGAGAACTCCCACTGTAAGATTCCTGTGTTTTTCTCCAGTTCGTCACTGTCTCATCTGAGTCTAATGTGCTTTCAGAGTGCTCTCTCATGTGTGCACGGGGCCCCAACACAGACCTGCGCCCCACTCTCCTCAACCAGCCTTAACACAAAAGAGCTCTCCTCTGAGGAGCTGCACCTCTCCCTCTCTCTCTCTCTCTCTCTCTCTCTCTCTCTCTCTCTCTCCTCGCCCGCAGGGATCTGGGATTTATGGCTATAGCTCAAGCATATTCTTTGAGCATATTTGATAGGGATTCTTACCCAAGCACCATGGGGACAGTGTGTTACAAGCATCAGATTACCGCCTTTGATCAGCTTTATTCTCATCACAGAGATTTTTCCATCAAAAAGGGCCCTTGCCCACTCAATTACCACTGAACAAAGAGGTGTGCCATATTCCGGATGTCCTCAGGAACAATGTTCAAGGTTTTTTTTTTTGTTTTTTTTTTCAGGTGGTCATGTTACAGTATACAGTATATTGGAAGCTTGTTCCTGGAATAATAAAAAAAAATTAAGTTAATTGCGACTTTTTATCTCACAATTCTGATTTTTTTCTCGCAATTGTGAGGTTATAAATCGCAATTCTGACTCTTTTCTTTGAATTCTGACTCTTTTCTTTGAATTGTGAGATATAAACTAGCAATTGCGACAAAAAAGTAGAGAAATGAGGGGAACAATTTTTTATTCGGTCGCAGAAACAAGCTTTCGTATGTGATAAGAAAATTTCATACATAAAAAAAAAAGGTTAAATGAAAAATTCAAATAAATGTATTGGTTCTTATATATCCACATTCTCACATATTCTTTTTTTAGTTATATGTTTAGTGTTAGTTATGAGTTATAATCTAGTCTAATATTGTAGTCTTAAATCTAAAAACACAGGTAGCATGGCATAAATGTCTCTCCACTTCACTGAACTTTACTGTCCAACCCTGTACACTATGATGTCATGAGAAATGAGATGCTATACTTCACAAGACAAAAGGGTGAAAACCCTGGGTGGAGACGATTAAAACTGGTCTCAATAGTGGCACAAAAGAAACTTGAGATTATTCAATATTCAAATAGAAATCTGTAGAATAACGAGGAACAGAAGAGAATGAAATAAGGATCATGAAATGTGGGTAAATGGTGGACATAAACATACTTTTTTAGAATTTCATGAAGAAAAAGAAAAGTCAGAAATGTTATTTTTGGTTTTACACTTAAATACAAGTGAATGAGTAACAGTGATCATGTGACTCAAGCACAAGATTTTATTTTTGAACATACTCAAATCCCGCTGGAGATTTTGATCATCAGGTTTATTATCAGGAATGCAAATCGTCCACTTGAATGTTTCATGTTTTCTATTCAATTAGAAAATAATTCAAAATAGAAGCAATTTCAGAAGTGTTCTCAGATGTTCTTGACCCCAGTGTATGTGAGAAACTCACAGCAGGATCCAGTGGAGGCAGTCTCATCTCCATGGCCTTAAGCCAGTGTCGCAAGGCCCTGATCTGCCCTCTGAACTCACTCTGCCACTGACTCCACTCCTCTGAATCCATCCTGTGAGAGAAAATACGAGAACACATTTACACTTCACTTATACAGTGGACAGTAGATAGATGAATGTGAGCAGAGTTTAAATATAAGCTATGCGTTTCACATGTTTTGGTCACTACATCATTCCCAGACTTCCATCTGTGGTACTTCAGAGTATCCATTATTCTTAAATGTAAATATTAACCATAAAGAAGGAGTGGATGAGTCCCTGTGTTTGACTGGTAGTGTACAGTGTGTTTGGTTTGTTTTTTTGTGGATATTTTTCTGCCTACTGTTGTCTGGTTTGTTGACTGTCTACTAGTGCCTGTACTTAATCAGTTCCTCTTATTACTCAGCACAAAATAAAAGAACATTTTGACAAGATGCTTGTTACTGTGTCATAATTAGAATAGAATACAATAGAATACAATAGAATATATAATTAAAGGTACACTATGTAACAGTTTTTTGTTCAAAATTAACCAAATTTAAAGGGGACCTATTATGCCTATTATACTGAGATGTAATATAAGTCTCAGGTGTCCCCAGAATGTGTCTGTGAAGTTCCAGCTCAAAATAGCCCACAGATCATTTATCATACCATGTTGTAAATGCCAATTTTTGAGTGGAAGGGAAAACATGGCTTGTTGTCAAGAGTCACTCAAAATGTTGGTTTTGCCAAACTGGTATACACCCACGGGATGGGCACCGGGAATGCCATTCCTGTTTGGGTATGCAGCATTTATTGGACGATATCGGAAACCCCTGTGCAGCTGCAATGGGGCTATCTTTGCAGGAAAGATTGCAGAGAGCCAGACATTCAACTGGTAGTAGCAAAGAAGTGACTCCCAATAGTTCCTTGGTAAATTATTATTCTCACAAACGCAAGAGGAATCATACTCCTGATGATTCCCCATGTCCTGACATGCCTCAGAATAAACAGGAGAGGGCCACGGTAGTCCAAGAGCCCAAGGACGACACACAGTTACAAACTTTGGCAGCAGTACATGACTGAGCTGGTAAGCTTGAAACAAGTAGTTCTCTAGTAAGCACACAACCATCTGCACTCCCTGCTGCACCCTCCCATAGAGATGCGTTTACATCATATCAGGGAGAGAGGGATGATTTTATAGATGTCATATCACTGCTTGCAAATAATTCCCTTTATGGTAGTGAGGGGAATGCTGAGACGATGAGGAAGATGAATCCAGGTTTCAGAAAGTAGCCTGCATTCTGACATTCTTTCTCACATTTTTAATGTGGCAAGGATCGTGGGCCTTGATACTCAGGAAGAAGCTACAGCTCCAGCCCCCACACAAGGTGTATGGGTGAGCATTTCCCCATACACAGCCTTCTGCGTCTATACCTGTGGCTGAGAATTATTCCCAGATGCTAAGGAAAGCCTGGAATCATCCAAAAGCTGCACCCCGGTTTAATGCAGGTTATAGGCGGTTTGTTAAATTAAATGACACCCTGAGAGCATTATGGGGAACATGCCTTCAGTGGAGTGAGAGATTGCAGCCTTAACCACTTTGGTGTCTGATAGGGTTAAGGACAACCCTCATTGTCCTGGTAAAAAGTGTCAGAAGACAGATCGGTTAATGTACCAAGGGGCAGCCCAATTAGGAAATGCTTTGGCAATAGTTTTGGTTGCTTTGAGGAAAGTTGTCAATACAGAGCAGCGTGATGTTATGAATTTGATTGACACAGCACTCATCACACACTCACAGCTTACCAGGGATATTGGAGCATCAATGTCTTCAGCAATTTTAGCCTGAAAACAGATCTGGTTAGCTCAGACATCTTTGCCTGAGACTATTAGGAAGGAACTGACTGACGTAGTAGATTGACCTATTTGCGACTACCGAGACAACCCATTGCGATCTATGTTGTTCCCTGAACATCCAGGGAGGTCCTTTGAGGATAGATGTACTATATCAAGAATGGCCGGAAGAGTTATTGTTCACTTTTCCTCCCATACCTTTGATTCCCCTGGTGCTCAGGAGGGTAGCATTGGGCCATCACAAAGTTTTACTTGTGGCCCTAAAGTGACCAAATTAACATTGGTTTCCAGCCCTTATACGTTTGGTCCAAGGTCACCCTTGGCCATTACTGAAGAAAGTCAATCTCTCTTAAGTGGAGGGCCAAATCTGGCACCCGAGACCAGAGACTGTGGGTATGGCCTTTGCTCAGCCCCTCTCTAAAGACTTAGATGAAGCTGCATTGAGGACAACAATACTTCTAAGGCACCCTCTACGTGGAGTAATTACTCTAGCAAGTGGCGAATTAATTGCAACAACAGTTTGTTTGTTTTTTGTTTTCTTCAATCATTGTTGGATTTGGGGATATCAGTTAATACCATAAAGGTCTACATTGCAGCCATCTCCCACTTTCACACGTTAGTGGATGGTGTAAGTATTGGCAAACACCCTTTGGTGTCTCAATTCCTTAAGGGTGCACACCATTTACGCCCAGGGAGAGTTATGAGATCACCTGCTTGGGACCTTACTATTGTCTTACACTCACTGGCCAAAGCACCTTTTGAACCTTTGGAACAAGTCGTTCTTGACATGTAAGACATTTTCCTCCTGGTGATATGTTCAGCCAAGAGAGTTATTGAATTGCACCCTTTATCAGTGAAGAGTGCTTGAGATGGGAGGCGGAAAAAACAGGGTTTTTCTCTGGCCAAACTCGTCATTCCTTCACAAGGTACAGGGTTGGATAATTCTTCTCTATGTCCTATTAGAGCATTGCACACATACACTGAGTGCACTCGACCGTTGTGGCAGTCACAGACGCCAACTATTCATATGCTTTGACAAGAAATGTGCAGGCAAGCCTGTGTCTAAGCAACAATTATCTCATTGGATAGTGAATCTACCTATCTACCTATCCCTGGTGATCTGGTGGTTCACTCTACCAGAAGCATGGCTACTTCCTGAGCGGCACTCAGGGGGTAGCACTCTCAGACATCTGTGCTGCAGACTCTTGGAGTACTCCAAAATGTTATAGGATTAATGTAACAAACCTGAATTATTTGGGATCCGCTGTTTTATCTGTAGCTAAATTGCCAGGAGAGGCAAAAGATACTAGTCCCTCGTGACCCTGCTGGTATAAGTCATCCAGGACAAGACCGTAGTGATGGCCTAAGTGAGGTCGTAAGTTATGTCTATAACTATGGATTTATGAGACCAAACGATGACCGTCACCATCCCTTGTCACTCAGGATGAGCGTTCCAGGCAAGAGGATGGTTGGTTCATCCAGATGTTATATAGCCAACCCCTAAGTCAGTTACCTGACATTGTTTATATTAGGTCTCGAGGATAGGCGGAAGAATGGCGTCATTCAGGATACTCTACATTCTCTATCATCATGAAAGTTTTTTTTATTTGCATGCATTTTTAAGCAATATCAGTTTAAACTTGATATCAGTACATGGTTTTCTGAGCACACACACCTGAAGCCCACACACAGAAAGCTGGCTGTCAGACAGCGCGTCCCGTGAGTATTAAACAAATTTCTCTTTCACGTCTTATTGCACTTAAACTCCCAAATACACACAAGGTAATGTCAAAAACACACAAAGTACACAAACACAGTCTGTTGTGTCTGTGAACGTAAACAGCAAGTAAAGAAATCGCATGTGTATATTAGATCTGTGTATTAAAGCGACAGCAGTTTACAGCAGTACCTACTGCTATATGCTGTTAATATGAATCAAACAATAATAGAAAAACAAAATCACTCACTGCTCTTGATTGAATAACTTTAATAAGAATACATTTCTTACTTGAATGCTGCTGTTAATTGCTCTGGCGAGGAGATAAACATGGCGTACATGTGGAAAGCAAACTTAGGGGAGGAGCCAAACTAATAGGGCAGATTTCGTGCCAGTCATGGGCGGGGCCTATTAAAATGTGATGTCACATTGGAGCACATTCCTGAACGGCTTATTTTGAGACACTAGGTATGTTGGTGGCTAGCTAGGGTGGTTGTGTACACATAAATATGTTAAAAAACAATATAAAAGTGAATTTTGCATTATAGGTCCCCTTCAAATAATGAGTCAATACATCATCAATCCTTCTTTTAAAACGTTTTAAACTTTTAAATTTAAGTTGAAAAATTGTAAACGTTTTTTTTTTTCTAGACCTGTAGGGATAGTTTTTGCAAGAAATTGTGCGCATACATCACTCGCCCGAGTCACGTCATATCCGTAAATAGAGAAAAGTTGCTCATATGTCATAACAAATCGAGTCCTCCCTTATTAAATCGGGTCTCTATCAACAATCACTTAATATTTGTAAAGTTTAAAATATGTATAGCTTACTATATAGTGCATAAAACAAAATGAACGTAATTTCTTTCTGATAAACTGTTCATTAATATTATTATTAGTAATAATAGACTATTAAATTGATAATTGAACATCATTACATTCTTTTTATAACTGAAATATTTGGACGTTAAACAATTAACACGTAATTACATAAAAAATTATTTTGAAAAAAAAAGAAATAAAAAAGGTCAAGCCCAAAATGGCTAAACACTAAGCTTTTAATTGTCTTACCCAGAAATTGTTCAGGAAATTAGCAGTATTTAAGCAAATGTAATACTTAAATAGCCATTGCTGTCTCAGAAAAACAAACAAACAAACAATAAAACATTAAATGCAGAATAAAGTTTTTGTCAGAGCATGGGAAGTTATGTGTGGAATGATGAAACAGGAGTTGCATGGTGATGCTCCAGAGCGTTGTCTTCGAAAATCTGCTGAGAAATATAATAATATGCATCTCTACCACAGTGAAGCATGGAGGAAGAGACTGTGTCATTGTGTGAGAAGCCTTTTTAGCTGCTGATGTTGGTGAGCGACTTCACTGTGAAAAATAATTTAATGATTTGGAGTACAGGAGAATATTGCAGAATGGCTTGATTGCCACAAACGACACGTTATTACCTGAAGAGGAATGATCAGATGTTATTTTTCAACAAGACAATGCTACTGCCCAAATTGCAAAGACAACCAAAAAGTGGCTTGAGAACAAGTCCATCGGGCTCATGTTTTGGCCTGGTCAGAGTCATGATTTGAACCCTATAGTGAATATTTGGACGAACTGGGAGACATTTTTCAACTACTCATGAGGCCATCAACATTGAGTGAAACAACACTGACACTTCTTGTAAAAATCTGTCTGCAAATTTACCCACACGGGGTAAACATTTAAAGAAAACAAAGGGGAAGGATATTCTGTGCTAAGTTACTTTATCTACAGCATTTGTGCAATTGTTGCTAATTTCCTGAACCTTGATTTATGAAAAGACCATTAAAAGACCACTAAATATTTTTTGGCCTAGCCCATTTTTTATTTTTTATAACTACTAAGTACTAACATTTAAATTAATAATTTGATACAATGCATATATGCATATATATATATTTTAAATCCATAATATAATATAATATAATATAATATAATATAATATAATATATTATATATATAATATAATATAATATAATATAATATAGACATGACCTAAAAATATATGGGGTTTATTATTAAATTAAAATATAAAATTGGAAATGAACACTGTGTTTAGTTTACCCATGTTGTCTGCCCTTCGGTGCAGCTGATTCCTGAAACAGATGGACACCAAACACACGCTTATTACATGCACATATTTATTATATGTACTTCACGAGTGTAATTCTACCTCTCTGTTGATCTGAAAACATACCGTAGAGCTGTCATCATGTGGAGAAAGGCACGGCACGGACACAGTTAATGCAGGGACACCAGAGAGGCTGTCGGTAGCATAATGGCAGAAAGGCAGGCCATCCATAAATGTGTCCCCCTCTGGGTTCGGTCTTTCAGCCTACAGATTTAACATAATGCCGTCTGAGCCTGTCATTCAACTTCCCTACCACCAGAGGACACCATGCAGGGAACACTGGCTGTTTCTCTAATCAGTTTCATCATCTGCATTATATTTCCTGCTTGTTTGTTTAAGTAGTCTAGTGATTATTCATCTTTGTTCTTCAATTGCTTGCTTTGTAAAAGTATTTTGATACATGATTACTTAGATTACTTATTTAGCAGTTATTTGCTGGAATGTCATGGTGAATTATGACAATTAATGAAAACACAAACTCTACAAGACGAGAACTGATCTTTCCAAAATATATTTATTTACACTTAAGTATTGTGTTATTTTTAAAAACTCATTTTATTATTACCAGTATCTCTTAAGGAAATAGTTCATCCACCAGTTACGTAGTATTTCATACACCTTTTACTCATATATAATCTTCCATATATTGGTAATAATTCAAAATTCTATTCTTCATCTTTTCAGAACATCTTTTATAGCAAGTTAGTGAAACATGCAAACATATTTTACATATACAACATCAAAACAAAAAAAAAGGAAAGAAAGAAAGAAATATAAAGAAAAAAAGTCAAGTACTTTCAAAAGTCACAACCGTATAATAATATAAAAACAAGCAAAGAAATACATGGGAGGCAACAAGTGACTTAAACAAATGTTTGTCACAGGAGATGTAAAAAACAAAAACAAATGAGCCTAAATACATTCAGTCAATCATGCAATCTGTATTTATCTGTATTATGTAAATGTGTAATCTTCTGGAGAGGTGCAACACAAGGGTATGTGTAGTGTATCTAATGCATTAAGTCAAGTGTTTTATTTAAAAAGATATTTTGGTGCTAGAAACAATGTAGGCAGTAGAACTTAGAGATTCTACATAAAAAGTCCATTAATGGATCCAATTCTTTTGTTGTTTTGAATTATTTTGTGTAAACTCCAAAGTCCAGCTCCCAGTGATATCCAAGGCAAACTTCAAGGTAGCCCTAGCCTCTAGTGTCTTCATGCAAATGGCAGATGCAATGGAAGAAGGAAACCCTCAGTAAGGATCTAAAAACATTAAAAAATATACTATGAAGCAACAAAATGACAAAAAAACGCAACAAAATAGGTGAATGAAGGGAAAATAAAATATACTTGGTACAATGCAAAAACAAACCCTCATAGAGAGGTAGTGAATGTGAACGTATAATAAACTACCTGGATGTCTAAGGATGTGGGCTGCTGATGAGCATCATTTATCTTGTGATCCAAGACCAAATGTGTGGCATCATCAAGTCCATATCTAGCAACTGATGATCTCTGTGGGAGGAAAAACATGACAAAACACAAACTATAAATGACACAAGCACAACTATTATATGGCTGAAAGCTGTCAATAAATCCTTAGGAAAAGCAAACATATGACATTCAGTTGATTAAAGCAGCTGCTCAAGATAGCAGAAACATAATCTATCTGTTTAAAAAAGCACAGTGACAGAACAGAGTAAGAAAGCCTTTGAGACAAATAAAATCAGCGAGACGGCTGCAATAAATGTAAATTCAGTTCAACTTACAATACATTTCATCCAGATCTGTCCAGATGTTATGAGTGAGGAATGGATCAGACACCTGAGACATCTGAAATCTTCATTGGATAACACATCAGTGGAGGACTGACAGTGAATCTGGGCCTTGAGGACTCATTAACTGTCAATCAGGAGTAATGAGTTCTTTTGTAAAGGACTTTGGAGAGGGACTGGATCCAGTAAATGAAAAATGGACTTTCATAACAGAAAGCTCCAGTTTTAGGGGACATGAATATTGGCTTGTTGCACAAGGTGATTGCTCCTCCTTTAGTGTTTATGCATAGGTATAGTGTTTTGTTTTTACATTCCATGAAACAAGCTGCAACTTTTATTTGCTCTAATATATCTCTTTTAAATCTATACAAATATGTAAAAATAACCACACTCTTTGTTAATCTAATTTCTTTTTTGTAAAACTTGGTATATTTTCTGGTACATTATCCATAAACCGAAGTATTGAAAGAATTTTCTAAAATAATAAGTAGAAATATAGACTCAATATAAGCAACATTAAATACAGTCTAATCCGAGTTGGATTTTTTGAAAAATCTCCAAAATGCTGCAAGTAACTTGTAGTATGTTAACATCTCCTGAATTTAGATGCTGTATTTAAGTATAAAATAAGAACATAAAAATACCACTTTCAAAATACATAACATGTCTGTATAAACTAAATGAAATAACTTGAACTATGAATAAAGCTAACCAGGTAATTAATAGTTTGTAAGCATCCAAACTACATAAAATGGAAACTTAACCATTGCCAGAAAAAAATGATACTGGTAGTTTTTGGAATGCATTTTCCTATACCAAACACATGCAAAGCGGAAAAAAAGTCATTCTTTTTAGTCTAATTAATTTCTGTGTATTATGTAACTGTAGTGTATAGAGTCAGCATTGATATGAAAGCTACAGGACCACGTGGGGTCCAGCTTTAAAATCTGCGGTTGTAACTGGAGGAAGTATATGATGATGATGAGAAGTTCAAGCTGAATCCAGAGCCAGTAGCATCAATGCTGCCTCTTCTTGAACCTGACCTAGAGCCTGTTCTGGACCCAGTCCGAGATCCAGAGGCAGATGCAGCACCACTGACATTGTAGGGACTGTAGAGACCTTTACTGGATGTTGATGAAGCTTCCAGAAGCCTAAGGCCAGATCCCTCTTCAACCATGCTTCTGTCCATGGCATCTTTGTAGGAGATCTTCAGTTTGGTTTTGGGACATGTAAGATATTTTGTGTAACCACTCACATCTCTGAGCTTTTGGGCTGTACGACCATCAATAGAACCTTTCCTGATTGCCTCCTCTAAGGAGATACGTGCCTCAGCCTCTGGCTCAATAAGGCCACCTGTAAGATACTGCACCTCCAGGAAACGCTGTCCTGCCTCATAATAAAGCCAGCCTTTCTTGAGAGCCTGAGCAGCAGACATTTTGACTTTAGTGCGAGGATCGTCAAATCCATGGAAAGCTTTCTGGGCTAAGTTGAGTCTGTCAACCATTATCTTATCTATAAGACCCTTCTCTGTCGCTTCAGCAACTGGGAATTTATCTCCAGTAGATGGGTCTATTATGCCACCAGTACAAGCTTGTGCCTCCAACAGTCTCTGGCCAGTTATAGAATCCACTAAGTTCCTACGCATGGCTTCAGTGACTGAAACTTTTTCTAGGCTGTCTGTATCAAGTATTCCAGCCACAGGACCTGTTTCCTCAGATGGATCATTCCATACAGTTGCAGGAGCTTTGATGGTAGGTATGGGGCTCATTGGATAAGAGGAGGTGGATCCAAAGGAAGAGGATCGGGAACGGAAACCACTCATGTTTCCAGATAACATATCAGCAAATTCTGTGATAGAAAGGGTGCCGGAGCGGTACTGTTCGATTGCACTCTGGTCAATAAGGCCTCTTGCAATAGCGTCATCAATGTCATACTGTCGACCTGATCTACGGTCAATGAGTATAGACTTTTCAACCCCTTCTGATGATGTCACTGTGATTTCTTCCCATTCACACTCTTGCTCTGAAAGTTCAAGGTAAGTCTGATGGTCAATTAGCCCTTTGCGGTAGGCTTCATACACGGACATCTCTTTGCCTGAATCGGGATCTACAATGACAACTCTGCGTTTGCGAACGGAAGATTTGGTAGAAGACTGTTTATCGCGTTTCTTTTCTTTAAGAAGCAAGAGCACAAGACCTGTGTCTGGGTCTACAATACATCTTTCCATCAGCTGCAGGTAGGTCAGATTTTCTTCTGTGTTCGGGTCAAAGAAGCCCTTGGTGTCATCCGTTGGGTCACTGAGGATCTCGTTCATTTCCTCATCGAAAAACCCTCGGTTGTAGGCAACTTCGACTGGCAAGCGGTGACTCTGCTCTGGGTCAATAATTCCTCCAGTAGCAATCTGGGCCTCAAGAAGACGAATTCCATGGTCTCTCAAAATCAGGCCCTTTTTCATTGCCTGGAACAGTGAGATCATTTTGCCTGTATAAGGATCTCTATAGCCAGTCACAGCCCTCTCAGCAGACAGGAGCTTGTCTTTGAACTCTGGGCCGACAATTCCCATCTTAACTGATTCATTTACTGTTAACTTGAGGTTCTTGATAGGGTCAATGATATAACCTGTGGCTGCTTGTGCTTCCAGCAACTCAAAAGCAGTACCTGGCCTGATCATGTTCTTTTTCATGGCTTGGTAGATAGATAGACGGTCTTTAGTAGACTCCACATGCACGCCAGCAATACAGCTTGAGCCCTCAAGATATTTCCGCAATCTTTTGCTCACCTCCTCCACTGATAGTAGACCCTCATTAAGTTCGCTGACTGTTTGTTCATCAATGATTTTTGAGCGATATAACTCCTCTATTGTTATTTCTTTTCGGAGACCTTTGAAGAGCAGCCTTCTGTCTGCTAGAGACAACAGATATAGCCCATCTTTGTCAACCTTGCATCTTTTCAAAAGCTGAGCATATGAAAGCTTTTCATCAGTTAATGGATCAACGTATCCTTTAACCTCATCGGACAGCTTTTCATTTGTCTCTTTGTTAATATATCCACGTTGTGTGGCAATCTCTGTTGGCAGGTGGAAGTTATATTCTGGATCAATAATACCACCTGTTGCTGTTTGAGCTTCAAGCAGTCTTAGGGCATAGTCCTCGGACACAAGCTCCTTTTTCATTGCTTGGAAGAGGGAGACAACCTTTCCACTATATGGATCCTTATAGCCAGTGACTGCTCTCTCTGCAGACAAGAGCTTATCATGAATTTCTGGGCCCACTACACCTTTGCGCACTGCTTCATCTACAGTGAGCATTTCATTCCTGACAGGATCAATGATGAATCCAGTGGCTGCTTGAGCCTCCAAGAGACCAATTGCAATGTCTGGCTTCATCATCTCTCTCTTCATTGCTTGATAAATGCTGATTTTGGAATTTGAATCAGTCACCACACCAGAAACACTGCCAGTTCCATACAAGTACTGCTTAACACTTTGCATCTCCATGACATCACGCATAGTCTTTTTCTCTTTCTTCAACAGGTTGTAGGTCTCAAGGTCAATGATGCGGGCATTGTAGAGATCTTCAATGGTAATTTGACGTCTTCTTGTGCTGCCCGTCTGGATGTTCCCCCCTTTAATAATTTCTCTCTGCTCCAGAATCTCAATTATAATGATTATCATCCGTTCCTTTGTTATGTTGCCAGAACGATATTCTTCCAGAAGCTGAGCCCTTTGCTCCTCAGGTAGTAGATTTGAATTCATGACATCCCAGAGAGACATAGAGCCCTGACCTTCAATGGGTAGATCAACCTGGGTAGTGGTTAGATCACTCTGAGTTTGTTCTTCACTGTAAAGGTATGTCTTCTCCACAACTGTTGGAGCCTGTGGTTTGGAGAGCTTTAGTAGATTTAAACCTGTGTCAGGATCTGCCATACACTTGTCTTTTAACTGTTTGTATGATATGTTCTCATCAGATGCAGGGTCAGAGAAGTACTTGCTTTCAGCAATGCTGCTGGCCAGCTGTTTGATAACATAGCCACGTTGAATAGCAATTTCAACAGGAATACGATGACTGTTTACTGGATCAATAACTCCACCTGCGGCCAACTGTGCCTCCAAGAGTGGCATGGCATGTTCTTTGAGGATAAGGTCTTTCTCCATGGCTTGATACAGGGAGATCTTATTGCCAGTGAATGGGTCTTTATATCCAGTGACAGCTTTTTCAGCAGAGAGAAGTTTCTCATGAAGCTCCGGACCAACAAGGCCTGCTTTAACTGCATCATCCACAGTAAGACATTCATTTCTTGATGGATCCACAATGAATCCTGTGGCAGCTTGAGCTTCAAGCAAAGCGATTCCTGTGTTTTGTCTGAGGAATTTCTTTCTCATTGCTTGGTAGATGCTGACTTTCTCTTTTGTAGGCTCTAGATAAACTCCAGCAATGCTCTCAGAGCCTTGGAGATACTTGTTGACTGAGGTGTTTTTGCTTACCTCTTTTGGAGTCTTTTTACCTTGTTCCAGCAAATCAAAGGTAGACTTGTCAATGATTTTGGAGTCAAATAATGACTTGGCAGGTACTGGTGCCCTAAGTCCCTTAAAGTACCCCTCTTCTTGTTTCTTGGTATCTTTCTCAGTGACAATTACAATTAGAATCTTTGTTATCTTCTCAATTGTCATTTTCCCAGATCTGTATTGCCTTATTAAGTCAAGTCTTTGCTCCTCAGTGAGATAATCAGAGTTAATGAGCTCCCATATGGTAACTTTTCTCCCTTTAAAATGTCCACTCTGAACTTCAACAGTTGCTTGAGTCATTGAGTCTTTGGTCTGGTCATCAGTATATTTCAACTCCTCCTTGGCATTGATGGCTTGCTCAGACAAAGGAAGAAGCTGAAGGCCAGTCTTTTTGTCAGTGACACATCTTTTATACAGCTGCAGATAAGTGACATATTCCTGAGTGTTTGGGTCAAAGTATCCTTTAACGTCATCAGTTGGGCTGGCCAAAATCTTGTGGGTTGCATCATCAAAACTGCCCTTCATGCAGGCAATGTCGTGCGGAATACGGTGACTTTGAACAGGATCAACGATGCCTCCGGTTGCCAGTTGTGCGTCAAGCAGTCGAAATCCCTGGTCCTTCATGATCAGATCTTTCTTCATAGCCTCAAACAGAGAAATTGTTTTTCCAGTGTAAGGATCTTTGTAGCCTGTGACAGCTCTCTCTGCAGACAGTAGTTTTTCATGAAGCTCTGGACCGACAACACCTGCTTTTACAGCCTCATCTACTGTAAGTTTTTGGTTTTTAACAGGATCTATGACATATCCTGTAGCAGCTTGTGCTTCCAAGAGATTAAGGGCAGGCCCAGGTCTCATCATGTCCCTTTTCATGGCATCATATAAAGACATTGTTTGTTTGGTTGAGTCAATAATTACTCCTGCAATGCAGTTAGTGCCTTTCAAGGCATTGCGCACATGCTCCATCTCAGACACATCTTTTACCAGCAGTTGTCCTTTCTGCAACTTGTTATAGAGGTCTTTGTCAATAACTTTGGATTCAAGAAGTTTTGTAGCAGGTACAGGTGCTCTCAAGCCTTCGAAGGCAAGCTCATTCTTTTTCTCTTTTTCCTCTGCCACAGTTAGAACAATTTTGATGATCTTTTCAACTGTAATTTTTCCAGTTTTGTATTGACGGATAAGATCTTTTTTCTGGTCCTCAGTGAAGTACTCTGAGTTTATAATTTCCCAGATGGTCACAGTCTTTCCTTTAAACCTTCCAAATGGCACAGACACAGTTGTCTTGTCAAAGACATCCCTTGTTTCCTCATCTGTGAATATTCTGGCATTTAGAGCAGCCTCCTCAGAGATGGGCAAAAGAAGCAGTCCTGTTTCTGGATCAGTGACACACCTTTCTATTAGCTGGTGGTAGGTCAGATTTTCTTGGGTGTTTGGATCATAGAATCCTTTGACATCATCTGTTGGATTTTGTAGCATTTTATTGGTGGCTGTATCAAACTGACCCTGCTTATAGGCCATTTCAGTTGGCACACGATGACTGTTGACTGGATCAATAATACCACCTGTTGCTATCTGAGCCTCAAGCAATCTGATGGCATGATCCTCCCCAATGAGACCCTTCTTCATTGCTTCAAAGAGGGAGATCTTTGCCTCTGTGTATGGATCCTTGTAACCAGTGACAGCTCTCTCTGCAGACAGCATCTTGTTGTGAAGTTCAGGTCCAATTAGACCCTCTTTAACTGCCTCATTGACAGAGAGTTTCTTGTTTTTAATTGGGTCAATTATGTATCCAGAAGCGGCCTGTGCCTCCAGCAGGACTAGCCCTGTCCCAGGAGCAATCTTCTTCTCCTTGATGGCTTGATAGATGGGCATTTTTTGATTTGGATGAACAAGCAGGCCACCAATGGAGTTCTTGCCCTTAAGAACGGTTTTAAGTTTTTCTGTCTTGCTGAGTTCTTGGGTTGTGGTGTCACCACTCTGGAGCTTATCATAATCCATTTTGCTTAAAAGTCCTATGTCAAAAAGTCTACTTGCAGGTACTTTCTCACGAATCCCATCGAAAGATAATGCAGAGAAACCATTTGGGCCGTCAGCTTCATCAGAAATACTTTGACCATTGAGGACTTTTTTGTATTCGGTCTGGATGTGAATCTCTTGGGTGAGTTTCTGAGCAACTTCAAGCTGCTGAAGTTTGTCGCGCAGTTGCTGGTTTTCCTCAGCAAGCATTCTTTCTTGTTCAAGCTTTTTCCTCTCAAGTTCTTGCATCTCTTTCTGCTTGTTGAGCATCTCTTTTTCAGCTGCTTTCTGTTTCATCAGAGCAGAATCCATAGTGGCCTTAAGTTTCATCTTTTCGTCCTCCATTTGTTTTCTTTGACGTTCCTGTTCATCTTTCAGGGCTTTTGACTTTTTGACCTCTTCTTCAAATTGGCTCTCTAACCTCTTCTTTTCATCCTCAATTTGTTTTTCCTTCTTCAAAAGCATCTCCTTTTCTGACATAAATGTCTGCTGAAGAATAGTTTTCTCCTGTTTAATTTGTTCTTGCTGAGCATTCGCCATCTGTAAAAGAAGAAACCATGAACAACATTAAAACAATGCTGAAAAACATTCGGACAAATAATTTTCAATTATGTAAATGTCAATTTTAAGATTAATGAGAAAGCATTATGGATTATAATTAAATAAAGGAACAATTTGTAAAAAAAAAAAAAGCAATGTTAGTTTTCAGAAAGAGGGTTAACAATGACATAAGCTGCAATTTATGCCATCTTTAACACAATACCTCTTTGGACTTTTTCTGTAACTCTTCAGCCTCTTTTTTCAATTTTGCCTTCTCATTCTCAAGATCAGCAATGGCTTTGCGCAAGTCATCTGCTTCTTTGTTACTGCTCAATCTTTGTATTTCCAATGTTTCAACAACAGTCAATTTCTCTTTGGTGGAAAGCTCTGTCTCATGAAGTCGGGCACTAATCTCATCTGCCTGCTTCTTGAACTTCTTGGCTTCCTTCTCAGCTCTAGTCTGTGCATCACTGAGCTGTGAAACCTGAAGTCTAAGTTTCTCTGCCTCAGCTGTTATCTCCAACTGTCTCCTGCGTTCAGCCTCCAATGATTTTTGGAAGCCCTCAGTTTCCTTCTCAAGCTGTTGCTGCATCATCTGTTTGTCTTCAAGCAGCTTTTGGGCTTGCTCTTGAGCAAGGTCTTTCTGTCTCTGTAGCATTTCTGCCTCTGCTTTAAGTTTAGACGCCTCCTGAATGGCTTGCATCTTTTCTTTAAGCATCTTTTCAGCAAGTGCTCTTTGCTCTGCAAGGTCAGTCTCTGCAATATGTCTCATGCGAGCAGCCTCTTGGGCCTCAATGCTGAGCCTGGCAGCCTCCTCAGCAAGCTTTTTCATGTTCTCAGCCTCCTCAGCCAAGAATGTTTGAGTATTATCTTTGTCCTTCTGGATGAGACGCTGATTCTCCTTTTCAATTCTGAGCTTAAGTTTGATTAGCTCTTCCATTTGAATCTTGACTTTGAACAGTTCCTCCTCTACCTGGGCTTTCTGTTTAACAGCATCACCAACCTCGTCCTTCAGGCGATGAAGCTCATCATCCAGGAGAGTCTTCTGTTTGTCTGTCTCATCCAACCGCAGTTTCACTTTAGTGAGCTCTTGCTCAACCTGAGATTTCTGCTTAAGTGTCTGCTCTGCATGTTTCTTGTGCCTAGCCATCTCTTCATCAGCTAGCTGTTTTTGCTTCAGTGCTGCTATCTCAGCCTGAGCTCGCTTTTCTGCCTCTAGCTCTGCCTCTTTTCTGAGCCTCTCAGCCTCTTCTTGGGCTTTGGCCTGATTGTTTGCCTCAACCTCGGCAGCCTGACGCTGACGCTCTGCATCTTCAGCTTGATGGCGGAGGAGGGCAGCCTCTTTCTCTGCCTTTTGTTTGGCCTTTTCTGCTTCTTGGGCAAGCTTTTTGGCTTTCTCAAACTCCTCCTTGAGCCTTTTATGTACCATGCTGTCCTCTTTCTGTTGAACAAGAACACTTTGAACTTGCTGTTCAGCTGTAATTGCTTTCTGAGCAGCCTCGTTGGCAGCATGTATTTGCCTCTCAGCTTCTTTATCAGCATCTTCTCTCTGCTTTCTGGCCTCATCTGCTTTCTTTTTGAGACGCTCCATTTCTTCTTGGGCAACTTGGCGCTGTCGAGCTGCCTCCTGTTCTGCGGCAGTAATCTTTTTCAGTTTTTCTTCAGCCTCCCTTCTTCTGTTTTCTTCTTCAAGGGCAAGCTTACGTAGCTTCTCTGCTTCCTCTTCAGCTCGTAGTTTGCTTTGGTGTGTTTCCTCAGCAATATTCTTCAGCTTATTCAGTTCAAGCTCCAAATCAAGCTTGCCAGATGAAGCCTTCTCAAAATTAAGTTTCAAGATACGAATCTCCTCTTCAACTATTCTTTTCTGTTTAAGAGTGTCATCCACAATTGATTTCTGTCTTTCTAATTCCATTTCAGAGGATTTCTTGAGCTGGTCGATCTTCTGCTCAATGTCTTGCTTGTGCTGGCTTGCCTGATCTTCAAGAGCCTTTCTCTGGTAAGCCTCAACCTCAGCATTCCTTCTCAAGCGTTCATTTTCAGCCTCCTTTTCTTTAAGAGCTATCTCTGCTTCAGTCTTCAAGCGAGTGGCCTCATTAATGGCAGTAAGCTTCTCTTTGAGAATTCTCTCTGCTTCTGCTCTCTGCCTTGCAGCTTCCTCCTCAGCCACTTGCCTCTGCCTCTTTGCCTCTTCAGCAATGGCACGGAGCTTGGCTGCTTCATCTGCAAGATCCCTCAGTTTACCAGCTTCAGCTTCCAAGAGTTGTTTACTCTTTTCAGTGGTAGACATGCTATCCTTTTCAGCCTTAGATTTCAGCTGCAAAAGTATGTCCATTTCACTTCTTACTTTGGAAAGCTCATCTTCAAGCTGCTTCCGTTGCTGCTCTGCAGCACTGACCTCATTCTTAAGACGGTACAGTTCATCATCAAGCAGAGATCTCTGTTGCTCGGCATGATCAAAATCAGCTTTCAAGCGGATCAGCTCATGCTCTGCTGAAAGCTTCTGTTGTGCTGTGCTCTCCGCCATCTTCCTCTGCCGCTCAAGTTCTTGCTCAGCCATGTCTTTCTGTTTCAGGGCAGACTCTTCAGCTTTGGCCCGTTTTTTGGCCTCGCGCTCAGCATCATCTTTCTGTTTTTCAGCCTCTTCCTGTGCAAGACTCTTTTTGTGGGCCTCTTCCTCTGCCTGGAGCCTTAGACGAAGGGCTTCATTGGCTTTTTGCCTCCATTTTTCAAGCTCGCCCTCAGCCTCTTCCCTTGCCTTGTCTGCCTCTTCCTGTTGCTTTTTGAGGCGTTCTGCCTCCTCCTGCAGTTGAATGACAGTTCCGTGCTTTTCTCGGAGTGACTCCTCGAGTTTGGATGTCTTCTCGACAAAGGACATGCGTTTGCTCTGCAGCTCAGTAGCGGCACTTTTCAGAGCTACATCTTGAGCGACCTTGATTTGTCGTTCTTTCTCAATCTCAGCCTGCTTCATGTGTCTCTCTGCCTCCTCAGCCTGCATCTTGAACTTCTCAAGGTCATCCAGGGCTTTCTGCTTCTGCCTGGCAGCCTCTTTCTCTGCTTCAGACTTCAGCTTTAACTCTTCCTCCGCCATCCGTTTCTTCTGGGTCTCCTCATTAACCTGCTTACGAAGTTTCTCAGCCTCCTCCTGAGCAACTTTGCGAAGTCTCTCCGCCTCTGCAGCCTTGTCTCTAAGCTGCCTCACCTCGTCCTCTGCAGTGGACTTCTGCTTTACTGTAGTTTCCAACTGAAGTCTTATGATGTGGATCTCTTGCTCTATTTTGGACCGGCTTTGCAGGGCCTCCTCCACTTGTTGACTCTTTGATTTGATCTGTTGTTCGGAGAGGTTTTTGAGCTCATGCAGCTCCAGCTGGATGTTCTGCTTTTGCCTTTCAGCATCCACAGCTACAATCTCTCGTTTGCTAACCTCCTCTTGCATCATGAGTTTGAGCTCCTGTGCCTCTTTCTCCGCTTTGGCAATGGCCTTGGCATGAGCTTCAGCTAGCTGCTTCTGTTTCTCTAACTCTGCCTGCATTTCAGCCATTTTTTTCCTCTCTTCTGCTTTAAGTTTCTCAGCAGCTTTCTGTATTAGTGGAAGTAAATGGTAAAGAAAATTAAGATCAGGATCAAGCATGACAGGGTGTTAAAAGATTTAGTTTACCAAAAAATGAAAATGCTGTCATCATTTATTAGCTCTTTTATTCCAAACCTGTGTGACTTTCTATTATATTATTATTATATTGTTACTATTCTCCATGGAACACAAAAGGTGATTTTTTTTAAGAATATCTTGGCCACTCAAAAGTATCATAATAGTGGCCCATGTGACTTGCATTATATTCTAAGTCTTCTGAAGCTATACGTATAGCTTCAGAAAACTTGGAAAACAGCACAGAAGTTGTATGGACGACTGTCATCGTGCTTCGTCACTTTTGAAGTTTGAAAACTTCAAATCCCATTCCTTGTGCATGGCAAAAAAAAAAAAAAAAAAAACTATCATTATCGAAAAGTCTCCTTTTTGTTCCATGGAAGCAAGAAAGACGTGGTTTGCAATAACAAAATATAATTTGAGCAAATGATGACAGAATTTTTCATTATTTCAGTGAACTAATTCTTTTAGTGTTAAGGTTTTTGTTTAGCTCAAAAGGAAGACAGGTTTAGATGCAAACATGACAAATGGGGTTAAAATAAATTAATAGTCAAATATGATATAATTAATGTATGGAGACACAAGACACTGCTTTCAAACACTACACTCTCATGACATGCTATGGTAGCACTCTGAAAACTATTTACTGCATTCCAGTTAAACAAAATGATTCAAGAAAAAACTGTCTAATGGTATACAATCAATATGCTGTTGTTATAAACTAGATGACTGGATGAAAACTGAGCACACAATTAATACAGCTTTAAGAGTGTTAACAAAAAAGCCTGCCTTTCTAAAGGTATATCATCATTAAGGTATCTTGATTTGGTGGCCAGACCAAATGGTGAGATGAACAGAACAACTAAATACCAATAGTGCAAGCAAGTACTCCACTGTTAGCAATGGAAAGTAAGTTATAGATGTTAAAAGCAATGATTCAGGCAGACAAGCAGGTCCAGATCCACAGATAAAGAGCAGAGGTTAGTAAGAAAAGAAAAAAAAACATTTCAAATGACTTTGAAAAGTTAAAAAAAGGGCAGTAGGAATCTGATTCTCAAATAAATGTACTTACACTGACTCTATGAGAATTGCAATAGCTAAGACTCAGAGAATATACAGAGGTCAACATTTGAAGTGGATCAAAAAAGTTAATCAAAGTTGTCCTAAGACAAGAACGGGTATTGTTCAAAATTCATGTATAACTTTGATTAAAGGTTTTGCTCCACTTCAAATGTTGACTACTGTAGCTATGAGAATCAGAAAACTACAATGAACAAAAGTACAATAACATTTACAGAGAAAGGCTAAATCATATAAGCTTGATGGGAGGAAATTCAGAAGATTCATGAAGAGGAATACTGGAATATGGGTATGAAATTACTAGAGCGTAGTGAAAAGTTTTACCTCTTTAGAGCCCAAAAAAGTTCAAGCAATCATCAAGACAAAGCACTGGCAAGCAGTTAGGAAAAGCAAAGAAACCAAAGGTTAGGGTTTGAAAGACATACAGTAGAGAGAAAAGAGAAAAGCATATAGGAAAAGTCGGCCTCATACAACTTGCTTTCCCTAGTGTGTATCAGACACTGTCTGACGTTCAAATATAACATATTCTGCTCTGTTAAAATATGTAAAAATACCTAAACAGCTGCTGGTAATTATTGGAGCTTTACATTTTTTTTTTTTTTTTTTTATGTATCTGCAAATTAATCATAAGCTTTTCTAACGTTTTGTAAAAGAAATGTGTACATATAATGTCCTTGAAAGGTAATAATAGATAATGTCCTTGAAAGGTAATGTGATTCTTAATGCTTGTTTTTTTTAGCAAGGCATAATTTGGACAGGACAAATTTATTCTACCTGTAACTTACTTCTGTTTGTCACATACAGCTTTTGTTTCCAAAACGACAGAATAAATGTCGAGTCACCCATACATTAAGTATATCTAGATGATTTTTTAATGAGTGGTTGGTTGAGTTGGTTAATATTAGTGCGTTGAGTTAGTCTGGTGTGAATAGGGTCCCTTGGTGTCACGCACCTCCTCGTCCTCCAAGCGCCGCTGCGAGTCTGTGATGAACTTGATGTACTGACTGGTCAGCGTCATCAGTTCACTATAGCGAGTTCTCAGAGTTACATACTATGGTGAAAAAGATAAAGCATTTTGATCATTCAGATGATACCAGTAGGTAGGCTGTACTATTTTACAAGATAACATAATTGCACATTTAAAATGATAAAACACCATAGTAATCTATGCAAACACGAGTAATCAAATAATGCAAATGTATGAATTAGAATGAACTGATCTATGAGCGTTTTCCAACCTCTTGAATTATGTTATCAGAGGCTGACTCCATCTTGGTTTTCTTCAAAGGAGAAGTCAGAGGTTCTACCTGAGCTTTGTAGGCAACCAACTGTAGTTCATAATCCTAAACAAAAAAAAAAGGTTGTACCACTCCAACAACAAAAATCTATACTTTTCAGCATCATTACTCCAATCTTCAGTGTCACATGATCCTTCAGAAATAATTTTAATATGCTGATTTGAATAAAATTTCATTTTCTGTGTTGAAAACAGTTGTGCTGCTTCATATTTTTGTGGAAACAGTGATACAGTATAATGGAATGATTTCTGAAGGATGCTGATGAGGAGTAATGATGCTGAAATTTCAGCTTTGATCACAGGAATAAATTACATTTTAAAATATATTCAAAAAGAAAACGGTAATGATATTTCGCAATAACGCTTTTTTTTCTGTACTCAAATAAATGCAGCCTTTGTAAGCACAATATACTTATTGTACACACATGTCTCTATAACTCTCTCTTACCTTGATTGTGTCAATGTAAGCTTTGGCATATTTCTGACACTCATCAACTTTCTCTTTGTTTTTCTCAATCTCTTCAAGCAGTTTCTGTGAGGGGAAAAAGTCAGCATATTATACTTCTACCTTTTAAATAGGCTAACGAAAAGCTATTAGAGAAACGTATTTATTGCAATGTGTATCAGAGAACTAATGCACATACATTAATATTCCAGCAGCTTTTCACAAGTTATTGATCTTGTTCCATATTTCACACTACTCAAATTTTGGTCAAATTTCACGATGCCAAACTGTACATTTGTAAACACTGCATAATTTGCATATTTATGAGGTTAATATCACTGAGGTAAAAGCAAAAGAGCATGTGACCTATTTCAATACCTGCTTGTCCATCTGAGGAAATGTTGACACTTAGGTTAACTCTCTGAAACATACTACACAAATAACACTCTGTTCGTCGCCTCAATAAATGCATTTGATGTCACTGGCCATTGCTATTTTTAGTTTCACTTAGACATTGACACTAAACACAGCAGATGTTTATGATGTGACTGCAACTGTACAAAGCAAATAAATATCTAATGAGGTAAGGTGAGGCTGGTAATGATTTTTTTTTTTTTTTTTAAAGGCACAGTACTTTATGTAAATTTCGCAGATAGAGGTCACTTATTCAAAACAATAACAAAGCGTGGAATCATGGGAGGTGTTGTATTCACCTCCACAGCCAGTGGAAATATCCGACGGGACTCGGATAGGCAGAAACCATGTTCATGGGTGAGCTAATATAGTAAAGTTTTACTAACATTACTGTGGTATGAAGCAGGACGGAGCCGAGAGCCTTGGGAAGCGAATGCTAATGAGAGACACTGGTCTGGAGTCTCACGGAGGAGCTTCAGAAGGATATAAGAAAGAATGACTACAGTGAAGGACGAGTGAGGACCTGGGACAATTTACATGGCTGTTTTTATCATGCTTATAATGCTGCAGTCGGCCGCTGTCGCTCCTTTCATTTTGTTGTTTATGCATATTTTATAATTAAAGTTACGTTGACCGTCCGCCTCCTTTTTCCCTGAATTTGGAAAGTTACAGTTACGCTTTATCACTTAAATAATCATATAATACTAAAAATACATTTGAGTGTGTTGAAAGTTATGTTATAACGTTACTCTGCGCATTCGTTCAGTGGCTGCTATGAGACTCTTGTTGCGCACAGCAGTGAACTAGATCGATATTAGAATATCAATAATCAATAAATGCTGGATGACTTGTGTTGCTAAACGGCATGTAATTCATTTTAAACCATTGTATGGTGGAGAAAATGCCATATTACTGTAACTACAAAAAAAGCTCTTTCTGATATTGATATGTAAGCAACAAAATAGTGTTGTCTGATTTACTTTTTGGGTACAAAGATGTTACTCGCGGTATATTAAGAAAACAACAGGTTCAAACAATAAGACTAACCGTGTTGCGCTATATAGCAATGATTCGTTTTCTGTCGATAAATGTATCAAAACAATTACTCACCTGTCTATTTAAACACATAATATATTAAAGTGTCTTTGGTGTTTCCACGGTTTCTATGGAAGTAAAACCAGAAATCGAGGGTAACGTGGATATGACGTCATTGACAGGCGGTGCAATGACACGGGACGTTACGCTGATTAAAATCGCGGATTTAAACATTTGAACATTAAACGTTGGAAACCTTTGGGATAATGTAAGTACACAAGTCAGCTAAATATATACCGCTGTTCTAGTGGTTTTTGGATATTTGAATCCAAAAATCGTACATATTGTGCCTTTTCACTATAAAACTCTAAAACAAGTGTGAAGCATTGCTTAACCCAGTGTTAAATCTGGCTGTTACCCGAGGTTTAAAGAGAGCAGTTTGAAAGGCCCTTTACAGAAAGCTTGTGTCATTCAGTACCTTCTCCTGTGCCAGTTGTTCTTTTAGTGTTTTGCTGTCAGTAATAGGCACTGCCTGGATCTTCTCCTGCCGCTGTTTGGCGTCTGCGATCCAGCGGATGAGCCAGTCGTAGCTCTCCCTGTAGTAGCCCTGCTGCCGGCCAAGCTGCTCCAGCTCGCGATGACGCAGGTCGATCTGGGCGAAGACGGCGCGCCAGCGGTCCTGGAGGCTGCCCAGGAGCTGTCTGTAGTGGTCCAGCTCAGCGTCCCGTTCAGTGTGAATCCGAGACATCTGCTGGCTGACCGATGTGGCCTTGGCCAGCTCACCCTCCATATCATCAAACACGGGCCGCTGGGTTTCTGCATCCACACGCATTTTCTGAACATACAAGAACAAGTTGACTTAATCCCAAAATAAAATTTAACGTAACTACATTGTACATACAGTATATAAGCTTTTTCATGAAAATAACCAATTAAATCCCAACATTTGGCAAAAAGTCTTGACTCAAACTATAATCCACCCAAAAATGAAAATGTTGTCAAATTTAATCACCATCTTATCTTTCCAAACCTGTATTTTGAAGAATGTTGGTAACCAAACAGTTTCGGTTCCCATTGACTTCCGCTGTATTTTTTTGGTCTAAATAATGGAAGTCACTAAGAAATATTTGGGTACCAACCATTTTTAAAATGACTTCTTTTATTTTCCAAGATCATACAGGTTTGTAACGACATGAGGGTGGGTAAATGATGAGAGAATTTTCATTTTTGGGTGTATAACTCGGTTGTTTTTTTCCTTGTTAAAATATTTTCTTGTTTCCAGTTGAATTTGCAGAGTCATCTCTAAGTAAGTCATTTGAAAGTTGATTTTCCCCAAAAAGTGCAACACTGTGGCTCTTCAAATCATAATCTGTTGGTTTGAGAATCAGTCCAGCATACTATATGTTTGCCCAAACAATGGCAGATTGGGAAACCTGTTTGAACACAGACATTATTTTTGCTATTCAGTGAGGTGCCAAAGAAATGCCACATTTCACCTTTATGGTCCACTAAACTAAATCCTGATCCTATTTTAGACAATTAAACTTTTTTTCTATTCATATATCTAGATAGCAGTTCTACACCAAGGGTTCAGGACCCCCTAGGTAGCCTCAGCAGACTTCCAAAGTGGTTTAATGACTTACTTGATTTAAAATAAGACAAAACAAGCATTATAATAACTAAAACTAAATCGATATACTTCCATTATATTTTAAATTCACCCCCTCAACAACTATAAAATCGGGATATATAAAGAATTCATTTTTCAAATTTATTTTAAAGTGTGATTTCTAAAGCTAAGAAATGTAAATAAAATACAAAATTTAAATTCCATGATGAATAAACATTATCAAGCATCGCGTTAGTTCAGGCAGGGCACGTCAGCCAAGCCCGCATCAGCTGTTAGCCAGCTGTTCACGACGTGGTCCAATCAGGTGTCGACATCTATCTCAGCGGCACACTTAAATCTCACACTCCTTCAGCATTTCCCACATAGCTTGCTGCTCGCATCTAAACTCCCTCCTCCAACCCCAACTCCTCCTAACCAAACCTTCATCTTTCTGATCACTTGTTTTCTTTACAGTGTAATCTTGGCAAATTGTCTATATATATTGTATTTCACATGTAATTGCTCATTTCAACTCATGTAATTGAGAATTGTAATCATGCATATACTGGTTCTGTTCTGTACCCCATGGGGGGTTTGCCTTGCTGCTCTCCCGTTCTGTCCAGGCATAGCTGCATGGACAGGCGTAGGAGTTTTGCCCAGAACAGATCCATACCGCCAACACTAACTGTATGCTATATTATCGCAATAAATCTATTTATCCATACTTGGCGAAGTGGTCCTGACTGAATTGTAGTTATTCCAAGCTCTAAAATATTTGGGTAGAAAATTGTAAAAACTTATTCTTACTTATGCAGTAAATCACAAACAACTGGAAACATCAAGTAAATTGATTGGTTAAAAAAGAGGGATCCTTGAAGAACATTCAGCTCTTAAAACTTTTGGAATCCTGAAATTTAATCTACGGAAACTAGGATTGTCATGCCTCCGAATTTTGGAGTTGACAGGAGTCTTGCAGTCACAAAGGTTGCGCACCACTCATCTGCAACACTGTATATATTAAATAAATAGTACAAGATTTACCTAGTGTCATATAAAACAAAGGGTCAATCATTGAACACTAAATATTTCCTCCCATGTTACCTTGAGCTCGGAACAGTAGTTCTCCACCTCCTGGACGTTTGTAGGAACCGTGTGAACCTCACGCAGGCGATTCTCATATATCTTCACGACATTTTCTGCCCCTTGTGTGTTCCGGATCACAACTTCTATTGTCTTAAGTCTACAAAGGAAAGAGATGCCATGATCTAATCTTATGCCTAATTAAATTAGTACATAATAATACACTACTGGTCATGTGAAATAATTAAGACTCTTCTGCTCACCAAGGCTGCATTTTATTTGATTGATTTGAATATGCAGTAATATATATTTTAAAATGTAATTTTTTCCCATGAATTTTCAGCATCATTACTCCAGTCTTCAGTATCACATGATCCCTCAGAAATCATTCAAATATGATGTTTTGCTACTCAAGAAACAATTCTTAGTATCATCAATGTTGAAAACAGTTTTTGCATAAGAGAAATCTTAATTCTTTCAGATATTTGACAGGTAGTGTACACGCTAGTTAATTAGAGACAGAACATGAATGAAAAGCAGCATCCTTGAGACTCGTATTCTGAACAATGGATATGTTGTGCAACGACAAATACTGCTTATGTGAGAGTGGTCCTTACTTCTGCAGGTACACTGAGGACAGGGTGTAGGTTTGGTCCATCTTCTGCAGGGTGATGTCCAGCTCTGAGCGCAGGACGGGGGTGCTGGACTGCTCCGGGGACGCCAGGACCTCCTCAGCTTTCTGGGACACTTTATCCAGGTTCACCTTAATACCTTCCAACTCCACGTGCACTTTCTGTTTGAGGCAGAAACAGAAACTCTCAGAACCTCTGATCCATTTTGTTAAATATGCCAATGAACATGGTCCGAGTCATATTTCACACCATTATCAAGCAAATAATTTGCAAGTGTATTTTATTTTATTTTTATTTTTTCAGGAGAAAAAAATCTCATTCTTATTACTCTCATATACCTCAGATTGTTTTAATATTTATTGTTCGGTCTTTAATTTATTCTGCAGTATGGTAATAAGATTTAATAAATGAGCTACAAAACATCTGGATGCATTACAATAAGAATAAAATAAGACGGTCGTACCTTCTGTTCTGCAGTCTTCTGAATGCAGTCTTTGTGCGGGTCTTTACCCGCGGGTTGTCGGATACGAGCCACTGTGCGAGACTCACAATCTTCGATCTGCAGGCGCAGGTTTTTGATTTGGGTGATGTACGACTTGCTCGTGGATTCATCCTGCTCACCTGTGAAGATAAAAGATTTGTTATTACGGTCTTCTAAATAAACAACAGTTTATCTCTCCCTTTATTTGTGCACTGCAGCCAACATTCATGTCACACACATTCCTTCAGTGTTAGTGGTACAAATGGCATTCCGAAATCAAAAGAAAAGAAACTATATATAATACTATGCATGAGGAAAATGAAGCCTATTTCAGGCACTATTACAGCTTATGACAGTAAAATATATTATTAAATAAATATTATTGTATTAATATTAATATTTTTGTATTTAAATCATCACAAATTTAAAAGTACATAAAATGGTGTAAATTGTGAAAATGTGTAATTTAAAATATATATATATATATATGGTTAACTAGCATGAAAACTTTAAGCAAAATATAATTTTGTATTTCAGTAACTTTAGTTTAGGATCCAATTCTCACTATTAACTAGCTGCTGATTAGCATGCATATTACTAATTTATTGGCTGTTTATTAGTACTTATAAAGCACATATTAATGCCTTATTCTGCATGACCATATTTTACATATGTAATCCCACCCAATACCTAAATTTAACAACTACCTTACTAACTATTAATAAGCAGTAATTAGGAGTTTACTGAGACAAAAGTTACAATTAATAGTTAGTCAATAGTGAGAATTGTATCCTAATCTAAAGTGTGACCCTTATTTCTTTGTTAAATGCTATTTACACTAAGTGCAAATATATAGATGCTATTTACACTAAGTGAAAATAGCAGTGTTTAAGTGTAAATAGTTGTTAAATGCTAATTATACTTAGTGCAAATAGTGGCAGATACTATTTGCACCACAATGTATTGTATTATAAAACAGTATAAATTCAGTGTGCATGGTAATATTTATTAAAAGCATAAATGGATGCCGCCTTATTAGGACAATACCCCTACCTATAACCCTACAGATAAACTCTTTATTCCCACTATTAAATATCCGGTAGGCACTTTATTTCCATTTTTCGAATATTTTCTTCATTTTTATTTAAAATAAACACCTCTCTGACCTGATTTGTAAAAAATAGTTGCATATATGGAAAAAAGGTGGATTGTTTTGCAATTTTCTCTGGCTCAATCATACAATGTGGGCGGAATAAGTGTAAATAGCCTCTGCCAACAAGCACAAAACCTCTTTTGCCGTGAAAAGCTACTGTCAGGATTTACTAAAGACACACAGTGAAAAATTAGCACTGAAAAGGTGTCGACAGTGATTTTTGCGGCTGACCTTAATGCACATGCATTTGTAGAGTTTCCATTTCAAAAGTAGGAGAGTATGAATCTTGCAAGGTGATTTACTAAGGTTTGCGCTCGTCAATTTACTGGTATTTGCGCCATTATTTGCCATCCAAGAAAAGCCTGTCTTAAACCAGACGCTAATTTTCGCTGCTCTTGGTAGATTGTGTAATCAAGGAAATGATCCGGTTGGATCTGTGTTCTTTAATTTGTGTGTCGTCAGCAGATCACGAGCAGAACTTTCCGCTCACATCGGCGCTTTTTTAGGATTGCACTCTCATGCTAATTTGCCCTTTTTTAGGAAATCCGTCCCTTTATTTAGATTTTAGGATTCCATGTTGGAAATCCAACACGTTTCATTGGATTCCCCTTATTAAATGTCATCTAAACTACAAATATATGAACAATACAGAGTCAGAAATTCATCTTTTGACCAGTGCAAGTTTTTTCCTCTGTATTATGCTACTAGATTGAGTTTTTAACACATGCACACTCTGTAGAGATGCGCAGTTAGCTAAACCACAGGAACGAAACAATGACAAAAGCTGACACAACACGTTTTTCATTAATAAAGCAGCTCATCCATGATAACCAAACTTTGCTCATGACTGTCAGCAGGAGCACAAGACTCACCCTGTGCTCTGACAGCGGCTCCTGTAACGTGAATTTAACAGTTACCCAACATCCGTGAAAATATCACCCTCATTTTTCAAAAGTGTTTGGTGGTGCACATTGGGCTTTGTCAGGGGCTTCATGTTTATTGCGAGGTGAAGTCTGTACCTTTCTCCAGGGTGCGGAGCAGTTTGTCGAAATACTGTGTGGTCTCCTTATAGTCCCTTTCGATCTGCACGTTGTCATTTGAATCGAAAATCTTTGAGTCCTGGCTGTCTTTGAGAAAGTCCTGATAGTGCAGCTGAAGGTTCCTCAAGATCAGCTGGTACTCGTCTGACTTCATCGTCTTGAACTGAAACATAAGTGGACAAACATATAAACCCTTAGCTTCTTTCAAATTCAAAATGGTTATATTTGCATCTTTTCCCGTGATTAATGCTATGACGGGATAACAATAATCTTAATTTAGTTTTTTGTCTAAAATTGACAATCTATAGCAAACTTATTCTGAGATGTTAAAACAGTCAAATGACGACTTCTCTTCTCTTTAATTTGTTTAGGAGGGCCCTTGAAGGGCTGTTATTCAATAAAGCAATTCTCCTTGTTTAGTTTCCTAAATATAACTCAGTGGATCTCCAACTGAAAAAAAATCAAGTTAAGGAGTTAGAGGTAAATATCCCATCTTGTTGACTGTAGAACTATGGCTGGGAGATTTACACGTAGACATGATAAACGTGTTTTTCAGCCCTGTGGTTTAAAAAACAAGTGATTTTGTTGAAGTGCAATAAAGTTGACATCAAATCCTGCAAGACTAATTTGCCACTGGTTTCCTGTTAGTTTTAATAATGTTTTTTTGTTTGTTTTTATGAGTAAAATAAGGTCTGTGTTAAACAACTTGATGAAACTTGAACATTTTGTTCAATAATGTAAACTGCAAACACTCACACCCCAAACGTTCTAGTTACTTAATAGAAACATGCATTAATAAAAAATAAAATAAAATAACAGCTTCGCGTTTTCACCTAATTTACGTAATTTAGTATAAAACTATTTAAAGCAAAATTTACAACATTGTGATAAAATTACTAAATATCGTGATATAAGATTCTGATGTGAGCACACATTGTTTATTTTACATATGCTAGAGGGAAATATTCAGCCTGTACATTAACTAAGTTTCACAAATACATTTCGTCATCCCTTATCTGGCTCAAACATCAAGACGTGACTAAATGCCATGAATAAAGCAGAGAACAGACCATAGTGATGTTCCATGAGCGGATGAGATGGATGTCTTTCATCAGGTATTGCCAGGACAGCAGACTCCTGAGGTCGGCGTGTAGTTTCTGCCAGAGAACCAGTGTCTGCTGGTGACCAGACTCCAGACTGTGAGAAACATCAACATAACACTCACAAACATTAGTCAATGTGTTTTAGGTCATACTGTCCACTAAGAAAAGAGAAATGTACAGGAGCTGTTCCAAATTTAGTGAGCTGCCAAACTAGACAGCATTTTTAGGCATCAGAGGAACACTCACAATATGATGAACAGTAGGAATCAAATGTACGCATCCTTATGAGATACCTATTTTTCGAAGGCACGGGTTACCAAACTTATTTTAATAACTGTACCTCTTTGGCACAAAAGATTTACTCGAAGTACACTACCAGTCAAAAGTTTTGGATTTCAAATAAATGCTGTCCTTTTGAACTTTCCATTCATCAAAGAATCCTGAAAAAACATTTCAACATTGATAATAGTAATGAATGTTTATTGAGCATCAAATCATCATATTAGAATGATTTCTGAAGGATCATGTGACACTGAAGACTGGAGTGATGATGCTGAAAATTCAGCTTTGATCACAGGAATAAATTACATTTTAAAATATATTAAAATAGAAAACATTTATTTTAAATTGTCATAATATGTAACAATATTACTGTTTTTTATTGTTTGTATTTTTAATCAAATAAATGCAGCCCTGGTGAGCAGAGGACACTTCTTTTGAAAGCATTAAAAATCTTACAGATCCAAACCTTTTGACTGGTAGTGTATCTCTCTGAGATTAAGTTAATATTTTTAATAATTGAATGATACATTCGCATGTTCATGGTTCTCTGATGACAGTTGATGGTCACATGACATGCAAGTAAACACACCTGGAGACACTCTCGACAGCGTCCTTGTTGACGGGCGGCACGAGGAAGCAGACGGACGGGACAACGGCCTCATTGCCCGAGCGGTGCAGAATCTTCCACTGGAAGGGCTGGGAGTTGTTGATGAGCGCGCACTCGTCGCCCTTGTGCATCGTGATCTGTTACAGGAAACAGGGATTTAAGCATGCAGCACAAGACACAGGCCGAGTGTGTGTTAGCGCGAACGCGACTGTGTCTACCTCCATCTGTTTGAAGTCACACACGGCCTGGATGGGCAGTTTTCCTCTGACGGAGGTGGTGGGGTCCCGTGGCTTCAGCTGGATCACAGATTTGGCTCTCTTGTTCAGGCCGGCGATGTCAGTCTTAAACTCGTTCAGCTGCTCTCTTTCCTCCTGTGGTGAAACGCTATTACTTCAAAGCTTCTCAATTTGATTTCTTTCTTTCATTGTATACCGTTGTGTACAAGAAATGTTGGCAACACTTTACAATAAGGTTTCATTTGTTATCATTAGTTACCTACATTAGTTAACATGAACTAACAATGAACAATACTTCTACAGGATTTAGTAATCTTAGTGTTAATCTCAACATTTACTAAAACACTATTAAGATCAAGTGCTGAATCTGTTAACATTAGAACATGCACTGTGAACTAACATAAACATGAACAAGTTCATTAACATTCACAAAGGTTAATAAATGCTGTAGAATACATTGCTCATTGTTAGTTCATGTGAGTTAATACAATGTTAACAAATGAGAACTTATTGTAAAGTATTACCAATGTGAAATAAAACACTACTTGATGTTGTCAAATGATGACAATTCAAGTGAGTGTCTGCGTAGATGACTTTTAAGCAAATAAATCATTGTCAGTGTTGCAATATTACAGTACAAGATCTCTTTAGTAAATGTTTGCAGTAAAAAGATCACTACCAATAACTGTACACCAGCAAAACAAATACCAGCATTAGATTAGGGAACACTATTCACTATTAACAAAATGCTTATTAGCATGCATATTACTAGCATATTGGCTGTTTATTATACTTATAAAGCACATATTAATGCCTTATTCTGCATGACCATATTCTACATCCCTTAATCCACCCAATACCTAAACTTACTACAACTAACTTACTATCAATTAGTAGAAATTAGGAGTTTACTGAGGGGAAAACTCGTAGTTAATAGTGTTCCCTAATCTAAAGTGTTACCCTATAAGCCATCTACTAAAACTCACAACAGCATCTTGGAGTAAATCCTCCAAACGAGTGGAAGTGACGGTGCGGTCACACATGTACTTCTTCTTCATGGTCTCCTGCATCTTCTTCATCCTCTCCTCAGCATCTCTTACATCAGCAAAGAACTATTGGTAAAACAGACAAGGGAGGTAGAAGAGAAGGATGCTGCTTATACATGTTTGACCAACAGAGATTACATTATATTGGACGGGCATTTGATGATGCAGTACCTGAAAGTATGCAGTGTTCTCTCTGAGATGAGTTTCAATGCAACAGCACACTTGAAGGATCCAGCTCCACTGGGTCTGCAGAGCTGCGGTGAAGGCCTGAAGATCACCAACACAACACACATGTAACACATACAACACTAGCGTCCAGATGTTTGGGGTCAGTACGTTTTGTTGTTGTTCCCTGCAGTCAATAATTTTATCCCTTAAAACTCATCTTTGATAATCAAAGTGACATATTTCTTCATGCCTTAAAATAGCTTAAATGTAACTTTACACCCTTGGTTCATTTAGTATACGTGAATTATATTAAAATTAGTCTCCGCCTCCACTTACTCACACCAGTTCAACTTTACGTTGCACAATGGCATACTGGTTTTAGAGTGAAAGAGCGAAGAGTGAATTTTACAGGTTCGTCTACAAGTCGATGCATCAGAATGGTAATGAGTTTCTCTTCACAACGTCGGACACATAATGGTAATTGATATGATTGGCCTTTGGCTTGACTATGTTATCAAACAGCTAATGTGTTGCTAATACACTATGTTCCTGTTTGCAATCTAAGAGTCAGACAGTTTCCTTCTAAAAATCAGCTTCCTTAGAAACGCTTTGAACCGTCTTTTGTGAGACCGTCTTTGGTACACTGCAGTTTTAAGTATTGAAGCACATTAGAAATATGAATAAGATGATAAGAAGTGTAGTTAATGCCGTACCTCAACAGTCTTCTTGCCTGGATGGCCGTCTTTAATGAGTCTGTCTCCAGTGGTCTTGATGTCATTGACCTTCTTCTCCCTAAGTTCCAGTTCACGCATGAGTCCCTGGGGAATTAATTAGGCCATGAAGCAGCACTTCACACTGTAAAATATTCTCCATTTACACGCCCAACTACAATAAGCAACAAGTCCTGGAACAACCCATATCTCAACCAATCAAAGTAAAAAATCTCTCCTTAATCCTAACCCTAAACAAGTAAACGGGTTTATAAAATGCTTTACTTACTGAGTAGTTCTCTTTCTTTGCACCCATGTTGGTGTTGTGTTCACTCCAGTCGTAATTGATCTCCTCTTCCTCTTTGTCATTAAGCCACATCAGTTCCTTGGTGGCGGCACTGACAAAATTATATAGATGGTCAAGATTTCTCATACGGGACTTGGAGGAGTTCTAGAGAGAAGAAAAATACAGCATATGCTTACATGGAAGTGCACCGGCTTAATGATTTTTAATAGCTACTGGTCAGAACACTCACCAGCAGTTTGTTGTACTGTAGATCCAGTTTGCCCAGATATTCTCTGTATGTGCCTTTACTAGCCGGCGAGAGTTGGTTCTGAAATATACAAAGAGGTAGAGACGTCAACTCTTTAAAGTTAAAGATAAAATTTTACATTTGTTTTGTCCAGTTGCAAGTTACAACACACATTGTTTCAAAGCAGCTTTACAGTAAATCATGATATTAATGTTATTATCTTCTTGCCTTATAGCCGCATTTAGTAGATTAGAGCTGGGCGAAAAATAATTGCACAGTGCTATTCGCTTTATGTGAATACACTGTAGATATACTTATATACCGGTACTTAACTTTTAATATATTTTTGTGTGATAATATAGTTCACGTTTTGAGACGATATAAACAATTACGTGGCTCAGATTTGCTAGTATATATTGCTTTACAATACAATACAATAAAATACAAATTTTATTTGTATAGCACATTTAAAACAACTGCCATTGACCAAAGTGCTTACCAGCATAGATAACACAACAAAAGCAATTACATACAGTCACACAAACAAAATTAAATCCTGTTCACTCAATCAGTTCTAAAAGCCGTTCTAAAAAGATACGACTTCATGAGAATACTGTGTGTATGCAGATGAAGTTGGACAAACTTATAAATTCAACTGTATATAAAGAGCTGTGCGATAATATAGTTTACATTTATATGATGATATAAACAATCGAGCAGTTGAGATTAGCTATATAGCATATATACTTTCAATAGTTGCATAATTTGTTATTAACTCTGTCCCCACCGTTGAGAGAAATTTCCGGCTCTCCGTGTTTTCACTTTTATACGGTAGGGGGCACTATGACACAAAACCTCAGGATCAAAACACAGGCGAAAAAGAAGCAGAAACAAGCGATAGCATATGTAAGCAAATACATATGTAAAATAACACGATCATCAACATTAAACAGCATATAAATCAAAACTGCCTAATGTTACTGAATGAAATGTCGACCCAGGACGAGCTACAGGACTGTGACGCTTTGAGGGTGTTGATGGACTCGATCTACTACATCTGTGTTTCGATCATCGTTTTAAATCCGATCAGGATGTAGTCTTTGACAAAAATGAATTTTTCTCAGCTATTTACTCAAACAGTTTTTTTTTAATGCTGGCGGTGGCTGACAATAAAGTTAATGAACAATTCGTAAAAAAAAAAACCCTGAAAAAACAAGTACCTCATCTGCTCGTGCTCGCTCAATCTTAGCCTTGAAGTCCTCAATGGTTTGGTGAAGACCTCTGTGGCTGCCCAGATGAGACTCCACAGACGGAAGATCATCGCCCCACTCGGAGGAATCGATCCTGCGCTGGTTCTCCTCCACCCAGGCTAACAGGTCCTGTGCATAGCGGAGAGTGACCTCATCCAGCTCGGGTCGCACGCGTTGCGTAGACCTCTGGGTCATGGAGACGTGAGTAGTAGTACTGACGCTGGACTTGAGCCTTAGATTGTAGTCACTGCGCAAGTTCACCAAGCGCTCGTGTAAGCGGTAGACCCTGAGAAAAGAAAATCACAAGTCATTCTTTTTCCTTGACTTAAAGAGGTTTAGCAGTGAGTCTGATTATACAAGCCCCAGGTTTCATAAACGAGGTTTAAGCCTATTCCCTAAAATGCACGTTTGCGCTGTTTTACCTGAAAGCAACTTGAACAGGCATATCTTAAAATATGTCAGTGCCTCGGTGTCTCAAGATGCACACCAGTAAGGCATGTTGATAAAAGACACTTAAATGTCCTAATCCTGGCTTAATCTAAGCCCTGTCTTTGAAACCAGGCCATAATTTGTCATATTTACATATGTAGATTGATTTTCAAATCGGATTTGAAAGAATGCGGTTAATGCACTGCAGGCTACTGGAAGAAGGTTTTCCACTATGGTAGTGCTAAGAAACATCGGACGAACTCACCTGCGATACATCTGCTCCGCCTGCAGGTGGCGCCCATCTTTGAGAAGCTGAACGTCATTGAAGAGGAGACGGATCATGCCATCGGCTTTGTCCAGATCTCTCTCCACCTCTACTGTGTGCTGCGCTGATTTCCCCGCATTCAGGAGACGAATATCCTGCAACAACAGAGACTCTATCATGCACAGTCACAGCCTTTACAGCAACTTCAAATTTGATCGAATAATAAAAAATTCAACAGATCTACGCTCTCACCGACTGCAGTAGAGACTCCGTCTGGTTGATTTGTTCCTCACACATGCCTGAGTCCCTCTGCACTTTAATGACAATCTGTTGGAGACGTTCTAACCTGGAAATGATCAGAATTTGCATACGAATAATTAAATTTTCTAAATTGATAGTTCTTGACCAGAATAAGCTGCAAATCGCGACCAGACGTTATAGCGAATAGTCAAAGGTCTGGTGTACGCTGGACTATCACACATTCGACTGGAATTAAGGGATAGGATTTTCAATGCATACAAATATACATGTCAGAACATATTCTGTCTGTTAAACAATATTCGCTTTGAAACTAAAATAATACAAATGAGAATAATATGATAGGAAATTACTTCATCCAACCACTAAAAATAACCTGGATGTGAGTTGGTTAAAAGTAATTAAGAAACTCACAGTTTTCCGCGACGAAGCAAATACTCTAACCGATAAGTGTCAGTCATAAAGGCCATTTTTTACAATCCAAGACTTTCTCCGAAGTGCATAAAAACATGTTTTTCTTGTTATAATCCTGTCATGGGACTCGGACAGACCAAACCACAGCCAGGAAAAAGTCGTTGGTCAGCCATTCCACAGTCCAGTCCATAAAGGATCTGTGTGCTGCACATTACTCTTGTCCGAAGCAATATTGTCTTGTGACAGGGGATGTGTCCTGTTTTAGACGATACTCCCTCTCCTTCTAGATGACTGATATTAATAACAATTTCATATAATCTCATTTACTCCAGATCAAAAGTGCAACATTTCTTTACATTCTCACTTTTATTAAAAATCAGTAATCTTGCTATACTGCTTCACTTCACTGGGAAGTTTAAATGATTAAATTGCCAGAATGTCATAAATTATAACAATGTTATAAAAATTTATAACCAAAATGTAAATTATGTTCTCCATTCCCCATTGATTTGACAAGTAGTTTAAGGTTTCTTTCATCAAAATAGCTGTACTTTAGTTCTTTGACTGCCGTACCTTTAAGATGACATTATGTAAATGATCTCTGTTGTGATTGGCTAAGCACTTTGCATGTGGAAACACCCTTAAGTTCACACTGTCATTCATATGTAAACATACACAGTCATATGGTTAAGATAGTTTTAAATGAATAAACAATAAATATAGTGATGAAAATACAGACAAAAAGTGTTGTAACATAATAGTGGAACATGTTCATAGTTCATATAATGAACAAAAATAAATAAATCACAAAGCTGATTAAAAGTCACAAAAAAAGATGAAGAAGAGTGAAGACAGAAGCTCTGTCTGCCAATGCCACTTTTTTATATTTGACATTTAGTATCAAGTGCAACGAAATTCAAAGTGCTGCTTAAGCATCTAAATATGTTTTGGGATCCGGTAGAAATGGATCATTCTCATGCAGCTCTTATTAGTCTAGCACGTCCTTCATTGTGTGTTGTAATGGCTGATGTATGTCACGTTTTTGGACTGGTAGGCTGTTCTATTCCAGTCAGCAACAGTCATTCTGTTACGCACCCATTATATTCCCATATTCACAATGACCACGAGACAAAGCTACAACAAAACTAAGACGGCAGAGTGAGAGGTCTGTGTTTTCAGACGTGTTCCTCACCTCTCAAACTCGATTCTGAGCAGTCTCTCTCTCTCCAGGATGGCCACATGAAGACGCCCCCATTCCTTCTCAACATCAATGGGGTGATAACCAGGAGGGACCTTAACCTGACCAGCGTGAACCGCACTCTGTGGGAAATTTGCAGAACATCATATTAGGACAGAAGTAACATATCCATAAACAGAGATTAAACACTTTCACATGATTCATTGGTCAACTAAATGTCACTTTATTTCGAGACATTCTGCTTAACTGTAAGCAACTCTGCAACTACATGTCAAAACTAACTCTCAGAGTATTAGTAGACTGTTAGGTTAGAGTTCGGGTTAGTAGAATAAGTTGACATGTAGTTGTAAAGTAACTTATAGTCAGTTGAATGTCTGTTGGGAGCATTAATATAAAGTGTTAGCAGATATTAAACAGACAGTCTACTAATACTCTAATGAGAGTTAGTTGACATGGAGTTGCAAAGTAACTTATAGTCAGTTGAATGTGTAAAGTGAACTATTGAAACAAAGTGATAATTATTTTGACATCTCATGTTACATGTTTAAATCTCCAAGACTGTGAAATCCTGTGCACAAACCTCAAAGGACTGGTAGAGGTGTTTGGAGCGGCTCTTGTCTGACTCTCTGGCGGGCAGCTCGGTCTCTTTATATTTCAGAAACTGACGCCATAGAATCTACAATATAACACCACAAGCAAATCAATAAACAAACACATAAAGAGCTTGCCACAGATGCTGGAATATATTCATATAGTATACATTGTGCAAGACACAGTTTGACCTTGATCATCCTAAGCAGGTCCATTTGAATGGTTCAGTAAGCATTTGTTAAAAGTGGCTTTGTTAAACATCTGCCATGGACTGACATGACCGAGGATTGTTTCTCAAAGCTGGTAATGTAGGTTTGTTCCCTCAGACTAAGATGATATACCCATTACACAGCCGCCCCACCCTGAAGAGATGGAGCCATACAAACTCAAACAAAGACGTTCAAAGACTGAACGCCTGCTCTTCATGATGTGGTGTCATATGACATGACTCATGCACTTCAGAGAAGGATTTCTTCCAACAGGATAGAGTTCAACCCAGGTAACTGACAGTGTTTGCACTCTTAGACAAAAGGTTCAAAGTGGTTTAATATAGAACCCTAGGGCTCTTGACTTAATTTTAAAGAAGACTTTATGCCAAAAAGGTTCTATACAAGGACAAATGTCGCAAATGATTGCATACTGCTTTCAGGCTTAATGGTTATTTAATTATTATTCTAGTGATAAAATGTTTACAACCTGTTTAATTCATAAAACTGAATTAAAATGAGAAATGAAGTAAAACAAAATTAATTAATTAAAACTAGTTGCATAAAATGGTCCCATGATGAAAAAAAGGTTCTCTATATGAAGCACCTTACAGGACCCTTTCTTTTAAAACAGTGTGGGATTGAGGAGGCTATGGATGGATGAAAATGGATAGATAGATAGATAGATAGATAGATAGATAGATAGATAGATAGATAGATAGATAGATAGATAGATAGATAGATAGATAGATAGATAGATAGATAGATAGATAGATAGATACTAAATGCTACTAATAAAACTAGACACACCCTAATTTTCATAACTGAGGCACAGACAAATTGAAATATCATGGAAATTTTTTTTTTGCATAAATAAATAAAGCACAGCGACTCAAATGTTTGTTTGAAACTATGAAATGTCACATAAATAAATTACTTCCCCATAAAGCTACTTTCACGCTAATTAAAAATGTAGTAAAGTTAGTGGAATCCCTAATATAATCATTCATTACTAAAGTTAGTTACTTCCCAACAGGTTTTGTATTCTCTATGACCCTAAATAAGTCACCCTCCCTGCTAAAGAGACTAGCTTAGACCAGTGTAAATTCATATGCTGGTCAAGACTTGTTTATCATATTTAGTGCTGCATTGGTGCTGGTCTAAATATTAGCAGCAAAACTTCAACCACTTTCTGGTTGACCAAGGAAAGTAATTCTTGCTGGTTAAGACCAGTTAAGAATGGTGTCCAGAATGCAGATCACAACATATGCTGGTGACCGAGCTGATCTTTTAACCCAGGTAATTCTACAGAAATCCCAGACAATGTGGATCTCACAAGAGATAATGAAGACTGCAATTCATTCCATAACTAGATAAGAACAGTAACTAGTAGCAACCCAGACCACACAACAGCAGACTTTACATTAGCGTTCCTCACCTCAATCTCCTCATAGCTGCTGGGAAACTTCCTCTCCTCAAAGATGGTAATGTGATGTCTGATCCATTGGTATAGAACGGTGATCAGCTCGTAGTATTCCTGCCAGCGCAGCTCCAGCTCCTGCAAGCGGGAGGAAAAACACACGGGAACTGTTCAGGGGAGAACAGGAACGCTCTTTTGCCCCTGTGCTAAGTCAATTATCACATTCACTCAATTAGGAGTCGACAAGCGTAGCCTTGTCTGATAGCAGCAGCATATGAAGGGAGGGAGGAATCAAAGGAGCAAAATAGCTGATCCTGATAGGTTGATTGATAGTCTGTGACACAGCTCACACCGATCATTTAATCCTCTTCCTCATGATAGATTCTGATGGTGTGAAGGAGGAATCAAATAAATTGCATTTGACAGCAACTGGATCCAAATCCAGATAACACAAAGTCTATTACCTCTTGAAGTTTACAGAATATTTCCTAAACCTTCTATCTATATTAATGGCCAGTACACATTGTACAATTTTGGGCTGTCCCAGACAAAAGATGACCATTCGCGGCGATTTCTGTAGGCGTGGCTCGTAAACGGTGGTCCTACGTCGTACAGTGAGAGAGGTTCAAAGATGACCCAAAGATAGCACTGCTACTTGGGTGGAGTGATTTGCACCTGAGAAGCCCCGTGGTGAGGAGCAGAGTTGGAGTAAATCACTCCGCCCAAGTAGCAGTGCTTCGCCTTCTGAGAATATAGTTCCCAGTATGTATATGGTTAGAAGATGGCTGTGTCTCATGTGACCTTGTTATTTGTACACGCTGTGACTATACAAATCACAATGTGGCGTTATTTTGTCACTTATTGGGAACAGTATGCTAGCTGGAGCCATTTACCGCCAGTCTTTGTGCTAAGCTAGGCTAGCGGTGGGTGCGTCACACAGAGTTACGGCACACGGAGATGAAAAGGGTATGTATGGACTTATCTAACTCTGGGGGATACGGTGAATAAGCTAAAGTCCCAAAAAGTTGGCGTGTTCCTTTAAAACTAAAGGTTGACATCTGGTTCCACCAAGAACCTTTAACATCCATGGAACCTTACCATTGCACAAAAGGTTCTTTATAGTGGAAAAGGGTTTTTTCGATTTTTTTTTTTAAGTTCTTCACACTAAGAAAAAATGGTTCTTTTCATCTGATCACTGAAAGATTCATACAATATAATATAATTGTTATAAAATATAATAATCATACAATTACGGTTATTCTATGGCATTGCTGTGAAAACAAAGACACAAGACTTGGAATATAGTGATGTGGACAGTTTTTGGAGAACCTCTCGTCATGCTGATGCTATTTAGCAGTAGCGTGGGAATGGGCAAGGGCAGGAAGCCTTAAGAAACCTCATTCATAAAAATGCATCATTAGTTTTATTAGATTTAGTTTGACTGCATATTAACTGGACTATGTGCTGACAGCCTATGTCTGGAACTGGTTTGTTAAGCGGCAATTACGTCATTTTAAAATGATGAGGGAAAAACTCACTTTGGCTTTGCCGCCGTCCTGGACGTCTGGAACTCGTGGCATGGCGTCATACAGGGAGGACACATAGGTGATTATGGACTTCTCATCAGGATGAGGCACATCCACATCTGCAATGAAAAGTATTGTAGATCAGTTAGAATTCATTGTTTCATTCGGTGTGTGACATGAAAATGTGTGATTGTTTGTGTGTCATTTGTTTAAGCAGACTGTAGTATTTCTCTATTGTGACCGGGACTTGATTTTGTCCATCAGGAATTGATTAGGCCGTTTGATTATGTCGTTTAGAGGGGGAGATAATGAGGGATTCTTTTTTAAATAAGGATGTGCGTAGATAAATTATTTGTAATGAACAATGCAATATTCCATAAAAAAGTCAAAGGGTTCACAAACTTTTGACACTTCTCAAGGTTTTCAAATGTCAAAGGTCATGGGATCCTAAACTCAAAGAAAGATCAACCCATGGTGTTGTGGGATTGAACAAAGGTTATTTTCGTAAACGAAAATGGACTAAAACTATTGGTAAAAAAAAACATTTTCATAAACTGAAACTTTCAAAATAGATGAAAAACTAAAATGAAACGAAACAAACAACAGTTACTGAAAAACGAACTGAAATAAAATACTAATTAGCAAATATAAATAATCATGTTCGTAATTAATAAGCTCTTATCCTGTGGCTGTTTAGGGAAATACCAGTAGATGGCGCTTCATGCGTGTGAGCTGAAGCATAGGGTTGGGCGATTAAGTCCTAAGCGGCTACTAATTCACTCGGACAATGGAATGAGCTTTAAAGTTGAGCGCTGCGTTTTTAGAATGTTGCTTCATGCGCGAGACGCGGGTGCGACAGCCAAACACGCCCGTCAAAAGCATGTTTACATAGAAAACAATTGAAAAGCAGTGCAACGCGAAAACCTGTAAAGAACTACTACTGTATGTTCGAGATTTAATGTTTGCATGATGGTGACAGGCTGAAAAGTGCTGTTATTGTCTTTGTTTTTACAAAATATCATTAATATCACTATCCATGTGGACACATTTCTCCACAACTACACACACACACACGCAGCATTTACACTTCATTATCTAATCACACTGGCTTGAAATGACTTGAACTGTTTCTAGATTTACCAGTAGTTTCACTGATACATTGTAGATCTGGAAAAAAAAAGTAAACTAGGCATGTTTAACAAGAAGTATGAATGAATAATTTGTAACTTTTTTTAATACTTTAAAGTTGCATTTGTTTGGTTATTTTTCATTCTCAAACAATGATTTTATTTGTATTATTAAGTGGTTAGCACAAGCGTTAACTTTAAACTGTGCAAACATTAAAAGCTGAAATTAAATGTTTAGCTTTGGTCCATACGGGAAGTGTTCTGTTAACTCTGCAAAACTATAATTACTAACTATAAAACTAAAACTGAAACTAAATATACAAAAACATAGAAATAGAAATAGAAAATAGACTAAAAATAGAACTAAAACTAACAAAACCATTAATGAAAATAGCTAAAACTAAATTGAAATGTAGGCTATAGGAAAAATTTTAAACCAATATTACAATTAAAACTAATTAAAAAATGCAAACCTATATTGAATACACTTGATCAGGATTTAGCTTCAAGACTGGGCATTAATTTCTAATAACTTTCTTCAATACCAGGTTATACCACTTGATTTGACATTACCTTCTGGGTCAAGCAGTCGTGTGACCCCAAGTTTTTGCTCCGCCACTGAAAATGCCTGTTCCAGGTTCTCCAGGTTGGATAGGTGGTATACTTTCGACATGTCGATAAGCCTGGGCCTGGTGAAATGAAGAGGAACAAGTGTGAAATAAATGCAGCAGAAAAAGTTTAGAGGACCTATTATGCTCTTTTACAAAGTCTTGATTTTGTTTTTGGGGTCTGCTAGTAGGTTTTCATGTTTGAATATTCAAAAATACATTATTTTTCACATATTTGGTATTATTGCAGCACCACTCTTCGCAGTCTGTCAGTAATACTGTTTAGTTCCTGTTTCTATGAAGCCCCGCCTTCTGAAAAGCACAATGTGCTCTGATTGGTCGGCTGGACCAGTGTGTTGGGATTGTTCAACCGATTTGAGCGTGTTTCGGAAATTTCCATCATCACGACTTTCACACACTACTAACTAACTCAAACAGGCCCCGGCCCTTTTTTGCGTATGCCTTTGATGGGAATTATTTAAATGAGGAACATTGTGTTCCTTCCCGGAAGAAAACTCAAGACTTGCAATCCAATACAGTTTTTTTTTTTAACATTTTACACTAAGGTCCCATTAGTTACAGTAAGTTAATGCATTAACTAACTAACTAACAATGAACAATACATTTGTTACAATATTTATTTTTGTTTGCATTTATTAACTGTTCATTGTTATTTCATGTTAGCTTAGGTCCATTAAATAATAGTCCCAGATACAAGATTTGATTTACTGTATTATTAAAAGTTGTAATTAATATTAATTAAGATTAAGTGTTACCAAATATTATACCAGAATGATAACATGATAACATTTTGGAGTTAGTTGATTTGAAGTCATAAATAAGTCATAAATAGTAGAATAAATACTAGGCTCAGAGCACAGGTAATGTGACCACCTGCTCCATAAATCCAAAATAACATCTGTCTCCTGAGGGATGGAGCCATAACTGACATGCCATGAATACCCAGAGATGGGAGTGGCTTGAAACAACAGAGAGAGAACAAATCTATACACTTACACCAAAAGATTCTTAAAACATTAAAACCTTTCGTTTCTACACCATTAATCTATAGAGAGCCAGAAATGAAGCAAGCACCCGGTCATCTGTGTGGCATGTATGGTGTAAGGCATGGAATAGGATTCTCCAGTGTGGTAATGAGAGTCTGCCACCGCAGTCCGATCGTCCATCCCGAAGCCTCCGTTGATCTGCCTCAGGTCCCTCTCTGAGCTCCAGTCTGGCTCATATCCCGTCTGAGAGTCCCCGCTGGAGTGAGCGCCTGGACTCTGGGAGCCCCGGCCAGAGTCCAGGGAGCTTTCGGAGGGGATATCCTCGCACAGCATGATCACGCGGTCCTCCGAGTCGCTCGCAGAAGCCACCGTACTGCTGGAGCCGGTCCGACGCTTCTTAAAGGACAGGCGCCTCTTCATGTTCAGCATCATCGTGTCCTCAATGCGTCCACACAATGCAATACCAACGAAATATTTCTCGAATTGTCAAATATCAATAATGAACCCTTCTGGTATTAGTTATTCTTCTTTTTCTCCAATCCATTTGCTCCCAAAGAGCTCCAAAAAAGAAACCAAGCTGAAGTTTGATCGTTGTTGTTTGTCTGCAGGTGGTGCCTGTAAAAGTCTCTTCCCTGTTTCTGAAAGGAGGCAGATCCTACAACTCCAATGGGTGTTCCTGGCTGACAAAAGCATCAAATCCTCCCTGTTCATGTGAGGGTCAGCGGGGCGTACCCAAGCTTTGCAGGTACACGTCCATGTTTCGGGAAAGGTGCCCTGCGGGGAGGCCTGTCTCCGCTCCGACAGGCACCACACCTCACAGCATTTATCGTTTCAACTTTCTCTGTAAAACTGCCTTCATTGTACACTTCTATTAGCACTACTTTCTTATTCAGTCTCGCCCTGCTCTCTTTTGTCCTTGCGTCTGTGTACGGGACACACCCTCATTACAGAAAAACTGTTTTCACTTGGCCTGGATCTGCGTGGCTTTGTTTCCTTTTTTCAAAACACTCTATCATGCATTTCATTGTATTATTGATGTTCATATCGTTCCAAACCACGTGGAACACAAAAGGAAACATTTTCAAGAATGTACATGCTGGTCTTTTCCATACGACGAAACCAGACCATGGGCTGCTAAACTCCACAAAGTACTCCATACATTTAGTGCAACATCAGCCTTCTGATGTCAAATGCTATTTTTGTGTGAGGAACAGACTTAAATTATGTAATTTCCCCCATAGTTCTCAAATCTCATTTCCATTTCCATAAATCTTATCATTATACTGTAGCTTCGAACATCTCTTGTTTAATGGAAAAGAGCAGGTCAGAAATTCGGCATAATATTTTCTTTTGTGTTCATCGGAAGAAAAGTATGTTTAGAAGAATTTTAATATTTATATGTTTGAACTACAAAGACTGATAAAGTGAGGTGGCAGTCGTGTGATTTGACATGTCTTCGCTCAGGGGGTTTATCTTGATGAAAATATGTGCTTCAGGTCAGAACATTTCACTCCTTGGCATCAAGTACAAGTTTGGTCAAGAGTGAAGCTCAATGTTGAGTCAGGAAAGAACCTGATTTACACATTTCTATGTTCCAACATCCAATAGAAGGCTGTCATTTTGAGTATCTATCCAACTTATTCTTAACGTAAAAGCGGGTCATCCGCTTACACTAATTTATGCTAATTTATATTGCAAACTGGCATTTGTTATCATGTTATTTAATTTATTATCATAATGATAAACACACTGATTTGTAGTGCAAATAGTTTTATCATTTACTGCACTTTGTTGTTCTCCTTTTTACTTATAGCGGCTAATGAATCAGTTGCAAAAAGACTGAAGATAAATATTTCAAGAAAATATCAGGAAATCAAGGTAACACTTTATTTTCATGGTCCAGTACTAACTGTAAGTAACTTTGCAACAACGTCAACTAATACTACAAACTCTAACCCTAACAGTCTATTATAGTCTAATAATACTCAAATGAGAGTTAGTTGACATGTAGTTGCAAAGTTACTTATAGTTAGTAGTATGTCTAAAGGGAACTATTGAAATAAAGTGTAAGCTAAAAAGAGAATGAATCACGTGACTATTATTGAACAACTTCAGACTTGGAGCAACTAACTATACAAGCACACATTCCATCTTAATCTTTAGCTTTGGTAAAGAGGCACTTACTCATGTTTGTGTATAACCGCGTTGAAGAGTTTTCCGTCCCTCCAGCTAGTGGTGAAGTTATCGCAGCGGATACCGTGGTATCCCTCCACCATACGCTGAGACCAGAGGAGCAGCTTTTCCTTCGCTGACATATCATCTGACTGACCGTTCACCTGGATATCTGAAATCTACCAGCCCAGAAGAAAATGAGTTTCATGGATTTAGCGACATGCAGCAGCGGTAGCAATATGTTTATTGTGTAATTATCAATAAATAATTAAAGTGGTTGATATCTCACACAGGTATGAAACAAATCTTAGTCATGCAAATGCATTCCCTCTAAATACCATTGACCTCCTAAGACCCTTCTGAGACCCGTCGTCATACTCACTGCATGAACGTGTAGCAAAAACAACCCAGCACATTAAAGGAAATCCAATTACCTTGTGAATTCACAGTCTGAAGTAGCTAAACAACAGTATCTGCCACAAAACAATGAGGAGCTCAAATAGAACTTGAAAGCATACATTTATAAACTAAATATATAGTTAATATATTAACTAGATATGTATTTGCCTGCAAAAAGTCTACATTTCTGGCAACAGTGATGATTCTGTGAATCAGGTTTCAATTAATTAGTTCCAAAACAAACCATTTCGCTAAAATAAAAGTCAATCCAAGGTAGATGCACTGACCCGGAAAAGCTTAGGCCGAAAAGGAAGTAAAAATGGCGTGATTTGCAATGGATGCAGATTAAATGATAAAACAAGAAAAAAGAGGAGAGCCCTTAATTGCTGCAGCCTGGCCTTTGAAAAGAGTCATGTGATCGTGGTTGGGTGTCCGTCTGAGTTGGCGTAATTTTCAACACCGTCGCTTTTTCAATGGCGTACAACTAGCATTGATGGGAATATCCGATCAGTCTACTTACATGGCAGATGCAAATGCTCGTATTCAATTCATATCAGATTTATTTCCACATATGAATGAGGCCTGAAACCGATCAGAGAATATCTGAATCCATGTGCTTTCTTCCTGCTTATACGTTCATTGGTCATATTCTATCTGTGCCACATGGGAGAAAAAAATCTGAATTCACTTGAACTATAAAGTAAATGCGGCCTTAGTTACTCACAAACACTGTTTTAAGGCTAGCATTTTAACACATTATGGTGACCAGATGTCCTACTTACCCTGGGTTTATGAGCTTCCCCTGCCCTAACAATTCATTTAAAAATGTGCTAAAATCTCTAGAAATAACACATGTTTTGTCAATTGTTTGATGTAATCTGCATGATTCTGTTGAGAATCTAGGGAAACTGAATAGAACAAGATGGAGGAGCTGAGGAAGCGAGTTGAAACACAGGCTTAAACTAAAGATATTTGATCTCAATTTGAGGAAATTAACCACATCTCCTAAAGAATCTAGTCCCCCTAATAAAAATGACATAGTATAGACTACATTAAACAATCAATAAATAGTGTTTAATGTCAGGATTGAATATAAACACATGGGAGGTTGGCACCATCTAAAACCCTGGTCATGTGACTCTCTTCTTGGTCAGGCTACCTCCACAAAGAGAAAGCTATTTTAGTTCATGGGGAAGTGGGCAGAAGTCCATACTCCACCCCTACACATAAACCCCTCTGCCTCTTCTGGACAAACCAGAAGTCCTGACAACTTACTTCCTCTATCCAAAGAAATCAGACTCTCTCAAAAGCTGGATGTAGCCAAACAGCATAATCGTCTTATTTGCGTCAGACTCCTGCAGCTGTAACATGACTGTTTTGTTTTTTTAATTGATTGAGGTGGAATAAATCAGGGTGTGATTGTAATTAAACACTGAACAACAGATTCACATAATTAGGTCTAAAAAATTGCCTGGATATTAGATCATGAAATTAGATTAGATCAGAGACTTTCAATTCCTCATGTTGCCCAAGACACTGAACAGATTCATTTACAAAATCTCATTTCCGCATACTAAAACTATTGTGGTCGGATCATATTGGATATATTATAAAACAAGAGAAACTTATTTTATTGCTTGAGGCAGACACTGGTTTGAAGCAAAAAATGATTGACCCCAATGATGTTTGATTGGAAGGTGTACAGTAATTATGACCCAAATGAACTGGTGATTGACCCAGATTCAAGTGATAGGTCAGACTGATTTGGAGCCCAGGAGGAGGAGGTAAATGGTATGGGAACTTAACACTGACAGAAAAGAAGACCTGGAAGTGAAGGATGATGGTCCATATGAGACCCAATGTCAGCTTTGGGTTTCCGTCGGCAATATCATCATTCCTGATATTCACCAGCTTGACCTGTGATTTCCAGAGAAGAACAATAATTCACATTTGAGTTCAAGTTTAATGTGAGAGATTGTCTAACAAAACACCATTGTAAGCATGTTTAAATACTGTCCACCTAAAAATAAACCTTGTATGACTTACTTTTTTTTTCTGTGAAACACTCAATGAGTGATTTATAGCAGAATGTCCAAGCTACTCTTTTCCACACTATGAAAGTTAATCATTACCATGACTGATGATGCACATGTTGGCTTTTTGTAATGCTTTGATGGTCAGTTCTGCTGTGACCAGAATCTGGTCCCATTTAACTTTCACTTTATGTAAGGGCGCAGCTTGGACATTCTGCTAAACATCACCTTTGGCAAGCCACGAAAAAAAGAAAATTCAGGTTTGGAAACAAAAGAGGTTGAGTAAATGAGGACAAAAGTTTAATTTTGGAATAAACTATCATTTCAATTTAGTTTGAAAGATGAGTTTGTCTCGTACCTGTCGGCGTCTGAGGAAATCCAGTGCTATCTGCACATTCTGCAGTTTATGGAATCGCATGCGTCCTCTCTCACGAGGCTGAGGAGACAGACAGAAGCCGGTTAAGACTCATAACACAAAGGATGAGACTGAGGCGTGTCCTTCCGCATCCAAGCTTCTTTTGAAGGTCGAAATGAAGGAAGAGTGAAAAACGTGGAGAACCTTTTTATGAAGCTAATGTATATGGTTGCGGTTTACTTTGATGGCCCACTTCAGGCTAACTTTGCAACTACATGTCAACTAACTCTCATTAGAGTATATTAGTAGACTGTTAGGTTAGTGTTCGGCTAAGTATAATAATCTGACATGTACAGTACTTGCAAAGTTACTTATAGTCAGTAGTATGTCTGTTGGGGGAGCATCAAAATAAAGTGCTAGTATTAGCTACTAATACTCTAATGACTGGTAGTTGACAAAGTGGCAAAGTTACTTATAGTTAGCATAATGTCTAAAGTGGACCATCAAAATAAAGTGTTACCTCATATATGAACACTAAGAAAATCCAAAAGACAAGACCCCATGAAATCAAATCTTTAAGTCCACGTCTGCTAGCATTTATGACATTTAAATGTAAGTGTACTTAAAACTAAATCTGTATTGATGATATACTGTACCATCTTTATCTTCCAGTTCAACATAAACAATACCAACTTTGATATGCCCTGCACCAACTTTCAATTTCAGTAGGAAATATATCAACACAGATAACTGAAAAACTGCAAGTCATTTCATGGGGTCTTCAGGACTACAGTATATGACAGAAGTGATGGTCATGTGACTTCAGGGATGTAGTGTGGTTTACTATTGTGGATGAATGCTAAAAATGCTTGTCTTATATAGAAAACAACCCAAAACATCTTTACCATCTGACTCACCATCTGACACACCCTTTTATGCAAACATCGTTTTATGACCTGAACACCTTAAACTAGCTTTAAACTGTAGTCCAGAATGTAAATATGTCTTGCACAAACGTTTTGTTCAGCACTAATGATCAGTTATAGGCATTTTGCTAATAGTCAGGGTAGTTACTTAGATATAATTTTCTATTTCAATCACACATCCAAACTATGACGAGGTTCAGAGAGATGATGTCATAAAGAGAAACAGCCTCAGTCATGCGCAAGTGGAATTGAAAAAGGGCAACTATAATGTTATTCCTACCAGTGAAACTTCAAAATAAAAGTCCCTCAGATTAAAAGAAAAAACATGCTTTATTAAGACGCAATGTTTTTTCCCAAAACAGATCTTAAATCTTTCAAATCTTTTTATTTACAATTCTTAATGAAGTCTTTTAACATTTAGCTCTTTATTTTAATCAGTTGAGAAACTTAGCATTGACAAACATAGCTTGAAACCTCAAAGGAAGCAAAATGAAAACATGACTACAACAAGACTGGCGGAAGTGACATCATGCGCAAGCCAGCCACAGTGAGTGACCCATGCCAATGAAGCATCTACATCACTCACCAACCGTACGCTCCGCACAACGTCCCTCTCCCTCGTCTTGACCCAGCAAGAGAAGTGCAAAGAGAGCAGACAGAGGTCAAAGGGCAAAAGTCAGCAAAGAGATGGTGGGTCAGTGTCATAGGAAGATAGAATGATAGGCAGAGAAAGAGTCAAAGAGGAGCCACACAGAAAAGAAAATAAAAGAAAAGAAAAGCCAGAGAGTGAAGTTAATGTCTTAGCTAAAGCCAAGAACTTAAGCAGTATGATGGGATGATGTCAAGATTTTGAATCTGAACCCAGTGTTTTGGATGTGATTCAACATAACATCTTTCGAATTTGAAGACGTATTCCAAGGCATCACCCATAAATATGGCGGGGTGTTCAGGTCTTCCTTGACCTGGAGGTCTGGATCAGGACTTTGGATTTGTTTGAAGGCTGAGGGCAAGGTTGGATGTTTGAAGGTGGGAAGGTTGGAAACTGAATGGGAGAAGTGATGGGTTTTCTCTTGTTTGGCTGTGCTGCATTAGCAGAAGCATAGACCCTACATAGGTCCTGTCCCAAATGGCACACTTCATGTGCACTTGCGGTCTTGTGGGTTTACAGTGGCTATAAGACCGTAGGGCAGGGTTTCACAAATCCAGGCCACTGTCCTGCAGAGTTTAGATCAAACCACCTATCTGCAGTTTTCTAGTAACTTGACTACGTTGTTCAAGTGTGTTTGATTAGGGTTGAAACTAAACTCTGCAGGGCAGTGGCCCTCCAGGGTGTCTCATTTGTCATTTTCGGTTCCCCTTTGCAGCAGATACGCTCCCTCTAAGTGCACTTTCACCGAGCCTGCACTGGAGCGAGCGCCGCAGCAGACTTCTACCCGACAGTCAAACCGGCGTACTGTCACACAAGTGTGGACTCGGAGGAAGACTGCGAGGGCTTAGGGTTCCAATTGGGACAGGGCTATAGAAATCAGTGCAAGACAATCTGTAACACTCACCAGCGTCTCCCCGGAGAGGACCTCCAGAAGGGAGATCAGGTTGTGTCCATCTCGGAGATCTTCGTACAGGTCATTCACATGACGCTGAGTCTGAGGATGGAAAAAAAGCAAAGATGGTTTTATGAGTATCGCATTAAAAATCACATCACCCCTGCAGTAAGAAAACAGCTTAGAAAAGATTCTAAAAATGTTATTGCTCATGCAATCCCAGTTCTGACTGCCTTCATAAAGCTGAAACAAACACCACATACCAAAAACAGGTTACTGCGTGATTGAGTTGAGCAATGAAATTAGCTCCAGGTTCGCGCTTAATTGGTTTAGGGGACAAAAATCACGCACCTAGAATTTGCCCTTTTTTGGTCATTTTGTTGACAAAATTGTCATTATTTATCCTTCCTCATGAGCTGCTGCTTCTTTTTTTCATTCAAGGAAAGTATATGGTGATGCCAATCTTCAAAAATACAACAGTCACATATATTCCAATTCACTTACAAAATTGTTGTGGTACTTTTTTGTCCTTTTTGGAGCTTGGCAGTATAAATCCCAATCCACTTTTATAATACACAACTGCTGAACACAAAAGAAGATACAGTATATTGAAAAATATGCGTAACCAAAGAGTTGATGGGACCCATTGACTTCCATACTAGTTAAAAAAAAAAAAAAATACAAAGTCAATGTCAACTGTTTGGTTACTGACATTCTTCACTCTATCTTCTTTTGTGTTCAGCAGAAGAAAGAATCTCATACATGTTTGGAACAACTTGAGGGCGAGTAAATGATGATCCTTTTCGGGTGAACAATCCCTTTAAGATGGGCAGCAACTTCTAATTGCAAGCATGTATGTCTCTTGTTAAAAGGATAAAAACAACACCGAATTCAAAATTCACGCTTTGCTCAGCAAGTACAGGACGGGGCAATGCATCGCTTCAGGCAGAAGGGCGGCACACCTGCCTCACGTCAAAAAATATCCGACAAATGATTTATTGAGGGACAGTGTCAATTAAATTCTGAAGCTTTTTTCTTTGTTTGTTTTTAAATCAAGCAAGTCATACATACATACAGATGCTGTATAAAACCTCACTAGGTCAGATCTTCGCTTGCATGATAAAAAAAACCATACAGAACTTTTTTCTTTGGCTGAAATGAGAGATTGGGCTTCCTCAGGTATTTCTCATGCAGCTCAACCCAACATGCACTGCTGCAAAACACTGAACTCTCTGCGGGAATTAAGGAACAGCTCACGGAAAACTGACAATCCTGTGATTATTTATTCACCCTCACATTGTTGCAATCCCGCTCCAAACTAATAAAAAAACATTTTTTTTATACATTGACAATTAAATATGTCAAGCTCCAGTGTAAGGAAGAAAGTTCAAATATGTGGAATGGAAAATGAGATTTGAGATTTTTGAGTTTTCGATGACAGGATTTTGGAATTAACTATTCATTTTACTAGCATTATACAGCAAAGCCTATCTTCAGCACTATTTCAAAAGTTAGTAACAATTGCTTTCAAAGAACAAAATCCAAATCAAAGTACAATGACAAATTGGCGTAACGAGGCAGGCTTTGGATTTCTTTTGCTGTACTGCATGAGACTAAAATCTTTTCAAGCTCTATAAGTGTAAGCGGTAATCTTCATTCTTCATGAGACCCCAGGTCCAGAGCCTTAAGGAGGACAGAAATACTGTACATGCATGTGAGAGAGCAAGGCCTGCTGGGACACGCTGACAGATGGACCTACCTCAGCTCTCGAGTGCTGGATGAGTGAATGGAGCAGGAGAGGAAAAGAGGAAGGATGCGATGATGATGAGGAGCAGAGTAGAAGGCAGAGAGAGTGAGAGTTGATTAGAAATGGAAGAAAGAAGTGAAGGTTGAAAATGAAGGACAACATTAAGATTAATATGATTTAAAGGCTGATGCTGAAACTTAAAAACAGCTCATAATGGAGTCATTCAGCCAAAACTGAAAATTTACTGTACTCTACTTTCTCCTTTCAAAACCTATATGATTCATGTTTGATTAAATTTAGACAAACTGAATGATAGAACTATAGATAGAATGACAAAACGACAGACAGACAGACAGATAGATAGATAGATAGATAGATAGATAGATAGATAGATAGATAGATAGATAGATAGATAGATAGATAGATAGATAGATAGATAGATAGATAGATAGATAGATAGATGTCATACTGAGCCACTAGAGGTCTCTGTTGATGTCAGTCTATATTACCCAACATGTCCACTAGCAGAAGCTCACACAAATAATAAGATAAAATGTATTATATCAAAGTCTGTGTTAAATTCATACATTGGAAAATCACCAACAACAACAGGGTGTATAATACAGTGATAAGTCTCGTTTGTACTGTCTATCCCCATTATTCGGCCCATCTTTCCCTCACACATACTCAGCTCAGTCAGCACAAAGCAATAAGAGCTACAGAACAGCTGATGACAAACAAACTGAGCAATCAGTGTTCGTCAAGGTCAAACTCAAACATTCAGTCAGCAAATATAAACGTGTCGGTGTAGAACACAGTTTGACTCGTAAAATAAGATTATATTTGATGGTACAGTATAAAGAGTGAAAACAAGGCAGACTTAATCTTTCTGTTAAATATGAATTATTTAAATATTTTGTACAATGCTGCCAAGTAAAATGACAGGATTATGTAGGCGTGCTCTGGACGCACATCATAAAAACACTTGAGTTACATGTAGAGAATTAATTACAAGTGTGTATATAATTATTGTAAACATACATAATAAAACTATTATTTAATTTTAGAAACGTGGCCAAAACACCAAAATCAATAATGAAAGCATTATCAAAAATAATATTACACAATGACAGCTATTACTACCCAGATTGGAGCAGATTTGACTAAATTAGCCTTTAAGAGTTGTGAGGGAAAACCATGTTTTCATTCAAATGGGATCAAAATGATAAATGTACCTGTCCTCCTCAGAGAAACCAGTCCCATCTGAGTAAGGCTTTTGTTTAATCACAGATGAAGGGTTTACATCTGTGCAGCACATGTGCTACTGTTGGCCTGCCTGACGAGTGTTTATACCCTGAACATGATATGCCAGTTGCTAAATGAATCCAGATGTTCTTGACATGCAGGTTTGTCTTATATCTCAAACTCTTTTGTTTTGAAGTGGTCTCTTTTTTTCATCACCTACAGTGAATAAATAGGCTTGACTGATTTGTAAGAGTGCCAATAACCTCCATTCTTGTCCAGTCTTACATACTCATTATCTTTTGTTTGGCTTTTCAAGTTCACCACTTTTCAGCTTAAGTACAAGACATTTTAGACCAGATTTATAACCCGTGTGAACAAGATATGCTTCTCTGCAAATATCTGTATAGACTGAACACGTAATACACATGCGCATGACGTCACCGTTTCCACAAATTTGTGTTTTTGTAGTTTTACACAGAGACGATAACTTGCACTTTGAAACCCGTTTTTAAAAGTTTGCGTTTTCAGGCTCCCAAAACGAACGGCCAAAACCTTAGTAAATCACCTTGCGTGATTCATTTAAATACTCTCTTCCCATAAAGTTTGTGTCTGAAAGGGAAATATCCCAGCCTTTTCAGAGCAAATTTTTCACCGCGTGTCTTTAGTAAATCCTGACAGTTATTTGTAATGCCAAAAGAGGGTTTGTGTTGGAGCTGTTAGTAAATCTGGCCCTAAACCGCAGCTCACTTCAGGAGGACTGAATCTTTGTATGATACTTGAATTGTATTGTAAATTGCATTGGATTTGTAAGTTAAAGTGATTAGTTATTCTAATCAAGCTTTACCAAATCTTAACAGTAAAAATAAACATAAATGTACCTTTATCAAGTGTTTGTTCACCCATTTTGTGAAAGTCTTCTTCTGCACTCTGTCCCGTTCATCTGCAAAAGATAAAGAAAAAAGAACATTTAACACACTTCAGCAGTAACAGAGTAAATGCCTGGATCGGAAAGGATTTACAGCAAGTGTGTCCTTTTATTAATGTTAAAATACTGTAGATTTTTAGAATACTAAATCTAGTATGGATTCAACATCAAATTTCAACCTTAAAAAACCAGAGACCACTGTCTCTGTCTCTGTTGGTTTGAGTATCACGACCACACCAAAACATTGATGCACTGAATGTCCCAAACACAAATGGAAGTTGCAATAGTATTTTCTTCCTTATTGTGACATGTATCTGAGTGAAAAAGCTTCTTAAACAAGAACAAATATAGGGCGGGACTTGATTTTGTCCGTTGGGAATTGAATAGATGGTTGTGGTTTGCATGTGAGTGAGAGGCCCTCACGCCAGTGAACACACCATCAGAGAGGAGAAGAGATGTTGATGCAGGAGGGACAGGAACGTATTCTGATTAAAGATTACGAGCCCATGAATTTAATAAAGTAATAATGTGCACGGATACATAAATACTGCAATATTCAATAAAAAAAATAAGAACTGTCAATTTTGATTTCATGGTGACTTTAAAACAGTTGAACTGCACGTGAAGAGAGAAGTGGATCAGATAAAATCTCAATATCAGAATGATTTCAAATCAGTTCTTTGAGAAGTAATGCCTCACATCTCCTACACACTATTTAAACAGCACCTCACAGACACAGCCATGTGAGTAAGGTGATCTCTGGGTAAAGATGGGGAGTAATGACTGCAGGAGGAGTCTAGACTGATCCATTGTCACGCAAAGACGGAGCACAGGTTCGGAGAGAAGAACATGTATTGTATTTAAGACCTCAGGCTGGGAAATTTTAGCATGACGGTAGAATAGCTTTAATCTTCAGTGTGCGTCACCACAGACACAGGCACACCTACAGCCTGCAGAATCATGTTCCTTCAGCAGCATTAAACACAAGAGAACATGATCCGTACTGCTGTCTCACACAAATGACCAACACAGGCATCCGTCATCATTACTGGAGAACATTACTGCATTTTAAAATGACATGCTCACATTTACGGTTAAAGTTAGTGTGTTACTTGGTAAAGTTAGTCACACATTAGGTGGCCTAAAACATATAATAGTAGCACTTTATTGTACAGTACGTGTACTTACATTGTACTTACCTAAGTACTGGTAATATAAGGCAACTACATGGGCTAAGGTAAGGTTTAGGGTTAGTATGCTACCTAGTTATAACAGCTATTATAATTACTATAAGTAGTACATGTAAATAAATAGTGTATATAATATATAATTATTATATACTTTACATGTTGGTGCATCTTAATTACATTTAAAGTACTTTGCATTTGTAGTAACACTGACTTTACCTCTTATTGTCACGGTAGACGTATTCTCTGTTCCTTTTAGTCTCGTGTTTATGTTGTTGTGTGAGCGCGTGTGTAGTGGGTGTGTGTATGACATCACCTGATCCGCTCCAGCTGATCATCATCACTTCACCAGCTGCAAGCAATTCACCCTTCTATAAATACTCACCGTTGTTGTATCATCCTTGTCAGATCGTTTGTTGATGTCCTCCGTGTTGGTGTTCCGGTGTCCGTTCCTGCCTTGTGTTCCTGTTCCCGTTCTTCGTGGATTTTGTCGTCTTCTCACCGTCACCGTCACAGCACTTCATCACGGATCCTGACCATCTTGTCCCTGCGTCACCCATCTCACATCAGCTTGTACTGTTGACTGTGTTGCCGTAATAAATACTTGCACTTGCTTCCTGTCTCATCTAGTCATTATGACAGAACGATCTGACCAAGAAATGGAAGCAGCGAGCGCGTCTTCTGGAGCATTGGAAGAGTTCATTCATCACAGTATCCGAAGAATGGATTCGCAACAACAAGAGATCGGCGACACGGGTCGCGCAGTGCAAGCCCTGGTGACGCAGGTGTCCGAGCTCACCCAGCAGATCCATCGCCTACAGATTCCCGCTGCGCCGCCCACACCGGCTGTTCCCCCCGCAACACCTGCAAGACCTTCCCAGTCCGAGCCTCGTCTACCCACACCGGAGACCTATTCAGGTGAACCAGCCTTTTGTAGAGCATTCTTGACGCGTTGTTCTATGCACTTTGCTCTTCAACCACAGACTTTCAGTACGGAACAGGCCAAAGTGGCGTTCGTTATCACCTTGCTGACTGGGAAGGCTGCACTCTGGGGAACGGCGGTGTGGGAGAATCAACATCCATGCTGCGCCTCGTTCCAGACCCTCTCCGCCGAGATGAAGAAGGTCTTTGACCCAGCGCTTTCGGGGAGAGAAGCTGCCAGGACATTGGCGGATCTTCGTCAAGGTGAAAGATCAGTTTCAGATTTTTCTATCGAATTCCGGACCCTGGCGGCGGAGTGCGGCTGGAACGAGGAGGCGCAGTGGGATATGTTCCTGCATGGGTTGGCTGACCACGTCCAGAAGGAGATCTACGCCTTGGATCTTCCTACCACACTGAACGGGTTGATTGACTTAGCTCTGCGGGTGGACGCTCGGCTATCCAGGATCGAACGCCGAGTCCCGTCCACCCGTACCTTCGGAGGGGTCGACGGTTCAAGATCCAACGGCAGGGACGTGGTCAGCCCAGTCTACGATCCCGAGCCCATGCAGGTGGGTCGAGCTCGGCTTTCCCGGGAGGAGAGGGAGAGGCGGAGGTCCCAGGGCCTTTGCCTATATTGTGGAGGAGCGGGACATTTTTCATACAACTGCCCGGTAAAAGGCCAAGCCCGATAGTAAACTTGAGGCTACTATCGGGTGGGATCTCCGCCAGGAAGACCTCATCAGCTGTTACATCTACCTCCACGCTCCTCCCGGTAAGACTAAGATGGTCAGTCCACCAGCACGACTGTCGAGCACTTCTGGATTCTGGGGCTGAAGGTAATTTTATGGACCACTCATTCGCACAACAGTTACAGATTCCCCTCAAACCTCTCACTCACAGAATTGCAGTTCACGCTCTAAATGGACAGACACTTCCCACCATTTCACTATCCACTGAAGAATTAACCCTCATCACTTCTGGTAACCACTCTGAGACTATTTCATTCTACATCATGGATTCACCTCTGGCACCCGTCGTCCTCGGACATCCCTGGCTCATTCAACACAACCCTCGAGTGGACTGGCATCATAGAGTCGTGCTGGAGTGGAGCAAGGAATGTCATAAGTCTTGTCTCGTGTCTGCTTGTTCGTCTGTGCCTGTTTCTGTTTTTCAGGAGGAAACAGGGGATTTGTCTAACGTGCCCGCAGAGTATCTGGACCTGAAGGAAGTGTTCAGTAAGTCTCGTGCTGCTTCTCTTCCTCCGCATCGTCCCTATGACTGTGCGATAGATCTACTGCCAGGTAAGTCTCCGCCTAAGGGCAAGTTATATTCACTCTCTATTCCGGAGAGGGAGGCTATGGAGAAATACATTTCTGATTCTCTAGCAACCAAGTTCATTCGCCCTTCCTCTTCTCCAGCGGGGGCGGGGTTCTTTTTTGTGGGGAAGAAGGACGGTTCTCTGCGACCTTGTATTGACTACCGGGGGTTGAATAACATCACGGTAAAGAATACTTATCCTTTGCCGTTGATGTCTTCAGCCTTCGAGAGGTTGCAGGGAGCGTCCATCTTCACTAAATTGGACTTGCGTAACGCTTATCATTTGGTTCGCATTAGGGAGGGGGATGAGTGGAAAACTGCCTTTAACACCCCCAGGGGGCACTTTGAATATTTGGTCATGCCCTTCGGGCTGTCCAACTCCCCGGCAGTTTTCCAAGCACTGGTCAATGATGTGTTGCGAGATATGATCGATCAGTTCATATATGTCTACCTGGACGACATATTGATTTTTTCTTCTTCTCTCCAGGAACATGTGCAACACGTCCGACGAGTGCTTCTGAGGTTGCTAGAGAATGGGCTTTTTGTCAAGGCGGAGAAATGCGAATTCCATGCACAGTCAGTTCCTTTCCTTGGGTACATCGTGTCGTCTGAGGGGATGCGGATGGACCCTGAGAAGATCAAGGCTGTGGTAGATTGGCCAAGCCCGGATTCTCGCAAGGCCCTGCAGAGGTTCCTGGGGTTCGCCAACTTCTATCGGCGTTTTATTCGCAATTTCAGCCAACTAGTCGCACCTCTGACCGCCTTGACCTCCCCCAGAACGACGTTCAGGTGGTCTAACACAGCTGAGGCTGTGTTTACCAAACTGAAAGGCCGCTTTGTTTCAGCCCCCATTCTTGTCGCCCCTGATCCATCACGTCAGTTCGTGGTGGAGGTCGACGCGTCAGAGGTGGGAGTAGGTGCAGTGTTGTCCCAACGCTCCCCTGTAGACGACAAGGTGCATCCATGCGCGTTTTTTTCTCATCGGTTGTCCCCGGCAGAACGTAATTACGACATTGGCAACAGAGAGTTGTTGGCAGTTAAGCTAGCGTTGGAGGAATGGCGCCACTGGTTAGAAGGGTCAGGGGTACCTTTTATCGTCTGGACTGATCACAAGAATTTAGAGTATATTCGCACTGCTAAAAGACTGAACTCCAGGCAGGCTCGGTGGGCACTTTTTTTCGGTCGTTTCGATTTTTCTATTTCGTACCGCCCGGGTTCTAAGAACATCAAACCCGACTCTCTATCTCGCATATTTGATTTTTCCGCACGCCCGACTACTCCCGAGTGCATTTTGCCCGAAACTCTAGTCGTTTCCACACTCTCATGGGAGATCGAATCGAGGGTCCAGAGGGCCTTAGAAGGGGTAACGCCTCCGCCCGGGTGTCCACCGAGCCGCTTATTCGTGCCGGAGGGATTACGGTCCGACGTTATCCAGTGGGGTCATGGTTCCAACGTGGCGTGCCATCCAGGAGTTAATCGGACTAGTTTTTTAGTCAAGCAACGATTCTGGTGGCCACGTATGGCTCGCGACATTCACGATTTTGTCTTGGCTTGCTCGGTTTGTGCCACTGGTAAGACTTCCAATCGACCTCCTGATGGGTTACTTCAACCGCTGTCGGTTCCTTCGAGACCCTGGTCCCATATCGCTCTAGATTTCATTACCGCCCTCCCACCCTCTCAAGGGAACACGGTCGTTTTGACTGTGGTGGACCGGTTCTCGAAGGCAGCCCATTTTGTCCCCTTACCCAAATTACCCTCAGCTAAGGAGACAGCGGTAGCCGTCGTAGACCACGTCTTTCGCTTACATGGCCTCCCGATTGACGTGGTCTCTGACAGGGGACCCCAGTTTGTGTCCAAATTTTGGCGAGAATTTTGTAGATTACTGGGGGCGACGGTTAGTCTGTCCTCAGGGTTTCATCCCCAGAGCAATGGTCAGACCGAGAGAGCCAACCAAGATTTGGAAAGGGTGTTGCGATGTTTGGTGTCCAAGAATCCTTCCTCATGGAGCCAGCAACTCTCTATGGTGGAGTACGCTCACAACACGTTGCCAGTGTCGGCCACGGGCCTTTCTCCTTTTGAGTGTAGTGTAGGTTACCAGCCACCTATTTTTCCCAGTCTGGAATCCGAGGTTGCGGTTCCCTCCGCTCACGCCTTTGTCCAGAGGTGTCATCGTACTTGGACTAGAGCCCGTGAGACTCTACTCCAAGTGGGAGAGCGCACCAAGGCCAAGGCCGATCGCCACAGGTCGAAGCCTCCCGTATACGTCGTGGGTCAAAAAGTGTGGCTTTCTACTAAGAACATTCCTTTGCGTACCGTCTCTAATAAGCTTGCACCTAAATTTATTGGCCCGTTTACTGTCACCAAGATCATTAGTCCGGTGGCAGTCCGCCTCAAATTGCCTCCCGCGTACAGGAGGATTCATCCCGCCTTCCATGTGTCTAAAATTAAACCAGTGTTTCGTTCTCACATTAATCCGCCTGTCCCGGTTCCTCCTCCACCGCGACTCGTAGATGGGGAGACCACTTATTCGGTTAATCGTATTCTGGACTCTAGGCGGAGGGGACGCGGATTTCAGTACTTGGTGGACTGGGAAGGTTACGGTCCGGAGGAGAGAAGTTGGGTACCTGCTAGAGACATCCTGGATCACTCCCTTATCGATGATTTCAATCGACAGGTAGGGGGGCCTGGGAACGCCAGGAGGCGTTCTTAGGAGGAGGGGTACTGTCACGGTAGACGTATTCTCTGTTCCTTTTAGTCTCGTGTTTATGTTGTTGTGTGAGCGCGTGTGTAGTGGGTGTGTGTATGACATCACCTGATCCGCTCCAGCTGATCATCATCACTTCACCAGCTGCAAGCAATTCACCCTTCTATAAATACTCACCGTTGTTGTATCATCCTTGTCAGATCGTTTGTTGATGTCCTCCGTGTTGGTGTTCCGGTGTCCGTTCCTGCCTTGTGTTCCTGTTCCCGTTCTTCGTGGATTTTGTCGTCTTCTCACCGTCACCGTCACAGCACTTCATCACGGATCCTGACCATCTTGTCCCTGCGTCACCCATCTCACATCAGCTTGTACTGTTGACTGTGTTGCCGTAATAAATACTTGCACTTGCTTCCTGTCTCATCTAGTCATTATGACACTTATAACCATAACCCAACCCTTAACCTCTAACCGCTATGATCCTAACCCTACATTTCCATCTAAACCTAACCGTACCTCAAACTCATTAGCAGTAAATGTGGAAACAACATGTATTTGCACAGTAAATCCATATTACATGCTAATAGATAGATAGTTAAGGCCACCAAATATGAAGTGTGACCGTAGTGTTACTGTAAAAATGCACAAAATGCCATGTATAAGAATAGTCTTTGATATAGTCTTTCGATACACCTCAATCTGGGAGCAAGATCATCTCAGCTACGGTTTCTCTAATGGCATGTATGATTGAGAAGAACACTCTATGGCCCGAAGAGCCCAAACCTGGGCCGATGGACATCACTTCTCATGAGGCGCACAGGACCATCCATATTTTGAATGATGGGGATGATGGATCTTGCTTTGAGGATGCAAGGACTGAAAAACTGTAAGCGATCATTTACCGTGATTTTTCCAATTAAGACATCCTGGAACAACATTCCTGTCCGCAAATATAGTCCTACCCCTAAACCTAACCCTATCCATGAGTTATCCATAAAATCAGAGGGAAATGATGGCGAATAACACTGATGTAGAAGCACCTAACCCTGGCTGTAAGCCTAAACTTGACATAAACCGTAAACTTGTCCCTCAAATCCGATTGAAGATACCTATGGTAGTGCAATGTTTCAAAACAGGATGACAGGATTGTGAGTGTTAAATCTTTCGGATAATACCTAATGTATGTATGATTATTACTAAAACGTGATAAAGGAAATAAAAAATGTGTGGGAAGGTTCCAGCTACCGGGACACTGACAGTTAACAGGATATGAATCACGTATCAAGAAAAGTACAACAGTACATCCCTGAAAACATGATGTTGAGTCGAAGCCCAACACTTCAGTCTAATTACGCTCCAGGGTTCTCGCTCAGTAATTGGAGCAATTTTGTGCAACGGGACAGTTGAATGCATAATACGACATAGGAGTGGAAGATCTTTGCTGGGCAACGGCACGACTCTCCCATCTATTGTTGTGCATTGAGGGAACAGCTGATTCAGACGCTCCCGCAGAACTTCTGTTTCTGCTGGGTGGAGTATGATGAGCATATTATGAAATAATATTACCATGGTGACTATCATGGGCGGAGGCAATAAACCTTGACCTCTAATGCAAGACTTCCCTTTTAGTGTTTGAAGAGTCTTTCTGTGGGCGATGGTATGGATCATTATGACCACCAGTACGGGGTCTTCAACAGACCTTTGAACACCATTCTTTGCCTTGACATGTATAACGTTACAGTGCTAATGTTTAAACCAACGCCCTTGTGATTAAGCCTGTCCTCTGGAATGTGTAAGGAGACAAGAGAATTCACTATATTTTACCTATAAAATTCAAATGTACTCACTTATATTTTATGCAGTGATATGTATACCTATAGTGACAAATGCATTGTCTCGGTTTGCTGATGACATACTGTACTGTGCGAGTCAGGTGATCAGGTGACAGGACAACAGGGAACGCTGTCTCAGATCCAATTAACACATCTTTATACTGCTAAATATATGCCATCTATATAAATATTGACACAATGGCCTTGGTCAGGAGAGACAGTTTCAGGTCTGAAACGCCTGCTGTATGACACTTTTTATTGCACAAATTACTGTCAATGACAAGAACGACTGTAAGCAAGGCACTTGAGCAGATCGCAAACATTATAAGGCAAGTGATAAACCTCAGGCTGTTTACTGCTTTAATAAAACCTTCAGAATTACATAATGAGATCTTCTAATATAATATCAGACTACATTAGTTAATGCAGTATGCATTTGGAAAGCAAATTTTCATAAGGTATTAAGACTTGAGTAATGTTTTGTTTTTTTCTAAAGCGTAATACATTTTTTTAACCCTGTTGGCAAATCGTATAATACTAAATCGTATTTGATTTAGGCATCAGTCATTTCACTTCTCAAAATATCTGTGTTTTAAAACCAAGATGAAAATACTGATGAAGAAGATGATCTTTGCTTCAATGACCATGACGTGCATCTCTAGATAAACGTGTCTAAGATCATACCCTAATCATTTTGTACAACAAAGAAAGGTCTCTTCCCACATGAGCAGGTGTATCAGACAGCCGTCCCGAGTACCTTTCCTGCCGTCCAAGGATTTCAGCATTCCCTGATAATACAAGTCATCCGAGGGGATCCTCTCCCTCCTGTCCCCGTCCAGGCTGTCGGTCGAGTACTCCCTCCGTCTCTGTTGCGTACTCATCTCCTCTACGTCACGCTTACAGCCAAACACACAGTTCTGTCAGCCACAAATCTCTGCTCTTTACAAGCTTCCTCACTTTTCCCAAATAGAACGTTGCAGCAATGTTCCCGTTAAGACTTAAGGTTCCTGTTTAATTTCTGCTGTCCATTTTTCTATCTCCAGTAAATGATGTCAGAAGGCTACAGGTTCTGACTCCTGTGAGACATGGGTGCAGGGCACTTCGGGTTATGTTTGGCTCCGCCTAATCCCTGAATGGTCATGTTTGTGGAGAAGGGGTGGAATCAGGGAAAGTGAGTGGGAAGGTGTGTCTGTCCGCATGCCTCATAGGATCCCACACCCTCTCCAAACAGTCACACTACAGCATCACCATCTCTAAAGAGTAATGCAACAGGAAATGGAGAGTGTGACGAGTTGTGTAACTACCTTAAGTTGAGCACTAAATGAGTGTGTAGAGTCATTATAGGAACAGAAGTTACACAATCACACTCATGCCTACAGATATCACTCCACACACACACACATATATGCGCCTCTTTAATGATTAACCACTGTAACATACCTGTGCGGTGGGGCAAGTATGACTAACTAAGAGTGTGTGCTGCCAATAAGACAGGGTGAGGCTCTGGGATGGGCCGCTCACGTCTACACACGCTTGGAGATTAACATTACTGAATCTGAACCAACCCCAGAAAAATACATAACCAGAGGCTGCAAAATGAACGGAACTAGAAATAAGATGAAAGATCTTTAAAAGAATCATTTCTTGTTTGCATGCCTGTGTGTGTTTATGTGAACATGCTGAACTTGCATGTGCATCCCCAAAGAATGGGTTGATAAGTGTAGAAAGATTAAGATTTACGCAATAGGTGATGAGTAACAGTTTTGTCCATGCGGGAAAAGGGTTCATAAAGATATAAACCAATATCTCAGAAGACGAAGATGAAGATGAGGACGGGGCGTTCATCACGTTCATCATCTCAGCAGACCTGGCCTGACGAAGACCCTTTGGGTCGAAACGAAATCCTTGGCAGCAGAAGTGGCAGTGTGCCGATTCTTGTTTATTTATCATCTGAACAGGCCCACGCCATAAACTTTGAGAAGCTCTGAGGTTTGATAACCTGTTGAGGCTCGCCAGTGAGTCTAACAGCCTGAACTTGACAGAGTTTGCAGGAGGGATTATTTTACGATATATCTGACATATCCTTTAGCTGATGAGGAAGCTGACGCCTTCATTTTATAGACTATGTTTTTTGATACAGAAAAAGGTATGAAGGTGTGGCATACAAATCTACCAACACCTTTAATAGCATTCATAACCTTTTTTATGTTAATATGTAATATTTATTATATACCCATTAAATTGAACAAAAGTGTCTGTAAGGACATTTAAAATGTTACACAAGATTCAAATAAATGCTTTTTTAAAGTAATTTTTTTGTTTTACTTTCTAAATCAATGAATCCTGGAAAAATATCACTGTTTCCAGCACAACTTTTTTCAACATTGATAATAATCAGAAATGTTTCTTGAGCATCAAATCATCATATTAGAATGATTTCTGAAGTATCGTGTGACACTAAAGACTGATGATGCTGGAAATTCAGCTTTGATCACAGGAATAAATTATATTTTAAAATATATTACAATAGAAAACAATTATTTTAAATGGTAATAATATTTCACAATATTACAGTTTTTTTTACTGTATTTCTGATCAAATAAATGCAGCGTTGGTGAGCAGAAGAGACTTTAAAATTATGTTTTCATTAAATTGAATTTGGCTTTTGACATTTTTGTCATAATCTCATGATTATGACAAAAAATTATCAATGTATTATAGATCTACTTATCCATTCACATGTATCATTATTAGACTTACAGTATGTTAATGAGATAAACTGTTACACAGCTAGTATCATTCACAGACCAGCTGATTCATAATCCACACAAACAAATGACACGAGCTGGATGAAAACTGAGATCTGATTGGCTGGTTTAACAGTCAGCACTTCTGAAGAAGACCTAGCCTCAAGATACGAGTTAAAATAAATGGTGTTATACAAATACAACTTTTGAAGTTTTTCAAGAGCTTTGTTTGAGACGTGATTTTCAAAACGTGATATCCTTGAGCACACACACATATTCAGTGTTTCAGATGAACTCACACCTATACGACATAAACAATTGCGAAAACTATGCCTGGTTCTTGGCCAAAGCTACTTTTTTTTTTTTTCAATTGTCAAGTCTACACAAGACCGAACCTTCACACAAGCAGGGAGAAGCAGAAAACATGACTTTCTGAATCAGTATATCAAGTATTCATCTTTTAACCTCACATAAACCTCAGATCTTTCTATGAACCACACGCACGCATGCAAAACGTCTCTGGATCTGGGGTTAGATAAGAAGATGCAGGCAAGAGTCAATGTGACCCAGTCAGAAGAAGACATTTTGTTTGTCAACGGTGGAACTGAAAAGCATTTTCTGGTGCCGTGACCCGGATATTAGATCTCAGAATATTCCCAGAATATCTTTGCCCAGATGATAAGGGTTAAAGATCCGATCTTTAAAGAGGTCTGAAGTGCATATGTGCTATCACACTGTATAAATATTAGTGTGCAACAATATCTATACTGTAAAAAAAAAAAAGATTTTTGCAAGTTGCAAAAATTAGAGTACACTTTTACAAGAAAACACAATTTTAGTCTTGCTACTTCTAAATTTCACATTTAAATGTTACTTGCCATTTCTTTGTTCTGGTTTGTGAAATTTCCCAGCAATTTCTGAGTGAAAAGTTTTTTAAAGTAAATACTACACCATTTTTTTCAGAACATATATTTTGTACAACGGAACAGTGTGATTTAAATAATAAAAAGTTTCACAAACTATGGTGTACTCTGAAAACTTACAGACAGGTGATTTCAGTGTAGATTAAAATAATGTAAATATATAGATTAACAATCTTAAAATTCACTACATTTCTAGTGAAAATCAATGACGCACTGTTTTTGCATGTGATATTTAAAGGGGTTATATGTAAGGATTATCAGTAATAATCACTTTTCATTGCCAATGTGTGAACAACTTGTGACAAAACTTAAAATACAAGACCTTGCCTGACTTGCCTGACCTTTCAACACAAGTTTTTGCCAGGAATATCAAAAGGGCGTAACGGTTACTCGTGCTCCTGAGAGCTTCTGTTCTGTTCAATGATACATGAAACGAATGATATACAATGTTCAGGATAATGCCGAAAGAGCCATTCTGTACTGTATTGTCAATGTGTCATGCAAACAAAAATGATTATTTCAAACTAAAGTCTCATAGCCAGATCTATACCGTCTATAGTCTCAAATATACTTTATAATCACACTTTCATAACAGTGTAATTTGAATTATCCATATCACTGCGATCAGATGCTTTCTTAACTGATGTTTTCTCACCTCTGTCATGTTTGGTGTTTTTATTCTGTTATTGAGAGGAAAGATGCAGCACATATTTACACATCCATCTACATGTCTCTAAACATCTGGATGTTCATTAACAGTATATCACTGTAAAGGTATTTACAACTTCTTTTTACTTCTAAGCAAAGTATAAAAAATAAATAAAAAAAAAACTTCGCTGTGAGTATATCGGAGCCTTGAATTACATTCAGTCTCTTGTACGTTACGTGCGAACGAGCGACAGCACAAGCAATATATTGCTGCTGCAGTTCACATAACGGCCACCGGTGTCACTAATAACAAAGGCTTCTGTATTCTACAAATAGCACATTTAAATAATTCAAAATCCATTTTGGTAGAGGCATAGTTGAGTGTGTACAAAAGCAAAAAGTCATAGACTTAAAGCTGTCTTTAAAGGTAATGAGATTGACTCCTCAACATTCCCGTGTTAGGTGTAACCAAACCACATTAGCCGTGCAAGTGCCTCACAATCCCATCCAGAAGTCTTTCCCTCCAGATCCCTCTTTCCTCCTCCTGCGTGTGAGAGCGTGTACAGGGATGTCTGTCACGCCCAGAGAGAGAGGAATGTGGAATCTGCTTTGATTTCACCCGAATCACAAACACACCCTGTCCTTCCCAACGAGAACAAAATGGACACCTGAGCTCTTTTTTGCCTCTCCATAAGATGCTTTTACTTTTCCTTTACAAGGGTTTTTGTCGATTTACCTTCATTATGTGGCTTTCCATTTGCTCATAATTCCCAGAGCTAAGGAGCATTAATATTACAATTGCAAAACTGCATGGAGCATTAATGTCTGTGCTTATATAAATCCTGGAGTCAAGATCTGATGTGATAGTCAAAACTGGATTTGGGGAAATCTCTGTTTAGCTGGAGATTCAAAACAGAACATCAACAGCAGCTGAGGTCTAAAATAACCTATTAGACCTTCTGCACTAGTTTCAGCCGGAGTGGAAAACAGACGGACCTGCCAAGCTCACTCACAGCCTCTCTTCAAAATGATGACAGGAACTTTAAAAGCGTAATATAAGACACGTATCAAAGTCCTCATGAAATCAAAATTCAGTTTACTTAATGCACATTCCTGGTCTTACTGGTGAACGATTTATCAGCCCAAGTTATATCAAATAATAAGAAATGTTTGTCTTCATATTCTTTAATCATTGTGTAAATAGTAATACTGTCCTCTGAAACGACTTCTTCAAAGTCAATCTGATGGGTTACATTCTTGCACTGTGAAGAGTTTGAGTTTGAGAAATTGTACAAAATAAAGTGATTTCTGCTGGGAAGTTACTCAAAAATTACTTGCTACTAATTACATCTTCAACAGTTTAATTAAATTACTATCCTAATTACTCTCGCTTAAAAGTATTGGATTATTTATTACTAATTACTTTTTAAATCTCATATCAACCTCGACGGGTTGAACAATACAAGGATGTCGTGATCCCGGTGTTGTGCCTGTTTTGTATGGACTTTTATTTTGAAATGTTGTTATGTTCCTTTTGTTTCTATGGTTACTCATGTGTCCTGTGGCCATGTTTGTAGTTTTCCCTGTTGATTAGTCTCCCCCAGGTGTGTCTTGTGTTTGCCCTTGTGTTTCCCATGTTCTTTGTCTAGTGTTGCCAATTCATGGTTGTATTGTGTGTGTGTGTTTGCTGCAGCTTTCTGTTCTCTCGTGACTGAATTTACTCCTGTTGTCTTGTGTTAATAAATGTTCCCTGCACTTGGATCCAACGCCTCTTGTGTCTGCAGCATCCATGTTACAGATAGACATGAAATAATGACCATGTTTTCAAATTGACTTCATTAAATAAATGTCTCCCTCTTCTGGCCAATAATTAGGACATAATCATACAACTTTACAATGGCTCAGATCTGTGAACAGCTGAGAGAAGTGTGATCTTTAAAAGGTAAACATGACGCACACGCCGTGTCAATGACCTGAATGAGATCAGCTGAAAACTATAGACTTCTGCTTTTGACAGCATTGCCTAAGTGACATAATAATAACTTGCTTTCATCTGAGATGCTGATGGTGCAGATATGCAGACATCTGAGAAGAGTTGACCAAACACACACACAGTAGCCATGGCAGCAGATCAGAACAACACACACTTACTCATGTCTGTATTTATAGTCGGATTGCAAGTCATTCAAAGGAAGGGCTGACTGCATGATTACTTCACAAAACCAGTATACGAAAAGATGGAAGGAATACATTCTGCTAGATTACACCATTTCTAAATTCCCCTCCAATCACACACCAGTAGCTTACAACAACATCTAAACTTGTTGCTGAGCAACAGATACAAATGGGGGGAATTTTCTAAAGCCCCAGTTTTGATGACCTTTCCATTTGACTAAATACCAGTTGATTATTGTCACTAATACAATGTGCATTTGAGGGAGAGAATAAATGCCAGTGGGATATTTCAGTATTAGCTTCAGTAAAAGTGAAGGAAACTAAACTCATCAGCAATGTGAAGATAAGTGTATCAGAGTCCAATATTTATCAGGGACATACATGATAGGCCACACATCCACAGATGTCTTGGCTAAACCCCAAATTTCCACTAAACCCAAAACCACTCCACCCTCTGTTTATCCTGACAAGTGTTACAGACTTACGGAGAGTGACTTTAATGAAGCTTTTGTCCTGTTTTATGCCTTAAGTATCACACCTTCAGTGACAAAGTTATTACAATGAAGTATTCAACAGATCCTTAACACTAGATGGCGACAAAACACAGTATTCACAAGAGGACAACACATTCATTGTGCATATAAAGGGGGTGTAGTATTTCAGCTATACCTTTTTGTGAAATACCACGCATAGCTTATACTTCCTGACAGATGTCACTGAAAAAGGGCATGACTGTGACAGAACTCACAGCAAACAGCAAAACTCAACCAAATGAGCCGCCATTTTTTTCTTATCCGCCATCAGAAACACTCTCTGCTTGATAAATCAATCATTTTGCATGGTCAGGTTTGCTGGCATCCGATTGGCTGCCGTGTCTTTTAAGGGCGGGGTTATGGATCACTTTGATTGAATGGATGGGAGTGGCTAAGTCGGACAGAGTTTATCAAAATGGCAAAAAAAATTCCATCATATAGATGATCTTTACACTCTTTATTGGTATCTATGGTTCCATGAAGAACCTTCAACATCCATGGAACCTTTCGATTACACAAAAGTTTTCTTAATAGTGGAAAATGTTTCAAAATGTTATTTATACTACGGGGAAAAACTGTTTCGCTATACTGAAAGCTTCTTTGGGGAATCCAAAAATGTTTCCTCTATGGCATCACTGCAAAAAAAAAAAATATATATATATATATTTTCAAGAGTGTATTTGCAATACAATATCAGCTTTCTGCTTATTCAATGCATTGGAGTATAAGTTATATTCAAACAGCAGCGTGCTCGACACATCGCATGTAAGTGGCATTTAGTTATTTTAGAAATGAGTTATTATGCATTTTTAATTGCATTCGGAGACTTTGCATTCTGTACCAAATATATTATAAATAGTGCAGTAAGAGTAGTATGCTATTCTGAACATAACGCACCTTTATTTAAGTGCAAATAATACTTATTAATCAACTCGTTGTAGAATAATTTCACAAGAATTAGAGTATCATACAAGTAAAAGAAAGTGCGTGTTTTTCCGCATGTACTGAGGTAGACCCGTGCGCGGTGAGAGAACAAACTATCATATTGCATAACAAACTGGCACCAGACTGCCAAAGTGAAGGGATTTATAATCTCATCAGCAGGATTGAGATCATTAAACCAGCCAGACATTACATAACAGTCGATGATGTGAATTAAAACACATAGCACTGATGAGATTAAGTGAAAATCCTGCGAGAGACGTGTTTGAGTCACTCACCAACACCACACATCATGCTGCACAAGGAGTGAACTTGTTCTCCACAACTTCTCTGGTAAATCATTCCTTCACTGCAACAGCTATAAAGCGTAAAGCATCCCGAGACGTCGCCGGGTCTCCTGCAGTCATTCTTAATGATTTCCCACGCTTCCCATGACCTCAGTCGCGGGCAATAATGAAGCCTAAAGGCCTCCGTTAGCCAATGGCATCGCTGCCTGGCTCATCTATCTTTAAATGAAGCCTAGCAGACCAACAGAAATGTCATGAAACTTTGCAAATATAAAAGATTCAGGACATTTTCAAAGAGGCCGTTCTTGAGAAGCGCTAGAAAACTCTCCAAACTCTGCTTATCCAATCTGAACTAATGATACGGTTATCTTCTGTAGAGCTGCTTTATAGCTGGATTGAATCTGCTTCATAATCGAACTTTGTAACACTGACACTGAACTAAACTGATCTGAATAATGACAACGGTCTTCTGTAGAGCTGCTTTGTACTTATTTTTTACTTATTGTTTACAGTGAAATATTTGTATTACTCACTGTGTGTCCTTAAAATGTTCCTGTGATTTTTGTAAAGTGAAACAACATTAAGTTGGCTGGAATGATAATAACCGCTAATCTAATATTTGCATCTGAAATTACAGCTAAAGTCAATTTCTGACTTGTGTATAACATGAAGCTGTACCACAGTGTGTTATGAAATCTGAGTTACGAGCGAAGGGCTAAAAGTAACGGTCAAACGAAAGCAAAAGCATCCCTCTGGTATAAAAAGATCATAAATCAAGTGTAAAGCACTTCACGGGTCCTGAAATACGCTCTTAATGCCCTGCTGCTCCCTGAACAATACAGTCATGCAAACATATGTGCTGTTCACATCACGGCTCTGGAACTTTCCATTATGGCAGTTATACAGTACGTTCTGACGGGGCCATTTTTCACAAGACATCTGGGAGCTCTCCTATAGTATTATGAATTTGACTTGGAAATATATACAGAAAAGTTTCTGATGTTCTTTTATTTATTCACTGAACACATGGAAAATCTGAGCCTCTGGACCTCCAATTTGTTATTCAAAGTTTTGATGTAATTTGCCATTCAAAATTGTGAATTACAGTGATACTACAGCCTTGCAGAAGTGTTCACATATTCCCAGATTCTTTCAATGAATATGAGCAGATTTATTCCATCACTACAGGATTTATAGATCACTATTAAGTCCCTCCAACAATGATCTCACTGCTGTTACTTTCACAGGATCGGTTTACTGTGTGCTTATTGTCAATTAAAGAACATGAAAATATGTATTTAGTGTTTTTACAAATCCAATAATTTAGCTAATACTACAGAAATAATTTTGTATTTGATTTAGCATTTTTTTATTTTGACATCTTTTATTTTTGTCGTTGATACCTGCAATATTACTTTACCTTATTATAAATAAGTAAATTAATAAATACATTTAGCTTTTTTTATTTACTTTATGAAATCCTTTACTTTGCATCAGCACCTGCATTAATACTGCACCTTATAAATAAATAAAAGATTAAACTGCGATTTTATTTTATGCAATTCTTTATTTATTTTGTATTGGCACCTACATTATTAATGCACAAAATAAATAAATAAATCATTTTGTACTGGCAGGTGCATAAAGCAAAGGATTGCATAAAATAAAATAAAAATGTATTTACTTATAATAAGGTGAAGTAATATTGCAGGTATCAACGACAAAAATAAAAGATGTAATAAAATAAAAAATGGATAGGATAGGATAAATATAGCAATTTTTTTTTTTATGCAATCCCTTATTTATTTTGCATTGGCACCCACATTATTACAGCAACCTTATAAATACATAACTAAATAATTTGTTATTTTATGCAATAATTGTTTTATTTTGTATTGGCACCTGCATTATTAATGCATCTTACATTCACTCAATCAACTAACTTTACAGTTTTATGCAATCCTTTATTTATTTTGCATTGGCACCTGTATCATTACTGCACCTGTTTGTTTGTTTGTTTGTTTGTTTGCACATTTCTCCTCCATATGACAGGTCTGATTAATGGCACAGTAGAAATATAGAAGCATAAAGGGTTAAGCTCACAGAGAAAAGGCTGGAATGAGATCAGAGCCTCTCATACACACAAACACACCCTTCCCCAGAATGAAGCAGAATCATATAACACGTAACTTCATTCTCTCCTTACAGAATGCACAATGGACACAGGATGAACAAAGCAATAAAGTAATCATCTGTAATACATTCTGCGCTATTCTGCCCATACAAGGTTTAAGATCAAACAAACAAGATCCTGAAGGAGGAGGGGAGGAAGAGTGACAGTGACAGAGAACACCAGCCAACCGCTAGCAGAGGTCATCGCCGTCACAACAACACATGGATCATTCTGGAAAACAGATCCTTATTTACAGACACTGGGACTCAAATACTGATCTGAGGTCAGTATTGATCTACTGTATCTCATCTGAAATACTGATCATGATCTATCTCATCTGAAAGTCTTCTCCATGCCCTGCTAACAAACAAGTGTCCAACTCTCTGACTATACTTTAATAAGTGTTATTTCAGTATTTTCCAATGCAGATCTCAAAAGCAACAACTTTAGACCGGTTTCTTTATAAACTTGTCTGACATATGTCTAAATGTATGCATCTGACACCTGGGAGCTATCAGTGCAATCTTCAACTGTAAACTCACTCTTTTACAGGCTGCAAGATAAGATACATGGCCCTGATCAGACATGTTTGAGAGGCGAGTTATTAAGGTGTGAAAGAAAGTATGACCTTTCTAAATACTTCCCAAGTCATCTTTCTCCAAGAGACATTAACATTTGAGAGGTTTCAGACCTTCACATGTAGGACATCACGAGATTTAAGACCAGTGTTGAAGGTCAGCCAAACATCTACGTTAGATTGAAACTACAGAGGACACATGCATATGTTTAAAGTGCAACTTAACGTTGCCCTGCAATTTTTTGTAGAGGACTTTTCTAATATTTATTCCTATTTTCTTGCAGAAATAACCTTTTTGGATCAGCAATCACTGCTTCATGTAGTATTATTGTGTGTGTTTTTTTAGTAGATGGAAGTGTAATGCAAAAGAAATTAGGCCAATATGATGAGGCCAGTTGTTATTCTGGTACAAATAATAGATAAAAATAGAAAGTATATTTATTATCATTGCTGAAATCCTCAACCTAATTTCCTTTACCTATGTATCATTATTACCACAACATACATTTAATGTTAATTTAATACATGAAAAAAAAAAAATTCTTTCAGGTTTGGCACATTATTTTGAAAATATATCACTTTAAACTCTTTAAAAAGAGTTAAATACTCAGCGAATGTTTTGAAGTCAATGCTCATAAACTCTACAGACCTTATTTTTAATGCATAAAAAGGATATCTTTGAAATACAAATTTTGTGAGAATCACCACTATAAACAAAAATGCATGACTATCCATATGATACGATGCAAGCTTTTGACAAAGCAAAATTAATCCAATAACCACTCCCCTTTCCCATTATCTGACGCCCTCTATTACTGGATTTAAAGGGTTAATCTTACTGCCCACAATGCCCTGGCAGAGCAAGAGAAGAAGAGATCAGAAAAAACAAGCGCAGAACTCGAGAACATCCCAGATCTTCTCATTTAAATCTCTTACCTTCACCTCTGTTTTGCCTCAAACGCCAGACTGCAAAGAGAGAGGCAATGTGCAGGAAAAGCACCAGTGTGGGGACAGCGGACTCTGAGGGGCTCAGTGGCATTAGGGCTGGGATAAACCTGGGATAACCCTGGACGAGGCCGGCAGCGGGAACAGGTGGAGGGAATGGGGCGATGTGGGGTGTGTTCCCGAGTTAGGGCTGAGGCCAGACATTTAAAAAAAGACACCAGTCTCTCAGCCAAACGTGGAGTCAAAGGGGATCGAGTTAGTCATTTCTCCTTCCTTCCTTCCTTCCTTCCTTCCTTCCTTCTGAAGGGAGTTTCCTCTACTATATTATCTTGTCTTCTTCGATCCTTTCTCACTTGTCATCTTTAATGCTGGAAACACACCTGGAGCGGATGAAACTTCACTGCGCATACATTCACACTGTTTTTCATTCACTACAGATGTCTTTCAACTCTAAAAGCGTGAACCGGTTTTAAAAATCACATCAAATTAGAATGAATGTTAGACTGAAAAGTTGGCAAACCAGATTGTTTGAACATTTAACAAGACAGCAGGCTTTGCAGAACTGGTTGAGTTTGAAATCAGAAGACACAACCAGACTCTCGGGACAAACTAGTTAAAGAATTTCATCAATCCAAAGGGTAACGAAACACCCAAAGGCAATGAGAAAAGTGTGCAGTCGTTAGCACCTTCAAACAACTAACCAACTGGCAATTTAAAAACACAAATATTCATAACTAGTCAGGTTCAGTCTAAATTAAAAGTCAAAATCAAAACAGACTATTTACTTACTTAAAGGGATAGTTCAACCAAAAATTAATGTCATTAATGTCGTTCCAAAACAAGACTTAAGTCCATCTTCAGAACACAAATGATGATCTTTTTGATGAAATCCGAGATATTTTGTTCCTGCCATTGACAGCTACACAACTACCATTTCACGCTTCAAAATGTTCATAAAGAGATTGTAAAACTAATCCATATCAGGATTAGTCCACATTTTCTGAAGAGACTCGATCGCTTTATATGATGAACAGATTGAATTGAGTCTTTTATTCACAAATAACCATTGATCAGAGAACATAAACAGAAGCTCAACTGAAACTGCGAACATTTTTAAGCGCCAAAGTGGTAGTTGCGTAGCTGTCAGTGGAGGGACCGAAATCTCTCGGATTTCATTCAAAATATCTTTATTTGTGTTCCGAAGATGAACGAAAGTCTTACGGGTTTGGAACGACACGAGGGTGAATAATTAATGACAGAATTAAAATGTTTGGCTGAACTATCCCTTTAACGCATGTTTCTGGTCTTATTTTGAACAATTCATCAGTGAATGCGATTCAAAAATCAGTTCTGTAACCCAACTTACTCCACCTCTTAAACCGCTGTGCCTTTTTGTTGACACCACCAATTATTTATTTTTCACCCCCTCCAGCCATTTGGATCCATTCTGGTATGTAACGCCCACTTGGGTTGTAAATTATGTTGATTTTAAGGTCTACTGACAGCAGCTGTTATACAGATGAAAAACGTTTCTTAATTGAAATAAAGCTGATATAAAATAAATTATACTAAAATTAATAATAATAAATAAAAAAAATAGATGACAGCTACACTTTAAAAAATGCTAGGTTGTTTCAACCCATATTTGGGTCAAATATGGACAAACCCAACCATTGGTTTAAAATGGATTGAAACAACCCAGCATTTTTAAGTGTAAACAGAAATAAAAACTACATCTAACTACATTTAAAATGAAAACTGAAAGATACAAAAAAATATGGTTGCACTATTTTGGTGGTCCACTTTAAACATTCTACTAACTTTAAGCAACTTTGCAACTACATGTCAACTAACTCTCATTAGAGTATTAGTAGACTGTTACATTAGGGTTCGGGTTTGTAGAATAAGTTGGCATGTACTTGCAAAGTTACTTATAGTCACTGTTAAGGAGCATCAAAATAAAGTGTTAGAAGATATTAAGCAGACAGTCTATTAATACTTTAACGGTTGGTAGTTGTACATGTAGTTAAGATATAGTAATTAGTCTAAAGCGGACCATCGAAATAAAGTGTAACCAGAAATATTAGTACATAATAGCAAATAAATAATACTAAAATAACACTTGTATGCTGTTGATTGAAGACAGTTACAATGGAAAGCAGTTCCATAGCAAGTCCATTAACATACACACTTTTGGTTTTGGTTTTACAAACAAGTCATGTCATAGACGCTGGCCACAAAGCTAAACACATTGATTGAACAATTCTTCACTATTAACTATTATGTTTTGAAACCAAAGCAACGCTGGAGTTCCGCTGTATCAGACGCTCAGTTATTACGCGTGGGAGAAGTCTGCTTCAAGACTGCAAAACAGGTGGAAGCTTTTTTACAGCTCTCAAAAATAGCGCATATATGGGACACCTCGCATTCCCATGTAGACACAGAGAATATCTCGACCTGTTTTCCTGCCCGCCCACCCTCTTTACCGCGATATATCCGTCCGTCTGACCTGGCGAACGCTAACTCCTCCAGGTAAGCTGGAGGAAGATGAGAGCGCTCACACCGCATCCAATGTGGGACGAAAAAAAAACGAATCATCCAAAACTAAAACACATCACAGATAACTGAAGTGTGAGAGTTTTTTAAAATATGGAATAGAATTTATAGGAAGCATCTGCGTATGTCAACACAGAACGTTTCCTCTCACACGTTGATCACACGCGCAATCAAACATATAGAAAAAGACACACAATCTTGGTCATCTGACCTACCAGGTATGATCTTCATGAAGTTTGTGGAGCAGCAACGGCAGACAACCAGAGCAAGAGCGCGCCAATAAAGTCAAAGAAAAGAGTCTCCGTTTGTTTGGTCGGAACTGTGCCTTTCTTATTTTTGACGGGCCATGCCTGCTGTTAGGATATGTCAGCCTTGCTCCCGGTGGCTTTGCAATTAGGTGGGCGGAGGCTGAGGGGGTCGGGGTGGGGGGGGCGAGTGGGGCACTGTGAGTGGGGCAGGGTAAAAGAGCTCACCGTGGATATAAATATCATGCTGGACAAGTTGCTCACACTGGCACAGTTAGAAAGTGATGAAACCCGCGGCGGCCAGCTTGTTCCTGGATGATCATAGAGTTATTTTATGATATTGCATCACAGTCTCAGCTTTACCTTCCCAATTTCTGTTAGACACCAAGACGCCCGTTTCATTAAGTTTGTGAGGAATAATTGGAACAAAATAAAAAAGAAGTGTGCTTAATTGTATTAAATGTTCTGAAACTTACTTAAATGCAATTAGTTTAACTTGCCCTACTTAAGTAGGACTTAAGTAAATCTTTGTTGTACTTTGAATGCATTTATGGTGAACTAAAATATACTTTAGTGTCATTTCTATTGGAACTTATATTTTGCCAGGCTGTTGTTGTAAATAAGAATTCTGTTGTTAAGTGACTTGCCTGGTTAAATAAAGGTTAAATAAATGATATGGCCTATTTAAATGTATTTTAATTACACATTAGTAAAGCTGAAGCTGCAATTTAGTATATTCAAATATATAACGTTAACTGTAATATTGAATAAGACTATAATCAAGTCATTGTGCTTTAGTATGTTAGTAACATCCAAATAAGTATACTTTTTTAAAGCATGATTATTCAACATAATGATTTAAAAGTGTACTTAAGTGTGTTAAGAAACATAGTCGTGAAAGTATAATCTCTTCAATATAACTTTAAACTCTAATACATTTTTATTTGATTGTAAATAGCATGCAATTAAGTGTCAGAAAAAAAAAAAATCAGTTTATACTTAAGTATATTCTTTTATTTCCATAATAAGTGGAAATTTTATACCTTGCATACATTGAATGCAATGCAAGTCGCTTCAGACAAAAGCATCTACCGAATGCAAAAATGTAAATAAATAAAATAAAAGAAATCCAGTTTCTATAGACCAAACAGCTCCATTCCTTCTCTAATATATTTCACAATGCTGGACTCTGTTTTAACATTTTCAATCCAGAGACCTTCCCAAGCACACGAGTGCCAGGGTTCTTACTGTATTTTTTCCATTGAAATATGGAATGTGGTAATAGGAAAAGCCTGGCATGACTGGAAATCTCCGCCTCTCTCTTGTGCCATATCATGACTCTTTAGAGACCACCCATGGAGCCAGACCTATGCTAAATATAGTAGAGTTTTTCACAGCAATCCACTGAAATTAGCATGTGGCATTGTGAATTATGGCGTTGACAGAGTGTTGATTTCATTTTCATGTTTAAAGTCCTTACGACCGTGATTAAATACAATATTTGAAGGCATCTAATTTGCAGGACTTGGCATGGGAACTATATTTGTAAAATAAGATAATCATTGACTGAGCAAATGTCTGACTCCACTGAGTCTGTTTAATAAATTTCAAATAGGTCTAAATATGAGTGCGTCACCTTTTTTGACAAATATATTTAAACGGATGTCCACTCACATGAAGATTGCTCACATCAGAAGCCTTGAAGTTTTATTCCTCATGCAGGTCAGAGATCTAATGACCAATTAAATACTTTATTTCGACTTAAAAAATGATCATAAATTAAATGTAAATGCACCTGCAAATATCCTGCACTTGCATCAACACACAAACAAAGTTGCTTTCCACTGATGCTGCATCCACACCTGTAGGTGTCAGTATCCCTGTTGTACACTGAAAAAAAATATGGTGTTGGATTTACTTTGTAATTATTTGTGAAATTTACTGGCGGCGAGTGATAACTGTTTCAATGCAACGGCAAGTAACACATTGAATTAAACGTGACATTTTGAAGCTGAAAGACTGGAACAGTATGTTTTACAAGAAAATACCTTTTCAGTCTTTCAATAATCCGGTTTGTTTAACTTTGAAAACAGTGTATCAGCCAGTGAAACAACAAGAAAATTACTTTACGGATAAAGCATAGAGGAAAATCAGTTCCTGGCAGAGAATTCAAATATGAGTTCTTGAGTGTCATTATTGATTCACCTGGGGACATTTTAACCTTGTAGACAGAAAAGACTCATGTGATATCAAAACAACTGCTATTTCAGAGGAATGTGTCATAAATCTTTTATATTACTGTCAGTAGAAGCACAGGTGGTTTATTGAGGCATGATGAGATCTGAGACGGCTGCTTTTTTTCTCGGAAAAACTGGTCAAGGCAAAAGACAAGGCTTTTTATCAGAGCACTCGCTTCGTTTTTCAAATTCAGAAAGTTGAAGTAGTAATATAGTTTCATTTCATAGTTATTATTATTAACACAGCTAACAACTACAGGGACATAATGTTACCAGATGTAACAAAATATTTAAAAAAACAAGCAGATGTAAAGGAGTGTGCGGCTAGTTTTCACATGAGGAAACTATCAGTAAATATAATATTTTGTGTTCAAATCCAATTGCAATACATTCATAATGAGCAATATATTTAACATTAATAATATTTCTACTAATATGCTTTTTTACATTAAGAGTAACTTACTTTAACTTTCTAATACATGAATTAACAATGAATAATATTGTATTTGTAAAGGCAACCAAGATTAATAAGATTGTGTGAAATCTTTAGCATTGGATGTTAACCAGATAGTTTAAATATGTTATAAACATTATGCCTTATACATACAAAATTCCAATATCATATTTTTTTAAAAGCTGTTACAGTAGAACTTTTAAGATGTTAATCTGACAGGTTAATTAGGACGGTATGCTCGCTATAAACATAATTTCCTCTATACCCAGAACATGGACTCATCCCTACAAAAGGTCTCATTTCACAAGAGGCGGAGGGCCAGTTATGGATATCACAACACCAGAGAGCCATTGAATGTGTCTGATAAGACTTCTTAAAGGTCAGATTCATTTGGCTCTCAGAATTCACTGGATGACTCATGGACTGCACCACAATCACATGGCATTGAGAACATCACAGAGCGCCTGTCACAACATCAAAAACATGCAGGAATTCATGGTGGAGGCGGGCAGAAACACAGACTTGCACAACACATTTCTGCTTGAACAGAGAACAGTCTCAAACTTCATGCTTCAAGTCCAGCGGATGACTGAAGGATTGCTAACGAATAAAGTATTGCTTCTAGACCATTACAGAAGAACAAAAAGGTGCTAGGCACAATAAATACTTTGTCCTAGCTGTAGGCTAAAATTTAACTAAACAACAAAGTGACTGAGCTCCTATTAAAAAGTTTCATCTGAAAGTGTTACGGGGAAGAGGTTCTTTTCCATAGACAGGTCTTCAGAGATACAGTAGGGGGCAGCATGAAATTACAGAGATCTCTCATGTAACCTCAAGCACATCTGACTTGAGTTAGTTAGTCTTGAGCATAATATTGTATAAATGCTTTTTCCTTTTTCAAATCCAATTGTGTTTGGTTGGAATTCCTAAAAGACCTGTCATGATGAAGTGACTAACAAAAACCTTCAAACAAAAGGCTAATTGTTTTTGGATCTTTCCTCTGTGATTCACCTACTAAGCACACCCATTAGATTGTGCAAAACTTAACCACTTACTGTGAGAAATCTACAATAGTAGACTGTTCCAGTAAATAAAATGAAACAAATCAATGGTTCCATTAAATGTCTTTGCATTTAAAGTGTACAAGCATCAACTGAAATGCACAGCTAACAACAACAAAGGCAACTGCAGCACACATTCCAGAGCAATGGGGAGAAAGACAAAGGTGGAATTTGGGATGGACAACTCCATCTAATCTGTGGCATACCATTGCATAATACACAAAGCGGCAAAGCAGAAGTCACCAGCTAATAGTTGACCACTGGAAACCGAGACAATCTAGAGGAAACAACCAAACACACGTGCTTCCTGCAAGAGTGGCACACAGGATCCTCTAAACACAGTATTGATTTTGTTGTTTAATGACTCTTTTTCTACTCCAAGAACAGAAAAACTATATGGGTTGTGTTTGGCAGCAGGGAGGGGAGAACTGACTCCAAGCATTGTACTGTCAGAAACACAGTGCTGCTTAACTACTCATTACCAGCAGTCTGGTATTCCCCTTGAAGAAGGAAAACTTGCAACAAAATCACTAGCTAGTCCCAAAATGTTGCACGGCAAAAGGGTGGTTGCAAAACATTGCATGCATAATTTGATGTTTTGGGTGTGGGTGTGGTGTGAATCACTGTGAGAGGTTAATTTTTCGAAATAACTGGAAACAAATATGCCCAGATTTGTGCCTGTGGAAAGAAACAGCGATAAACCAGGAATGTTGAATAAATACAGCTACAAAACAGATGTGCATTGTTGCATAGACAAAACATTTTTGAAAGAGGTTCTAGAGTTGTTGATACTGTCCATATCTTTATACAAGCTAATTTGTATAAGCTTCTCTGCACAAATCTTGAAAACCTATAAATGTACTTGTGTTTTTCATTCAATAAATATTAAGCTCAGGCATCATTCACTCAAATATCATGCATATAAAGTTAACACCACTCAAGAAAATCATGCCCAACAGTCTAATAACAGCACAACTATTCTGACACTACAACAGTCACCTTGAACCTCCCACAGAGCAAATAGGGATGGAAACCGGAGCAGTGCTACTGACATCAAAGCACATTTGAAATATAGAGTGATTGAAATGAAAAAGGACTCGTACCTTCAACGAAGTTGGGGAAGGATTTGCCTTCTGGCTCTTGTAGTGAATGATCCCAAGTCTCTTCATCCGACAGGAGGCCACGCTCTATGGCCAGTTCTTCCAAGACATCATAGTCCAAATCATCTCCTGCAACCTCTGTCGGTGAGGGTGTAGCAGGTTGTCCCGCAACAGGACTGGCAATCTGTTGCACTTCAATCACTTCCTCGACCACAACAATCTTCTTCCGCATGGCGTCGTCTGTGGACTGCTTTTGCACGTCGCAGGTGATCTCGTTGGCAGGAAGGGGTCCAGTGATGACAGGCTGTGTGGGGGCCTTGCTAGCCAAAAACCTGTTCTGCTTCTCTGAGCTCTGCTGTGTGTCAGGAGCAGCCGTGTGTTGTGCAACGCTGGGAGGTTCCCCTTGTTTAGGGAGGGGGGTGAGCTGGGCCGAGTCTGCTGTAGCTGCTGACGCTGAGGCTGCCGGTGCTTCCCACTGTCTCTGCGAGGAGGATGTTTTTCCTCTCAGAACCTCCCGTTTTTCAGCCAAGGGCTGAGCAGGCTCCACCTCCCCTTTGTGAACCGGGGCCTCATTCTGTACAGCTGTTGGTTGCATGCTATCCACATCGTGCATTGCTTCAGGGGATGTCTTTGCAGACTCATTTGTTGCAACTTGCTCAGGGCCCTCAACCCGACCTGCATCCTGGGCTGTTGTCTTTACCTCTGTCACTTTTGTCTCAGCTATAGGTGGAGGGGCCTGTTTTACAGCAGGAGTTTTGTTTGAAGATTTCTGCTTTTTCTTCTTTCCTTTTAAAGGCTTTGAGGCATCCACTGTATAACTGTCTTTTGCAACTTTGGCCTCTTCTGTGATTGCGGGTTCCTCAGTCTGTTTTGCTGGGGATGACTTTTGTTGAACAGAATCAATTTGTTTTGATGTCTCTATGTTTGATTTCAAAGTTTGCACAACTACTTCTGAAGTCTTGCTGGAGACAGCTGTGGTAATCGTCACTTCAGCACCTTTAGATAGGGACTGAGATTTAGGGCTGAGGTCAGGTTTGTGACCTTTAACCTCTGCCTTAACCTCAGCAGTAGAAATAGCATCAGGAATCTCCACCTTTCCATGAACTTTTAAAGGACTAGTGTTTTCATGTTTAGATGCATCTTGGGTTTCCTTTGTTTTTTGGGAAACAAGTACTTTCTGTTGCTTGTCAGTCATTTGAACAGTACTAGATGCTGTGGGTGGCACTGCTGTGACGGCTGACTTATTGACCGTCTCCTCTACAGAAAGCTCAAAAGTATGCAGTGGTAGATTAATCTCTGATTTCTTTTCAGCAATTTGTATTGCCGATTTTTCTTCTTTCTTCGGCAGAAGTGGCATTGCTGATTCTAGAGATTTGAGAGGCACCTGAGAGCTAACAGAGGTATTTGACTTCACCTCATCCACATTAGCACCAGGCACATGATGTGGTGCAATGGAGGTCTCATTTGCTTTTTCGTTCTTGATTGGTTGTTCTTGCACATTTTTTTCCTTTATGGTTTTCTGCGTTTTCTCCACTTTTGGTTTTGATGGAGTAAGACAAGGAGCATCCTTATCCATTTTGCTACCAATTGTGGATGTGGTTTCATGAGAAACATTAAAGCACACTTCTTTTTTAGGCTCTTTGTTGACTGCTTCAGTACAGACAGAAAATATGGAGGATTGCACTGCTGTTGCCTCCACTGTTGACATCATGGTTGGCATATCCTGCACATTTTTGGTCTTTTTGGATTTCTTTGTTTTCTCCACTTTTGATTTTGATGGAGTAGGACAAAGAACATCCTTAGCCATTTTGATATCGTCAGTTATTGTAAATGTGGTTTCTTGAGGGACCTTTGTAAATGCCTCTTTTTTGGGCTCGTCGTTAACTGCTTCATCAGCAACAGAAAATATAGGGGAGTCCACTGCTGTTGCCACTGTTGATGAAACAGTTGATATATCCTGCACATTTTTGGTCTTTGTGGCTTTCTGCTTTTTCTCTAGTTTTGGTTTTGATGGAGTATGATGTGGAGCATCCTTTTCCTCTTTGCTATCACCTTTGGATGTGGTGTCTTGAGAGACACTGACAAATAGTTCTTCCTTGGGCTTTTCTTTGACTGTTTCACTAGAAACTGAAGACACAGAGGATTTCACTGTAATTGTCTCCACTGCTGTTGAAACAATCGTGCCATCTTGCACATTTTTGGTCACAAAGGTTTTCTTTGTTTTCTCCACTTTTGGTTTTGAGAGAGTAGGACCAGGAACATCCTCATCTATTTTGTTATCACCTTTGAATGTGGTTTCCTGTGAGACAATGACACAGACTTCTTCCTTTGGTATTTCGTTGACTGTTTCAGTAGAAACAGAAAGCACAGAGGACTTCACTGCATTTTTCTCCACTGCTGATGAAACAGTTGACACATCCTGTACATTTTTTGTCACCAGTGTTTTCTGTGTTTTCTTCACATTTGGTTCTGATGTAATAGGATGAAGAGCATCTTTACCCATTTTGCTATTATCTGCTACTGTGGATGTGGTTTTCTTAGAGACCTTAATAAACCCCTCTTCCGTAGGCTTTTCTTTTGCCGCTTCAGTAGGGACAGAAGACACAAAGGATTCATCTGCTATTGCGCCCATTGTTGATGAAACATTTGAAACATCCAGCACATTTTTGGCCACAATAGTTTTCTGTGTTTGAGCCACCTTGGGTTTTGAAGGAGTATGTTGAGGAGCATCCTTAGCTGTTTTGCTATCAACTATTACAGTGGATGTGGTTTTCTGGGAGACCTTCATAAACACCTCTTCCTTGGGCTTTTCTTTGACTGCTTCAGTATGGACAGAAAACACAGAGGATTCCACTGCAATTGTTCCCTCTGCTGATGAAACAGTTGACACATCCTGCATATTTTTCATCACAAGGGTTTTCTGTGTTTTCTCCACCTTCGGTTTTGAGGGAGTAGGACGACGAGCATCCCTGGCGGTTTTGCCATTGTCAGTTGCTGTGGATGTTGTTTCATGAGAGACCTTGATAGGCACTTCTTCTTTTGGCTTTTCTTTGGCTACTTCAGTATGGACAGAAATCAAAGAGGATTCCACTGCTGTTGCCCCCAGTGATGACGATTCTGAGCTCAAATGAGCCTTTTGCGGTTTCTGAACGAATCCTGCCTTGGTGCATTCCACCATCTTTTCCTGTTCAACTGGCTTAGCATGGCGAGTTTCAATAGAAGGCATATGAGAGACTGAATGCATAGCAACCTCCCTCCTAGCACTTGGTTCCATCTCTTTGGTGTAATCACGAGAATCAGAAAGCATTGGCTGCTCTTTGGATTCCCATGATACTTTGGGTTTGATCTGACTGCTAGCCACTGGGCGACCTCTAAATCTTGGTGTTCTGTCATTGGATTCAGTAATTTCAGGTTCATCCATGCTCATTGTTTTGCGACGGTAACCCTGTCGATCCATCAGAGCCTCTTGTTTTTCTGCACCCATTTTGCCAGGTTTGGGAACATAAGAAGTTGGCCCCTCAACAGACTGAACCCGTTCCGCCTTGCGGGCGATGGCCAGAGTGGCAGCTGGCCGTCGTACTCTCTGTAGAGGAGTGGGCACAATCTCTGGAGGCAGATGTAGGTAATCACGCAAGTATACAATCCCTGTATTAGTAAGGTACCAGTAGAAATGCCTCCACGTAAAGGTCTCCCTTACATATCCCCTGGATTTCAGCGAGCCCATGGCTCTTATCACCTGCAGGTTTGCCACACCAGGAATCTCAGGGTGCATGGTCTGAGGGCGCTTGTCTTTCTTGGCCACCATGACGCCATCCCGAAACAGACGCTCATAGATGGCCTTCAGGTTGTCAAGGGGCATTACCATTCCAGCAACCATTGTGCTTCCTTAGTCTTGCAGCGTCTGAGTAAACAGGAACAGCTTTGCCAAAGAAGAACAAATCACTGAATGACCTCACTCTCCAGGGTCCTGAGGCAGAGCCTGCTGCCACGTGCTGCCAATTCAATCAAAAAAGACACTAAAAATAAATACAACCTGTCTGTTCGTTGTTGTTTAGCTAACTTCCTTCCTCATCAAAAGGGTTTCTTCTTTCTTCTCAAACTTTCTCGTAGGCAAAGGAAAAACTTAGAAAAGGAAAACTGTTCTCTCCTTCACTCAGCCTTCCTTGGAAGTGAGCATAGTCCGAACTGGCAGAGCTGCAATGAGAGGGGGTGTGTGTAAAAGAGAAAGAGAGAGAGAGAGAGTACTATGATCCAGTCGGCCCCTCCTACCTCGCTCGAGCAAGGAAGAAACTGCTAAAATCAAACTGCCTGGTCGGCAGACTCTTTAACAGTTGTGAATGGCTTGATGTAAACGCTTGCAAAGATAATTGCCAAAAGTGTAGGACGCAAAAATAGAACTCTAAAAATGGAAGAAGAAAAGAAGAAGTGCTCGTTCAGCACACCTATGTCTCATTGAGGCATATGTGCTACGCTGTCTAGGAACCACCCACAGTGGTGCACAGCACATGTTTACACACCCCCGGGGTATGTTGGACCATCTCAGAGAGTAGATTGGTCAATCAGAAGCTAGGTTTGAGAAAAGGAGACACCCTTCACGTAAGTCATCCAATAGGTGAAAGATACAGTTATTAACACCTACCTTAGGCAGTCAGGGTTTACACACTTCAGATCGTGTGTCGGGACACTCCTTTTTCCCTAGAGACACTTGAATTCCTCAGAAAATGCCTTACTTTGGTTTTGTGATTAATAGGTTGACAAAGAACATTTGAACATGAATGACTGACTTAACTGATGAATCAGTGCAGATACTGAACAGGAAGAAAGTACGAAACAGCAGGGACTCAAGTGGAAAAGTACACTAAAAGCATGTTATTATAAGCGCAAATCACATGCAGAAAAAAATAAGCAGGCAGAAGAACACATGTTACCGTTTAGCTAGTTTTAAACTGAAGCTAATTTCAAATGAGTAGCTGGATAATGTTTTGAAAACTGATACATTTGTATATTTCTATACAGCAAAATCCATCTTTAATTATGGAGTTAAAAGATGATAAAAGACCGTAGCATTACACTAAGCACGTTTTTACAAGCACTGTTGGCAGTACAATGATGTGATGCAACAGTTTGAAAGAATGGATGAAGAGTTCATCTAGGGCTCTATATATCTCAATCTCAATATAGCTGTTGAATTTGAGTTCCCTGTGAGAGAGTCTACTATATAAAGAGCCATGCTTTGCTGCTAACCTTTCAAAGGAACCATGAACATGGTGTCTGATTTTGAGGGAGTAGGACAGGGATAGACACAGACAGATGCAGAGACAGGGAGCAGAAGCAGAGAGAGTGTAGAGTTGCACTGATTGTCTCTAATGCCTTCTGGAAAAACTGAATATGCTTCTTAATGACCACTGCAATTACCAGTTTTCTGAGTATATCTGGTTGGAATAAATGGTAGGGATATGCCATGCGCACCCCCTCATACCTCAAACGGAAAATGTTTTTGTTTTAATCGCCATGGAAACAGTCAGACAGTGTGTCAGTTCCGGGAAACTCAAATATCCTCTTTCACGTCGCTCCAACGCCATGAAAATAACTTGTGGGCAGCTGTGCAGGACATCACAGCACGCTTAACCAAGAACAACCTCTCTGTCATAATCAGCACAGATGAATGCTGTCTGGGAATAGGTAGTGCATATGATGTGATTGATTAATATGCACTCATTAAAGTCATTGGCTATTAAGCTGTGTCTGAAACTACTTTTTCATTAGAATTTATGTTTATAATTTATATTAAGAAATTATTCATTCTATTCAGCAAATGGTAAATGGTAAATGGACTGCATTTATATAGCGCTTTCACAGACCTATGGCCACCAAAGCGCTTTACATAGCCTCACATTCACCCATTCACTCACTCATTCACACACCGACGGCGGTGTCAGCCATGCAAGGCGCCATCCAGCTCGTCGGGAGCAGCTGGGGTTAGGTGTCTTGCTCATGGACACCTCGACACTTGGTCAGGTGGAACCGGGGATTGAACCACCAACCTTTCGGTTTGTAGACGATCAACATTAACCACTGAGCCACTGCCGAGCAAAGATGACTGATTAAGTGAAAGTAAAGTAATTTATAATATACAAAAGATTTATATTAAAATGTTTTGCTCTATTGTCTAACTACTTTTAAAACATTTATTTAAATTAACATTTATTTTACATTATAATAATATTTCACAATATTACTGTTTTTTTTTCTGCATATATATTTTTGATCAAAGAAATGCAGCCTTGGTGAGCACAAGAGACTTCTTAATTTTTTTTTTTTTTTTTTTACCTTAACCCTAAGCCTTACCAATACCAAACAATTAAACTGTTTTGAGTTACTTAAAATTTGATTAACTAATAGCTAATAATAATTTGAACATAAAACAGACCTAGAAAGAGCAATAAAGGATTTCTGTTTGTAAAAAAAATAATCAGTCAGACAGGCTCAGCAAAAAATGTAATGGTTTTATAAACACTTTAAGCTATGAAATGAAAGATGTACTCCATACAACAACACAAAATTGTATACATTTCAGACCTTGTTTCCAGTTGGACAAAAAAAAAAGTTTGTTTGTAAGGCTTCATTAGTTGAAGACTGTTATAAATCAATCTTTGGGTAATCAGAGAGAGTTAGTAAATACACATAAACATATTAACCATAACCTCTACTCTGATTAAAAAAAAAAAAAAAAAGATCCTCCAGAAGTAAAATTTCTTCATACTGAATAAGCAGTGGTGATTCACTGATCATTTTTTGTTCCTCAGTTATTCCCATGTGAGTCATTAGAGGTGCTTAGAGCTCACATTCACACACATGACTGATTTCAAAATGTGTAACAGTTTAGAAAAACCGGGTACTGTACATGAAATGATGATAAGCGATAAAGAGACGGGAGAATGAATTCGAGGTCACCTAATATAATTTATTGAAGAATCCAGCTCTCCATTTGGATCACTTCAGCTCTTTGTGAGTGATCCCAGTTTGCCCAGAATAGATATTATCTGGCTCTCTTCCCACTGTTAAGTGTTCACTAGGGCTCAGAAACACGTGCCTTCCTCCCTCAGCCTGCTGACAAAGGTCGACATGACCCAGAAGTCAGTTTTGCATGTGTCCAAGGCAACAGAGACCTGTCAACTGGGATATAATTAAAGACTTTTTTTAATATACTCTTTAAATTTCATTTTCAACTTTCCAACGACTTCTTCCAAGTCACTTACAGTCCTAAAAGAGATGCAAATTCTGATGAGACGTGAATGAAATCAGATATGACTGGAAGATGCATTAAACAGACGAGTGCCACATGAGAATTTGTCAGTCACTTCAGGTCTCCGGAAGCCTTATCTCTGTTGCATGGATGTTTGTGATTTATATTCAGCTCATCTTCTGAAGAATCTAAACGGAATGCTCTTTCAGATCTACTGAATGAACAGTTGAATATGATTTGCAATAATGATGCAGAATGCAAATCAACCTGAAAACAAAGAACACACACCTACTATTAACAGCCTCTCTAAAGTACACACTACACTATCCATATCAATATCTATATCACACCACATATCTGCTAACACTGAAGTCAACAAATAGTTTTTCTTTTTCATTTAGTCTCTAAAACAAGTTAAAACAGAGAATGAAAGAAGAAAAAAAAGATGATAGTTAATAAAATAATATATAAATAGATCATCCTTCAATCAAATGTATTGAAGGGTTAAATCACCTAAAAATAGAAATTATTTCATCTTTTACTCACTCTTAAGTTGTTCTAAACCTGCATGAGTTTCTTTGTTTTCAAAGATATTTTGAAGAATGTTAAAAAGTTTCTAGTCCCCATTGACTCCCATGGTATTTTTATTTTATTTTATGGAAGGCCCATCAACTGATTGGCTACACACATTCTTCAAAATATCTTTGTTTGTGTTCAACAAAACCAACTCATACAGGTTTAGAACAACTTGAGGGTGAGTAAATGATGCCAATTTTTATTTTTGGGTGAACTATCCCTTCAAGTTAGCCACATTATAATTAGGAAGCAGATAATGCATTTAGACTTTTAAAAGTTCATGCTCTTAGCCCATGGCTAGTATTGTAAGTGGAGTTGGGGACAGGGATTCAGCTGTCCCAAGTGAAAAAGTGCCGACACCAGTGCGGCCTATCCCGTCAGAAGACTTGGTGTCACCTCTAACCTTCAGCACCTGTTCACAACCCAGAGGAAACTCAATCTCCTGCTGTTCTCAGCTGATCAGGAACCTTATATGGAGGGAATCAAGGATTCTGATACATCTGGAGAGGTCAAATATGATCCTAACACCATGTCCTGACCAGACGTGATGCACTCGATAAAGGGTATCTTTTCCATGATAATCAGAGTTTTTGTCTATACCTTTTAATGCGAGTTTCAATATTATTTTGAGTGACCTTTATAGCCGTACAATGGATAATTCACCTCAGAACCAAGAAAGTTCAAACTGTGAACAAACAAGTGTATTCTATGACAAAGATTGTTTCAGTCACTCAGTATGTATTTTTAATCATATGACTATGGTGTACTATTTATTTGTTGGATTAAGTGCTTATCCATTTTGTTGCTAGTGCAGTGCGCTTGCAGAGAGAGCTCCGCCCACACGCTATTCTGATTGGCTGTGATTCTGGATTGATTTTGTCATGTCTCAGTCACATTGCATCTGGTGTGGACAGACGAATTGTTTGCTGGAATCTTATTGCGTCTGGTTAGGACAAACACTGTGTCTGTCAATAACTGCAATGTGATTCTAAAGCTTATCATATGATCTTAAGGAAGTAAACATCATTACAGCGTTTGGAAAAATTGCCCCAAATGTGTCTATGTTGAACAATCTCTAACCCATTAACACAGCTGAGGTCAAGCATTCCTTATCAGACCATCTATTAATTTCCTGTTGTACTTATACTCCCATTTGCAGCACTCAAAACAACCAATCTCACTTGTGTCCAAGAGTCATTTGGCGCTCAATGAGGCATACACTAATAAGAATGATGCTTACTTTAGTAAACGTCACTAAATAGACCATACTCCATATACTCACCTGCTTGAAGCATCTCAAGGCTTACACTTTGAAATGTGAAATGGCTTGAGAAATAAGATTAACCTGAAGCAATTATAGAATGCCAAAGTTTAACCATGACTAGACAAAGAGTGTAAAAAAGCTAAAACAAAGACAAAGACAAACTAATTTCACCAGCATGTAAACGAGAGACAAGAGCTCTGACCATTACTGACATTTCTTCCAAAACCGAAAGATTCAGGTTGACATGAAAAAATAAGCCAAAATGCTTTGAGAGGCGAATGGACTAAGCAAGAGTAAAAACCAGTAAATGTTGATGATGAGTTTTTCCCAGCAAAACCTTTTTCAAGCCAAAGAGCTGTTTCCAATATATGCAGCTCATAAATATTTGTGAGATGCTGGCAAATTTTTCATGTGCAAATTAGCTTTTCTCCCAAAGACATTTTGTTCCATCCACCAATTCTCCAAACTGCTTGTACTTCTGTAGAGTCGCGAAAAGAAAATTTTATGTTAATGACAAATACATTTACAGGTAATTTGTGAAAACAACCTCACAAAACCAGCTAAAAACTGTCGAGAACTGTCCGGAATACATTTCACCCCACAATGAGCTCTGAGCTAAAGTAACAGTAGTGTTAAGTAGTAGTTTGATTCAGTAGTTTGATACTCTCCTCCTTATTAGCAAGGTTGTATACAGCACAGAGGTCAACAACTGTTGTTTTTATTGTGCTTTATAAATAATTGTTATCGATCAATAAAATTGATTTGATCCTGCTCAACATGTAAACCAGCCACTATGTCTGTCTTTGAAACATAATGGACTGCTCAGGCCAATGGCTGCACTGAAAGTGATTCTGGCAGCTACAAGCAACTAGTGTCGGGACCTAAAGTTCATAAAACCAGCATTTTTTACCTGAATGAATGAGAAGCAGACAGGTTAAATTACTGCTTAACAGTGATCTTCTCCAAACGTATCCCTCGCTTTCTCAAACAGAGCCACATTGTTTTAGGAATGCCAAATGAAAAGTTACAACAATGCTCAGATCTACTTTTTGTGGGTACGCTCTTTAAAATGTCTTCACATTTAAGCGAGGTGCACATTCAGAACAGCTCTGACGTCTGAAGCAGTGCAAGTCTTTCTCTCTTTGGCTACACGTGTCTATGGAAAAGTAGTAAAATTATGTAACATGGCAAAAATGACAAGTCTCCCTTGTGTTCTCCACAGCATGAGTCATGGATCGCTCCGTCTTGTCCATTTCCTAAGTGGAAAGAAACACAACGTCTCAGATTAGCCCTCGCTGAGCACAGTCAACCTCCTGGCCAACACCCAAAGCTTCAGCGCACGTCCTGAACGCTGCTCAAACGTATGGAAGGTGGCGGGAATATAAACCCCAACAGATCTTTGGACTCAAACAAGGATACTGTCAAAAAAACGATTTATTCGCTGTTATTATAGCCCACATTTTCAACAATCCAATCTGATTCTCTGTTACATATCTACTAATGAAACACAGGTTTGGAGTTGGAACATGATAGCGTGGAAGTAAAACGAAGGAATGCTTTGTGAGCAGTAAACAGCTCCAGAGGAAAATCTCACAATTGAGGTTGTTGGGAATATGAAACAGCCCTGATTTCCCAGCTGCCCCTTTGGGAGCACAGTAGGAGAGGAATTGGCGTTCAAGAGTCAGATTAGTGTGGGAGAGGCAAAGATCCGGCTTTATTCGAAAAACTCGGGATAGACAACTTGAGACCAACTTGAACTGTAGGTTTAATGGTCATTAATGTTAGTACACCACTGAGAAGGAACTAGCACCAGCACAAATTCTGACTCTAACAAACGACTTAAGCAAGACTTCCTTGGTCAACCAGCATTGTATGAAAGATTCTGTTGCATATAAAAATGCATGATGCAAAAAAACAGTGGGTCAAATTCCCTATTTTCAAGTAAGAGATGCATTTACACCAAAATAATGTAGTGTTTGATTGGACGCAAGCATGTTCTCCTCCGTATTAAAAGCCAAAAAGCCTATGGATCGTACCATTCCCAGTTCTGTCGTTCTGTCGTTACCAACATATTTAAAAGATTCTGCATTTCCCAAAGCCGTAGTTCCAACAAACATTCGCAAACAGTGTTGCAAACTTGTGTTGCTGGAAATACAGCTCTCGACCTGTCGTTACAAGAGTAGTTACTTGTTAATATGAGGTGTGGACTTAAATAGATCACAATCTTGGACACAATAAGCAAGCTAAGATGCATGTCAGCGATCAGCACAGTTTTTTAAAGAGTGCGCATGTGCATAAATGCAAAAGTGCTAAAAAGGTCTGCACTCTAAAAATACTTTACTACAAACAGGAGATAAAGATTATACAAACGTGTCACTGACGAAGGCAAAGAGCCAAAACGTTTGTATAATCTTTAAAGTATTTTTAGAGTACAGACTTTTTATTGCATTTTTGCCCTGATATATAAGTCTCAGCACCTAATCAGCTGGGAGAGCTCGGTGAGTGTTTAGATTGGCATAAATGCAAAAGGAAACCCCGGAGTATGACATAATAGAGAACCCATGATGAATCAAAACAAAGGGAACAAAAATAGTGAAGTAGAAATAGTGAGAAGGGAATGAATGAACTGCAAGTATACGAGATTACACCATTTACATACTGCATGTTAACGTGAAAAACCCCCCGGCTTTTCTGATATTCACGTAAATGAACTATAATAATCTACATTAATTGCGATCTAATTAGAATCACTGCATGTGACATCATTAACGACGTGGTCCGACGTGACCGGACCAACGTACCTCAAACGACTACGGTTTCAGGACACAGTCATGACTTGCTAGTTCATTTCTCTAATGATGCATCATGCTATGGTGGTTCAGCTGCGAGTTACGCCACTGTACAGAAAACGTACCTCTGGTTGGTCACCAGCAACACTTTCCGACTCCAAAAGACTAGCAGGACTTCCTTGGTCAACCAGCATCACAAGAAAGGTTGAATCAGCTCCATCGGCTATATTTTTAGCCCATCAACCGGATTACACGGCATAAACCAGCATCGGAATTCACAGTGGTCTAATCTGGTCTTTTCAACAAAGATAAGAATGAATGCCACTGCAAAAGTCACAGATACAAAGCTAGTGTGTTTTGGGTGGTTGCCACAGTGTTGCTATGCACATTTCTGCGTGGTTGCTAGGTGGTTCTGTGTTGGCCCAACTTAGTATGAAAAACCAAACGCCAATGCTATTCTGGTCTCTGGAAATGAGTCATCTTCCCTCATTCTTTTGAAAACAATAATAACACACTGCTGCAATCCCATGTTGACCTAAAGTGCAGTATAGCAAACTGAATTAGTCAATTCTTTGTAAAATGTGAATTTTCCAGGACAGAAAGAGCTCATAATTGCCTTAATTGTGATGATGTCACTCTCTACCTATGCACTACTACACTAAGGCCATTACCTACCTTTCTTGCTGCTGCGCCAGAACCGATCTCCCAGAATATCACCCATGTCCAGGCTCATCTGATAATGCATGTTTGAACAGGCCCGGGTGAGCAGTCTAACCGCACCACAACGTCTTCCCCGTGTGGAGAGAACCACCCCATCTGAAACCTATTCTCCCCGTGGCGTGCAGGACGGGGCATAAGGGAACAGAGGGGGCACATCGGGGAGAATGACAGGGGAATGCACTGAAGAAACAAGAGCTTCTTTTCATGTTCTGCCCACAAACACACAAAGTCTATAAATCTGGCCTGTTCTGCCTCGTCCAGTTCTCCCAGATTCCCATACATCTGTCCCATCCAGCAACACTTACTTCCGCACAAACACTGGCTTGTTCTGCCACACCAAATAATTGATGTGTTGTGAAAGAGAGCAGGCACTTTGGGGTTTCAGAGGTTATAGCCTAGTTTGGCAGCGCAACCAAATAAAAGTTTTTTAAGAGGTGGGATTGATCACCATTAACTAAAACAAAATTCCAAGCCATTTTGGAGTCTCAATCTAATAAACAGGGCTAGATCAACTCTACAGTGTTTGAGATAATAGGGTGTGCAGGAGGGTTTTGGACTGTCGATATGCATCATTAGAGAGAAGGTCTTACAGGTACGAGTGTCTTCCCCATAGCAACCACACTCCCACAGGGCTGATTTACTACTGCCCCAACCTTTTGTGTCAATTTAAGTGGTTTGCTTGGTCTTCGATGAGAGCATTATTTTGTAAATGTTCCTGTTCAACAGAATCTTGAGAAGTAAATCATTGTCTTTAGGGTTATTTATGCACATTGGTGTTTATAATGCTAACTATGAACATTTTTACAAAGCTTTTACATTTTAAAGGTTGTTCATGGCAGTGGACCTCAACTGGTTTTTACTTCACAACCCAGATTTTATAATCAAGTACAATCCAAAAATTGTTTAACGTATTTAATATCACAAATGAAATCCATCAATATTACTATTGCATACACCCAACGATATTCAAACTCATCACGGGACAAATAGTGGGTCAAATACTAATATTGTCCACAGTAAAGTTTTCTCCTCCCTTTTAAAAGTTGAAAAGCCTATGAATTGTACTATCCCAACTATTTATGATTATATGGTTGAGTGCAAGTTATCCCATTTTTTCCCATTTTTACATATGACATTAAGGCTGCCTGATTATGGCAGGAATCATAAGCACAATTACTTTGGCCAACATTGAGATTATTTAAAAGAGCACATACATAGTTTTCAGTGAAAACTACTAAACATGTATTCAATATATTACATTTTTGGCATATAAAAAGTGTACTGGATTTATGATACAAAACACAATACAAAGACCATAAAAGAAAGAATGTGGCACATAATCATTGTAAATTATTTGCAGAGCCCTATCAATTTGTTTTAACCCATTTAAGCATGTCTTTATAAAGGGTTATCACTGCAGAGTATCTTTACAGGATAAAAACAAATATCCTGTCAGTAGACTATATAAAACGCTAGATAGGCTAAAGAGTTTAGCTAATGGTAACACCACAATTAATACAAAGTTCTGTTAAGAAACTCTAGATGGCGCAGGCTGATCGGTCCTTTCACTCAATCTTCTTGGAATCACATTATTATCTATAGGGCACAGCTGATTGGTTCCTGCTGTATCAGTAGCCAATGAGCTTCTACAAATATATGGGATTAATATCCTGCCATGATTCAAAACTGAAAATAAAGTTCAGAAAGGTTGAAACTAAGTGTTCGAAAACTCAAAATCTTACAAAAAAAAGTTTTGCAAGATCGAAAAATAAGATTTGCAAGCTTGCAAAATGTAAAAAAAATATATATATATATCTGCAATTATTATGTTGTTTTTGAGATTTCCTCCTTCAGAAGTGCAACATTTTTTTTTACGGTATTGTGCAATCATTTTTTTAGAGTTTCGAATTTGTCACTGTTCTCCCAGTGTATAGTTTGTTTTCCAGATTTGAAACCTTGTAAATGGTGATCTGAAAACTGGTGTGCCAATAGGTGAAAAAAAGTTTTGAAACTCTGAAAACTGAGGTTTGAAAGGGCGAAACTTATTACATTACATTACATTAGCACTCCTATTGCAGACTATTTTTTCAGAGTTGAGTTTACAACACCCACTTTGCGGAGATACGTCCACACAGTTGCGAGCTTGCGACTCACGTGATATGTGGCAGCGTTGTCACGCAGCTCTGCTCTGAAACTCTGAAACTCAGACTGAGCGAAAATGAAGCTTCGCAACCTCGCAACTTAAAAAAAAAGCCTGGAGGGAGGGCCTTCTGCTCTTGGCCAATGCTTTGCTGTCTGCTGACGTACAGTCCAATCACAAGTCGTATTCCTGGAAAGGTGGGATTGAAAACTCAAAAACAAAATTATGTTTGCAGAGATTCTTTTTTTTTTTTACCACTTTGCAAGCCTGCAAAACTCTGTTTTCAGAGTTTCAAAACTTTTTTTCACACATCGGCACACCAGTTTTCAGATCACCATTTACAAGGTTTCAAACCTGGAAAACAAACTAATTTAGTGGGAGAACAGTGACAAATTTGAAACTCTGAAAAATTGTTTGCGCAACATCGTAAAAAAAATGTTGCAGTCCTAAAGAAGGAAATCTCAAAAACAACAATGTTTGCAGAGATATTTTTATTTTTTTTTACATTTTGCAAGCTTGCAAATCTTATTTTTCGATCTTGCAAAACTTTTTTTTTGTACGATTTTGAGTTTTCGAACACTTAGTTTCAACCTTTCTGAACTTTATTTTCAGTTTTGAATCATGGCAGGATATTAATCCCATACAAATACAGTTTCAGTGCGCTTTCAGAAACCCTCCACCGTCCCTAGCTCCACCTGTATAGATCTGCTACAGGTAATTCATGCAGCAGCATTTTGTGTATGTATTGTCCCATACATCAGCAGCAGTGTAGCAGATCTATTCTGCCAAGACCAAACACATCAACATTATCATATCCATTACCGTGCCAAACACTCAGAGAGTTGTCATGACAGAAAAACTGTTATTTAAATGATTTCTATGTTGAATTACAATGAGGTACACTGAGGTTCCTCTTTACCAGTAAAAACACATCTGTAAGTGTTTTACCACAACACTATCTGAAATGCTTTAGATTCCTGTCTGCACATGTTAGTCGTTTTTAACGACAATCATTGTGAAATAAAATTCCTGCAATTGCAAGTCTTCTGAAAAATATGGTTAGGAAATTCTGAATGATCCTTGAGGAAAATGTTTGTAGAATAAATCTGAACTTGCATACTAACCATGATATTGAGGAGTCTTCCGTGTTTTTACCTGCGTTTACCATAGTTTTGCAAATAATACCACAGTTAAACAATGGTTTCTATACCCTGACGGTTGTTGGTCAATGTCTAATCGAGCTATAAAAAGGAACACTTGAGTAAACAATTCCAAATAAACAAAAAACTGAAAGTGCTTTGTGAAAGCATCACACTCGACACATCCCAACAGAAAACACAAAGCAAACCACATGTTTGTCCAGTGAGTCAGCAAGAACGGTTACACGAGGGTGTGGTCAGCCAGGCCTGTGGTTGCCATGGGAACATGAGTCACAGTCGTGGGTAAATACGCCGTCTGTCCTGGACTTAGGTCAGTGTTACCCCAGCAACAGCAAAGCAAAACTCACACAGGGCGCCGTGCTTGAATGTGCATTTGCATCCGGGCAAGCCAACACATTCCTTACCAACTTGCTAAAAATGTTGCTAAAAACGCTAAGACCGCACATGCATATCTGTCTCGCCAGCATGCATTAAAGTGAGTCATGAACTATCCTCATTAAAGGTTCACCAGTGCAGTTCTATTCCAAAGATCATAATGTTTTATTAACCTGAGAAAGCATCATGTGGGAATATGATGAACGTATAATTTTACAGTCGGACATTATCAGCATCTTCACTCCCTGCTGTCCTCTAGTGCGCACGAGTCTGTCTTAAGCGCAGGACGGCCCTGTTCTGTTAACTTCGCAGTTTGGCAGTCTGCACTTTTAATGTGAATTCATCATATTGTTTTTGTTCTGCTTGCGTGTGCCCAGGGGAACTGAAAACAGCACATCCCTTTATGACTTTTGGTAAAAAAATCTCTAAAAAAAATCTCTGGAACAACAACCTCTGTCAGCCTGGACAAACTAGAGTTTAACTGCTCAGCCAGTCCTGAACTGTGAAAAAAAGACATGTTTATTTTTTCATACAGCTATTTAGATCGCAAATTTGACACTGCATAACTGTTTTCTCCATTGATAATAATCAGAAATGTTTCTTGAGCAGAACAAAATTCTGAAGGATCATGTGACACTGAAGACTGGAGTAATGATGCTGAAAATTCAGCTTTGATAAATTACACTTTTTCTTTATGAATGTATTTTAAAATGTATGTTCCAATAATATTCACAATATTCCTGTTGTACAGTATTTTTGAGCATAAGAGTCTGCTTTCAAAAACATAAAAAACTTACCAACCCCAAACTTTTGAACAGTAGTGTATATGTTTATATAATTGCACTGGCACTAAAAAAAATGTGGAAACGAATCACATAAAACATGTTGTTCAATAGTATTACTCAATACTTACACTAATGTGAGTTATTTGAATAGAGATTATTACAGATTAGACTACAAATGTACAAAATTAGGGCGTTGCTTTTTATGTACAGTGCTATGCATAAGTGAATACACCCATGCTAAAGTTGACTAAAAAGAGGAATAAAAAATCATATTTTGGAAATTGAACTTAATGCCTTAATTTAAAAAATTAAGAAAAATCCAACCTTTAAGGACACAAATTTTCTTTGTGAATGAATAATGTATCGTAAATAAATAAATGTTCTTCCTTAAAATTCAGGGTGCATAAGTTTGGACACCCCTATGTTAAATTCCCATAGAGGCAGGCAGATTTCTATTTTTAAGTTTTTTTTTTTTTTAGGATACTATGCATCCTGATAAAGTTCCCTTGGCCTTTGGAATTAAAATAGCCCCACATCATCACATAGCCTTCACCATACCTAGAGATTGGCATGGTTTTATTTCAGTTAGCCTAATAGCTAGTTTGATTTGCATTGAGAGATGATCTTATGGAAAGTACCCCATGCCAATCTCTAGGTATGGTGAAGGCTATGTGATGATGTGGGGCTATTTTAATTCCAAAGGCCAAGGGAACTTTATCAGGATGCATAGTATCCTAAAAAAATAAATAAAAAAAATACTTAAAAATAAAAATCTGCCTGCCTCTATGGGAATTTAACATAGGGGTGTCCAGACTTATGCACCATGTATTTTAAGGAAGAACATTTATTTATTTACGATACATTATTCATTCACAAAGAAAATTGGTGTCCTTAAAGGTTGGATTTTTCCTAATTTTTTAAATTAAGGCATTAAGTTCAATTTCCAAAATATGATTTTTTATTCCTCTTTTTTGTCAACTTTAGCATGGGTGTATTCACTTATGCATTGCACTGTATGTGTTTACATACATTTTTTATGATTTATTTGTAATAATTTGAATGATATTTCACCTTATAAACCTGTTGGTTTAATTTACATGTTCACATATCATGCGCTCACCAGCTGTTTTCAGTTTTCAGGGCAGATGAGCACGTCAATCATCTCAATGAAGCACTCCAAAATATATCAGATTACCAGATAAGAAAACTATTGATAGTTGCAGTCCGTTTCTATCTCCTTTTCAGATTAAATGTGTTCACAGCCAAGGCAAATCTCCTCTAGAATAAAACCTTGTCTTTGTCCTAGTATTTTATGGTCTCTCTGTAACCTAGCCCAGGAATTCATAAAGCACATTGCATTACTTTCATTAAAAGTGTTTGATTTAGTCTCATCCTGGGAAAAGTTGTCCCGCCCTGAGCAGTGTAAATGTGTGAGGGTGCGGTGCGCTCTGCTGAAGCCTTTGATTCCCACAGAACACACCTCATCTAATCGTCAACAGATAAAAGCACAGTGATTAATATCTCGTATCAGGACGTCTGTGATCATTTCTCCCTCCATTGTTCTGTGATATAAAGCGTTTGTCTGCGCAGCGAGAAACTTCTGAAAGCTGCACAGATGTGCTTTCATACGGCAGGGCATACTTTCCACAGTACATTCATTTATATTGACATTTTGGCTTTTAAAAGCACAGTTTTCATCTGATATAAAATAGCGACACGTTCTGTACAAACACAGAAGCGGAGTTTAAAATAGCACTCTGCTTATTATTTCTGCAATATAAGCACATTTTTTTGTGATATATTTTTCAGTGGTTTTGGTTTTTATAGTGATCCTTTTCTTTTTGGATGTCATATCACACACACACACACACACACACACACACACACACACACACACAAAAGCTATTTTCTGTAGAAACACTGTATTTGCAGGTGTATTTGTCACCCAGGATTAACTTAGTCACCATGAAATAAAAATGTACAATTCTTATTTCTTGCAGTATTTATTATTTAACTTTTTTCTAATTCATGTCCACTAGTAATCTTTTAATCAAAATAACTTCTCCCTCTTGCAGCGACAACTTCTCGTCTCTGATGACGAGGGCGGGGCAACCTGTCACTCACGTGAGATCCACCAATAGCAATCCACAACCATCCAATCACTTCCCCACGGACAAAATCATACCCTACATTTGTTCTTGTTCCAGAAGCAAGATTGGGAAGAAAAGTCTATTGCAACTTCCATTTCATGCCGACTTTAAGCAACCAAAAGTGTGTGTTTTTTAGCAGTGCTATACAATCACAAGTGTCCAGTTGCTTTGTAAACTGTACTGTTGCATACAAACAAATACAATAATCTAATTATGATTTGTACTGTCATTCTAATCATTGCAGTATTTTTTCATCAACAATAATGCAAGCACATTACACCAGAAAAATGAGACAAAACTAATGGCCTAAGAACAAACATGAAATGTAAGTAAGAAAACATGATAGCTTCTGCTATGTGATGGTAACAGCATAATCCGAGCATGACGTTACACAGTTTCTACAGAGTGTGTAAGGGTGTGGGTGTGGGTGTATTTGTGTGTGCCGCCTTCTCAGATTACAATACAGGCAGTGTTAAAAAGGTTTGATTTCTTTAGAGAACAATGAAAATAAACTCCACCCTAAGAAGTGAAAGATAGAGAAGCTAATGGCTGCAGGATGAGACGATAATGACCCGGGTTTGAAAGGCCCTAAACCTGTATATATATACTAGAGAGCAACGTCCATCACAAAAAAAAGAGCCCTACCACACCCTCAGACGTCTACATCAACACTCGCTTACACCCCGAAGCACTGCCTAATACAGCGGAGTACATTCATCTGCACTGTAAACTGGGATTTTTAGAGAGATTATGTTTTACAAGGAAACGCTATTTCAATCTTTCTGTTTTCTAGTGCTTCTGAGGGTTGAGGTGTGTGATATGGTGTGAAATACTTGAGGTAGAGACATCTACAACTCTGCTGCGTGTTGAAACAGCTCTTCAGGACAGTGAGATGTGGGGAAACTGCAACTCACCTGCAAATACAAACACACAAAGACAAATGGCATTAGTTTACAGCCTGTGGATACACAGCATCTAATTACAATAGAGTAAACACTGAGATCAACTTTGCAGGACATTTGTTCAAGGTGTTCAAAGCACATCAGACCTCAGGGAACCTTCACATCGACGTCAGCGTGTGTGTTACAACCGTATGAAAACACACTGCGTGTTGAAGCGCTGCCCCCTGCTGAGTGCTGACTGTTACTGAGCACACGAAGAGAGAGACTCATATCTATTACAGTTTATCAACTATATCTGATTAACCATGTCAGAAACAATCACCTAATGCCGTTATTTTACAGTAAGTGCACTTACGTATGCTTACGTGTGCTTACCTAAGAAAGTACGGTAATATAAGGTACCTACATGGGTTGAGGTTAGGTTTAGGTGTTTAGGTTCAGGGTTAGTACCTAGTTATTACCCAGTTATTGTAATTACTATAATAAGTACATAGTGTGCACATGGGGAACAGGACTGTAAAATAAAGTGCTAACAAAAGTAAGATTTTGAAAAATGTTTTTGAAAGAAGTCTCAAGGCTGCATTTATTTGATATTTGATATTAATATTGTGAAATAGTATTGAAATTTAAAATAACTGTTTTATATGTTATTTTAAATGTAATTTATTCCTGTGATCAAAGCTGAATTTTCAGCATCATTACTCCAGTCTTCAGTGTCACATGATCCTTCAGAATTCATTCTAATATGATTTAGTGACGTTGTGCTGCTTCATATTTTTGCAGAAACCGTGATACATTTTATTTTTTATGGTTCTTTGATGAATAGAAAGTTCAAAGAACACTTTTGATTTGCATCCTTACTAAATAAAAGTATTAATAAAAAACACATTTTAAGCAGCAGTGTATGTACATAAAAATAGACAATATATTTTACAAACATATCCTAAACAATATATGAGCTTATTTAATATACATCATAAGAACAATGTTAGATAACAGCCTAAAGCTTATAATTTACAGTAAGCATTCAATCTCTTCTAACAGTATTTCGTATAATGAAGCTAAACTGTATAATGTATGTTGTTCTAGGCAAACAAACTCCTATAGCCGTACTAGTTTCCATGTCTCTTATATCATTATATGCTGTATTCTCACAGATCGTCTACACTTCATATTTCATGTCTATTTATTTACTTATGTTAGCCATGCAATAAGCAGGATAAAGTGCAGTCAGCGGGACATTATCCAGAAATAAAACCCCTATACCAGACCTCAATCCCCGTTACATTATCCTCTACATACTGCAATCTTCCTTCATGTACATTAGTATGAACACAAACACCCTCAAAACCTCTGTCCCCAATACCACCGTGGACAGAAGACGATCTTTATGTGTGTGTGTGTCTTGGTCATAGGATCATTGACAGACATGGAAGGTCACAGATGGACACGTGAGCAAGCTCTCTGATCGGTGAGCTGGCGTTGGCATTGAGCTCAGAGAACTTTCATCTGAGTATTTCCATAAGCTCATCGAGCTTTACATGACATCCAGTAAATGCCAGAGCGGTCTGGGCTGAGAGTGAGATGGCATTTCCAGAACAGAGAGCTTCAGTCAGGAACAGAGACTCATGAAGTGTGTTTGGATGGATGATTCATTTCAGAAATGCCACACAACCACAAAACAGACAGTCATTTAATCCTAATGACTCTGGTCATTTTGTTATAAGTGGCATGTGTGTGACTGCATGTGTATGTGTGTGTGTGTGTGTGTGTGTGTGTGTGTCGGTGTGTGCGTGCGTGCACATACTTCTTCATTCATATCTGCATGAGTCTGTCCACCTGTTTTAAAGGATCACAGGAGATCACTTGCAGTCAAAGACTGTACACACAATGATAAAGTCATCAAAACTACACACATATATTAAGTATGAGTGTAATGTAGTGAGCAAAAAAAAAAAACATTCAACAAATCCAAACCTGCTTTTACTTCATGATCCAAATCATCCACACTTTACAATAGGTCCCTTTAGTTAATGATAGATAATGCAATGAGTCTTAAAATTAAATACATCTACACTGATCTGAGTATGTTTATTTCATGTAGTAGTCTGGTGAGAAGTAGAAAAAGAGGTATTTGAAAACAATGACACATGTATAGTCATGTGACATATTTTAGATATCCAAGTTTATACCAGTGTGTGCCTGCTATGTGCTATTCACTTTCAGTGTTGCTGAAGATAAATGTTACTCTGTACAATCATATTACATTCCTGAAAAGATGACAGAAAATGTACTCGCAGTTGCCGTCCTGCGTCAGTGTATACCAGGTATGGAACGGCGATTGACGAAGTAATAAGATGGACAGATATTTCGCTAATAAAATGATCATGCGGAAGAATAGCGTAAGATCTTGTCTGGTCTCTCGGTTTCATCCCAGCGAGCTTTTATATTACATTTTACGCATGAGCAGTAAGATGAGTTTTAGCACTTTCCAACATTTCAGGCTGGACAAGAAACTTCTGGAAAATGTTAGTGTGGACAGAGAATGTTTTTAACAAAAAACGGATTAATGTAGGCCTTTTTTTAACATTGTTCGTTCATGTAAGCTCACGTCTATTAAACAATATTAACAAATACATTTTTTGATTCTATAAATGTATTAGTAAATGTTGAACTTAATGCTCTGTTCAGGTCATCTTGACCCAAAGTGATTAATTATTATTATTATTTTTAATTGAGTGTTCATCTGAGTGGTACAAGACCTTGCTTAATTTCTGAATGTTAACTAAGATTAATACATGCTTTAGAAAGTATTCAGTATATTTCAAAGTATATCTCTAGTTCATATTAACACATTGAACCATATTGTAAAGTGTTACCAAAAATAAAGCAAATTAGGCCAATTAATTTATTAAAATGCAATTTTTAAAAGAAATTTTAAACACTAAAAATCATAAGGTTAATCAAATACTTAAATGGCAGTGTACTGTTTTCAGGTACTTTTACACTTTTACTTATTATGTACACAAAAAGTATAATAATTAATATTACTCTGTGGGAATTGATATGGGTAGAGAAAATCTGTCCTCGTTGATTTCGTGGTCTTCTGACGTTGAACTGGACCCAGTAAATATCACTACTACGAAACTACCACCAGCAGCCAATAAAGACAATGCATCGATACAACAGCCAATTAAAAGGAAACTCTTAAATCCTGCAAATTATTAAGCGCAAGAAGTGGAAATTCGTACAAACTGTAAATCAGGCTCGAATGCTGTGGGATCCATGAGGGATTACTTGGAGGACACATAAACATTCGTAGTGTCACAGGGAAAAAGTGAACATGAAATGTGATTTAATGTATGTATAAGTATTGTTGATTGTTTTAATGTATTTTATCTGACATCACACCTGCCCAGGGACTACAGTTGAAAATTAGCCAAGTTGGCTGAACTGGCACATTTACATAAATGTTTATTAATGTGCACTGTCTCTGTAACTTTAAACTGTATAAATAAAAATAAAATGACTCAATGTAACTACTTCACCTTAAAATGAAGTGTAATCGGAAAATGTCTTACAAGAGTCGATTGGTGTCAATAGACCTAAATACAAGTTGAAATAGTTCAGACACTAGAGTTGAGTTGAAGCTTATTTAATCTAAAATCAATAACCTCACTATCTATCCAACCGGAGCCCTACAAATCCCTTCATGCCTGCATGTTCTCATCTAATTAGAATTTTAAATGTCATACATTTTTATTTAAAATCAACCCTAACCCTTTAAACTGAACTAATATTAACAGATATCAATTTAACACTCATATTCCTGTAGTATACGGTGTTGATGAATTACAGTAAGTTAGTCTAGTCAATGAAAGTATCTTCTGACAATGGATTAGTTCGAAACTAAAGCCAACCCAGTTCACCGCGACTCTCACATGATCAGCTTCTGCAGTTCACTGTCCAGTGAACGTCTCACACCTGCTCTCTAAGATCCACCCTCTCCATCTGTTATTCCTCCGAACACACTCGTCTCCTACCTTTACTGGAGGAGTACAGGTCCATCATGCCGTGCGGTGAGGAGGAACTGCCTACAGCAACAGTATTCCAGTGTTTTAATGACTTTTCCCTGGCTCTATAGACGAACACAGGGTTTTCCTCGCTCGTGTCTCGGTCTCGTGTGTTGAAAGCGTTCCCCCTCCCGCTCAGGTGAGTGCAGATATTCCCACACCACCACTGGCTGAGAGTTTCTTTGTAGAAAAGAGGGTGTATCAGCAAAACAGCAATAAACTCCCAGTCCGGCGCTGCGTCTTTTGTTGAAATCTAACTGGTTTAAAGGAGAGCGCATATCCCATCTCACACACAGCCAGAAATGATATCTGAGAGCCATTACACGCAGTTCTGCATAATTACACAATAATGACTGTTTAACAAGGTTTCCTAACATGGCTGATTTAAGACACAGAGCAGGTGATGAGAGGGAGAAAGAGACTATAAAACAGATCATTAAACCTGTGTGAGTGAGCAACATTATCAGAGGAATGAATGGAGAGGATTACTGCCGATGCCATAATCATTTGATAAAGCAATAAACACTAGTTTACTGCACTCACAATCAGCAGCGCTCAGCCAACAGCTTCTGTTACATGCAGGAAGGCAGATCGGATGCTACCACAGCACACTGGGAAAGCAATGAGAGATTTTAACATTTACCACGGTGAAAAATCACAGACTCCCATAGTTAGTGCATTACTGTAAACATGGTTTGTCTTTACAGACCCAGAAACAAGCCTACATTATTTCCAGTTGGTAATCGACGACATTCCTGTCGCCTTTGGCTTGCTTAGTTGGGGACACTTAATATTCATCAATATTACTGATCTGACTGCACTGACACCATTATATGAACACTGAACACAGCTGGACGATGACATCACTGTTTTCTCCAGAGCGGATATATATATATATATATAAATTAACTAAATTAATAACTTTTTTACAACAAAAATGAACCATTTCTGAACTTACTTCAGCTGGACTGTGACGCTACTCTCTTCTAGATCTGCTGTACAGCAGAAACAACTGATAACTTTTCCTGTTATCTCTGTAAAGCTGTTTTGAAACAATCTCTATTGTAAAAAGCACTATATGAATAAAGGTGACTTGACTTGACTTGACTTGACATCACAGATGCTGCTTCAGTTATATTAAACTTTATATTTTAAAGAAGTGAATACTGTAAAGATATATGACTACAAAAGGTTTCTATTTCAAATAAATGATGTTCTTTTTAACTTTCTATTCATCGAAGAATCCACAAAAATATGAAGTGGCACAACTGTTTTTAACATTGATAATAATACGACACGTTTCTTGAGCATCAAATCATCATATTAGAATGATTTCTGAAGGATCATGTGACACTGAAGACTGGAGTAATGATGCTGAAAATTCAGCTTTGATCAGGAATAAATTACAGTTTAAAATGTATTCACATAGAAAACAGCTGTTTTAAATTGTATTAATATTTCCCAATATTATAGTAAAAAAAAAAAAAAAAATGTAATCAAAGACCTGCAGCCTTGGTGAGCAGACTTCTTTAAAAAAAAAAAACTTTGAATGGGATTTATTACAATATTTTTAAACAATGATTTAATAAAAACATATACACATAATACACTAACACATATTACACTATGTTTGTATTAACTGATCATGTTTAATGATATTTTAAACATCTATCTTCTTATTAACTGTGTATTTGAATGATCAAGTTGTCCCATAAATAACATCCAAACATGAAATGTTATTAAAACTTTCTTTTAAACAAAGCAATGCCATGATTAAGATAAAATACTTATTAAAATAGTTTTTCACCTTCACATCATCAGTAATGTAATGCATACATTGGAAGGGGAATTAGTAGAAAAATAGATATGCTGGTGATTAATGGTGTCTGTCTCTGAGAATCCAGACGGATCTGTCTCATCAACAGAGTGACTAATGCAGTAACACTGAACAAACACACACTAAACACTGATCCGAACTACAGCATGTGTGGCCTCACCAATCTGAACAAATAAATAACAGCACACAATCACAAAAAACAACCATTCTTATGGCTGAAAACTCTTCAGCATATTACTTTAACCATCAATGGTTGACACCAATAGCGTTTCAAGGGAATACGATGTTTTGGAACAGCAAGTTTGCATAATTTCAGGGCTGTTTTCAATCTATAAAACATACTTTTTGCAACGCTTGACACTTTTTAATCATACAAATAATCACCATCTACCTAACTTTTCAGTAAGTTTTTTTAATCTGGTTAAAGCAAACAATGTTTTAAGTTAATGTCTTAAATCGTAACTCTCGCCAAAATGCAACCTAGGGTCTTTTTGTTAATCTACCCTAGGGAAACTTTCGCTTAAAAGCATAATTAGGATGGAAACGCCACTTTTAAGTTTGACCGTATTTTCGTTTTCGGTCAAAATGCCTTTTGAATGGGAGTGATTGGGGCACGACTATGATAGCATCAAAATCGCTATTTTTAAAACACTAAGAAGGTTCGACACAACATGAAACTTTGCTGGAAGTATCACCAGGGGCTCTACACATGAACTCCAGAATTGAGAACATTGTTTGTGTACACAGAGTTTACTAAAAAGAAAGATTTTGAACAACTCACTTTAGCTGTGTGTCCGCCGGCATTCTGACAGTCAAAAATAGTCGATCTCCGAATGCAACGTAACAGGGAGGAGAGTAAAGATGGAAAGCTCCTAAAGCTTAGTTCAATATAAATTCACGGATAATTTGTTGTTTTGTCGTTAGTGAAAAACAATATTGACCTTGTATTTGAAAAAAAGATGCTCATATAAGAAGCAATACTAAAACTCAGAGTCAGTTCATTCGCATTCGGAGATCGACTATTTTTGACTGTCAAAAATATCAGCTTATCAACACTTTTCAAATGCCTCTGACTGGCCACTGCGTTCATCCGCTCAACAGAAACGTGTGATTGCTTGGAAGTCTCAATGCCACAAAAAAAATCTTTGATGCAACGTGAGCAGATCTAAATGTAAATTTCACATTTCACTTTAATCATGACAGTTTAATTGTTAATGGGTACATTTTTTGTCCTTCTATCTTGAATTTTGGTGGCGTTTTTTTCCCCCAAGCCCGTTCATTTCTGCCCCTGATCTGCACTGATCTCATACATGCCTCTCTGCAATCCAGTTGATGGAAATACATTAGTGACGCAGAACTTTAATCCCTGCGGTCATGGGTGAGTGAATGAGAACCTCAGATAACTAGCTGTTAGATTCGTAAATCAAAAATGAGACAAAACTAATTAGAGGGCCTGATGGAAAGCTCATATTTTAAGATGTCTCTCTGCTTCATTAATTCCCAGCCTGCACCACTGGAGCAGCACCAGACACTTTAATGGTCCCATCCAGTGAACATCCGGAAACAATGAGAACGGGCTGAAAACAAGACTAAAGCAGTTCAAACTCACTAGTTAACTCTGATTCCCTTCACACTTGATAACAGTGTCTCTTTTCACAAAGTGCTTGTTAATGCAGCTTTAATTATTACTTTGCCTGAACGTAGAGCTATAATCTAAGAATTACATCACTCATGAATAAGCAGTTTACTACAGATTACCAACTCGGTAAAACATGAATGATCTAGAGCATTGCTGATCACATGTGTAAGAAATGTTTTGTTGTGTCTGTATATATTAGTGTGATTTATTTACAGAGGTCACATTAACAATAGAATATTAAAACTGGCATATTCAACTGTATCCTTACAACAAATACTTAGGAGGTTTGGAGCCTCATAATAAGGTTAAAGTAAGTGAACTTTTTAAAAGGTGTCAAGAAAACACTGATATAGCACTTTAAAGGAATAGCTAAATAAAAAAAAAATTGCCATCTAAATCTCTAAATCTATTGTTCTTCCTAAATGTTTTTACAAGAGAAGTTCTACTTAATTTCTTTACAGCTCTTTTCAATGCAAGTGGGGAAAAAAATCATTTTGAGGAGAACATTTCCTTTGAACATGACTGAAAATCTCAGTGCCAATAAAACACTTTTTTCGTAATTTAGGATTACAAACAACTAAGCCATAGGATTTTGTGTAGAATTTCAACAACTGGTTGAACACTGTTCAGCACAATGACTGTAAAAATGTCAGACAGCTGTATATCATTCACATCCGCTTATAAACTACCGTTCAAAAGTTTGGGATCAGTAAGATTTTCAATGTTTGTGAAAGAAGTCTCTTACATTCACCAGAGCTGCATTTATTTGATGAAAAATACAATTAAAACAGTGATATTGTGAAACACCGTTTTCTAATTTAATATATTTTAAAATGTAATTTATTCCTGTGATCAAAGCTGAATTGTCAGCATCATTACTCCAGTCTTCAGTGTCACACGATCCTTCAGAAATCATTCTAATATGATGATTTGCTACTTTGAAACTCTGATTATTATCAATGTTGAAAATAGTTGTGCTGCTTATTTTTTGAAGAAACCAAAGAAAGGTACGAGCGTCCAACAGCTTCTGACGCTGCGAACGCAACGGTCGGTCTTTCATCTCGAAAGAACAGATTTCACACAAGTAAACACATCTGTAAATCTTCACATGGACACATGCTGTCTTCCTGCCTTTGTTATGAACCTCTTTGAGCTCAGAGTCAACAGACTAAACACACACACACACAAGCACATGCTCGTACACACGTATGAAGGAGTACTCACAAAAAAATGAGCTTTAAACTGTTGTCTAACACTGCTGCAGCTGGGAATGTGCAGTGTTTGAGCAGAAGATGGCAGTGTTTTAACTGGAAACCACTACAAATGAATGATTTCTGGCTCTTTAAGTACTTACTGACAGATTAAACTGCATCAACACTTATTCAAAATAAAAATAAAAATGGTTGTCCAGTGATGCAACAAAAAATCTAGTTAACTAATAAAACATCCTGTCGTTCATTGTTTGTTGTGTTTGTGGCTGGTTAAATTCTTTTTCAGCTATCATCAGTTGTTTAATTGCATCACACCTGTTTAGAAGAGCATTTGTTCTCCGGGCTGAGTTAAATCAGTTATGAAAGGTCTAAAATTCATCTCAATCTGCTACTAAAGGGTCTGCACCAGAGTAACAACAAACGAGGAAACTCAGACTCAACTAGGCCACTGGACAAGAGAACAAATAAAGAAAGACATACTGATGTTAATTTGTGTGCCATTTGAAGCTGGCATGACTACTTGCACAACCTTTGGTGCCAAGTACAGCCTGCCAACTCATACCCACTGAATACTAACCACAGGTACAGCGTCTGTCCAAGAGAGCCTGCACTACCTCAATACTTGTTTACCAAGAAGAGAGATTTGTGCTTCAGTTCCAAGAACACCAGAATGACTGATCAACAAAGGAGTCAGGGTTTGGTGAGAACGGCCCTGTTAGCATCTAATGATATAAGCATAATTCTGGACTTAAAGAGGTGGTATTATGCTTTTTAACATTCTCAACTTTCTTAGTGTAATGTTTCTGTTTGAGCATGAAAAAGCTCTGCAAAGTTACAAAGCACAAAGTCACTCCAAAGGTAGTTATTCTCTATATCAGTGTCAGTGTTTCTGAACTCCCTGAAACGCCTCCATTGTAGTCTTGAGTTTTCTTCAGGGAACGAACACGTCACAATATTCCTCATTTAAATAATTCCTCCCCAAGCGTAAAAAAAAAAAAGAGGGCGCATCTGGTTGAGTTGCATTAGTAGTAGGGATGCACGATATATCGGCCAACATATCGGTATCGGCCGATATCGGTTCACTTTGAATGTTATCGCTATCGGCTCGATAAGAACATTTGTCAGATATCTTAAAGCCGATAAATAACGTATTATTTCCGTCAGCTGAGACACTACAGATGCGCACTGTTCAACATGATGGTTTTGAATTGCTTGAAATATGATTGAAATCACTTTGAAAAGGAAAATACAGTAAAGTGCAACGTGCATGTGACATATCGGCTGCATAAAATTGTAATGAGAACATCATTATAATTGTGTGTTTGAGACATGGATTTAATGGTGAGACTTCTGTTTTTGTAATCAGGCTCTCAAAAATTATATAAATTTGGATTTAGATTTATCGGCCAATATATCGGTTATCGGATTTCAAATATAAAGAATTATCGGTATCGGCCAAAATGTTCATATCAGTGCATCCCTAATTAGTAGTGTGTTCAAACTGGTGTTTGTAGTAAGGGGCGGGACACTTCCGTAACACGCTGGAAAGAGTTCACCAATCACAGCACGCTGATCCAGCCGACCAATCAGAGAACATTGTGTTTTTCAGAAGGAGGGGCTTCATAGAGAATGAAATAAACGGGTGTATTTCCCAAAAGCACAGTTAGACAACTATGGTTTCAAGTTCCGTCGTTATCAGCATAGTTTAACGAGTCGGTGTATCCCGATACCATTTTTCCAACGAACATTCGCAAATGGCATTGCAAAGTTGTGTGGTTGGAACTATGACGTGGACTTAATGAATCCCTATCTTCAGGAAAATAAGCAAGCTGACATTCAGTATGATCTATATATTTCATTCATACGAATTTCATTTGAGATCTTTTAGTTTGTCAAGAGGGTTAAAGCGCCATTTGAAGCCCAAGTACAATTAGACTTTGTCTGACGACTCAGATGGAAAAACAACGCATTGCTAAGCAATTAGGCTGAGCATAATACATCTTTTGGCACCACACATGAATGCAATCATCCTTGTGGGCTTCATCCGCGTGGAAAACAGGGCTGTGCACTGCCAATGAAGGGAAAGCTGAACGGGAAGTGGAAGAATGTGGACTTCCCAGTGCATACTTACAGGAAAGCCCTGGGATTCCCTCCCGGTCTAAGAGCCCCTGCTATATCTGGCAGTGTGTGCGTCAGTGCCAATGACGAGAGACGTGACTGACCAGTATGTGCGAGGTGCGAGAAATAGCAACACCCTATGAAACTTTATAGACATCACTGTAGATATGTTACTGAGGGTTCAGAAATAAAATAGTTAATATCTTCAGCTCAATATCCATAGAGATCCAAACGTTTTTCTTCTGTAATCAATGCAACTTCCTCTACGCTAGTGTGCCATCTAAACGTTTTTGAAAAAAAGTCTCTTATGCTCAACAAGGCTGCATTTATTTGATCAACAATTCAGTAAAACCGTAATATTGCGAAATATTACGATTAAAATAACTGTTTTCTTTGTGGATATATTTTAACGTAATTTATTCCTCCAGAAATCATTTGAATATGCTGATTTACTGCTCAAGAAACATTTCTTTTGATTTTATCAATGTTGAAAACAGTTGTGCTGCTTCATATTTGGGTGGAAACCATGATACATTTTTTTTCAGGGTTCTTTGCATTTATTTAAAATAGAAACTCTTTTCAACCTTAGAAATGACACATTTGCAGAATTTAAAAGTTTATTTGCTGAACAAAAGTATTAATAACATTTTTTTTAAACTATTGAACAGTAGCATAAATATTGAGTGAAATAGTCTTTCTGCCAACATTTTGTAAGATGCCTTCACGCAGGATTGGTGAACACATCTGAGTGGGCCGGTCTAAACTTTCCCTATTTTGCATATTTAATTTTGGCTTCACCAAGCCTTCACTGCTCCCCATCCAGAGGTCCAAACGCTCAGGTTGAAATCAATATCCGTAGGCAGTGAGAAAAGGCTTCATTGTTGACTTCTAAGCATGTGGAATGTGCTGTCACGGTTAAACTTAGCATTATGACGTGACTTAATATGCAAGAAGACATTCACAGTAAGGGTCGAGTATTCACAGACGGTCTATAATGAATGTCTGCTGGGAGAAAACTGAAAGTTTCACTGTGACATGATGGTTTCACGCAGCCTGATTCTGGCTGTTCTCTGTGACGAGAATAAACCAAACGGGTGATAAATCTTTTTCACGTAAGCTTGTGGGATGAGGCAAATATTGTGAAAATCCTCACACACTCCAAAGGGAGGTGAATGCCTGCATTTGTGACGATATCAATCCAACCTGCTAACCCTGAGCATGTATAAGCTCTGACAGGACATTTACAATGTGAAACAAACCATTACAGTACCTGTCAAAAGTTTGGAAACATTTTTTTTTTCTACAAATGTCTCTTATCCTCACTGTTTTCTATTTGAATATATTTTAAAATGTCATTATTCCTGTGATCAAAGCTGAATTTTCAGCATCGTTACTTCAGTCTTCAGTGTCACATGATCCTTCAGAAATCATTCTTATATGCTGATTTGGGCCTAAGGTAACATTTCTTATTATTATTATCAATGTTGAAACCAGTTAATATTTTAGCTAGCTCTCCTTCTGAGGAACTGGGAGTGAAGCAGAACTGTAATAGAGAAGTCACACACACAGATCTGGGCCGCTGCCCCCCTTTTCTTTCTTTTTCTTCTTCTTCTTTTCCTTCTTCTTTACTTCCTCTGAGGAGTGTGTTGGGGTACAAGAGGTTGTTTTTAGAGAGGAATAAAAGTAGGGGATGACTGGAATCAGGTTAAGCTTGGCATTTGTGGCTATTATTTGGGAAAGTGGGAGCAGTCTAAACTGAGCTTGGGCCAACTCCTTAATACCCTGAAAAGTAAGGTGAGCTTGCTTTACTATAGACTGAGAAGCCTGCTGTTCGGCTCCCTGATACAATATTTTAGAAGTAGAGCCGAGTAGACAGAAGTATATTGAGTAGACTGAATAAGTCATTATACTCTCTTCTCTGTCACTTCCTCCGGGTTTGGACATTAAGAGGTTATGCTCTTCATTGCTTATATTGTTAGATGCGGGTCATGGGCTTTTGGTGGCACGATTGCTAATGAGCATCACCTGCGCGCCACACCGGCCTCGAGTGTCTCACGGAGGTGCTCCGGATTGATAAAAGGAGGAGCGACAACAGTGAAGGATGACTGAGGACCAGGCCTGGACAATCTTCCGTGAGGCGCTTTACTTTCATTTCCTGCCTCTTTACTTTTATTTTGTGTTTGTTTATTTTATGATTAAAGTTATGTTTGATCATTCGGCGGTTCCTGCCTCCTTCCCTGAACATCAAACCTTGCTACATTGGTGGCGAAACCCGGAAGGAAGGAGGAATGCGCTGTCTAGAGCCCTCGCCGCTGTGGGAAATCCCCGGAGCCAGAGCACATCTGAGCAGACTCTGCAGTCATTGCCGCTCCAGGCGGTGGACTGGAGGGAGTTGCCGGGCAGACGGCAGCAGCAAACGGTGGCGACTCCTCCGCTCTCCTGCGGACGGCGGCAACCCCTCCAGAACCCAGGCAGCGAATTAGTCAGTCCTCGGCAACTCACTCCACCTTTTATCAATCCGGAGCTCCTCCGTGAGACACTTGAGACCGGTGTGGCGTGCAGATGACGCTTATTAACAATCGTGGCACTGGCCTTGCACCATTCTCACGGCTCTCGGCCCCGCCCTGCTTACCTGAGAAGGGAACGAGACGCTGCGTCGCGCTGCCATCCGTCAGACAATACAAATCTGAAGACGGGTTCTCAGGCACCCTTCTTATACGCTGGGGCGCACCTTAAGATGTCATCGCACTGCGTCGGCCACTGAATGGCATTTGTACACGTGCCTCAGACACAGAGGCCCTGTTTACACCTGGTATTAAGATGCGTTTTTGGTCGATCGGATCACAAGTGGACGACACTAAATACAGGTGTAAACGAGGTCTTAAACGCTTTGGGCTTGTCCACTTTCAACCACTTCCAGAGGTAGAAAACGCATTCGACCGGATTGCTTTGGTAGAGAAGAAGCTCATGTGGTCGAATGTGTTCAAACAGCCGCAAAAGACCGTCTACTCTCCGCCAACTGACCTGATGCTTAAACATTATAGGAAGAGCTGTAGCCAGACGGGATTTAAACTTCGTCGGCTGAAGACCCAAAATGTCTTGGTTTGAAGACGAAAAACGTACCAAGCTCAATATTCTCTCCCCATTCCTGATTTCTAACAGGTCTTGACCCTAGACATTTTGCAAGTCTATACAAAAGCATTTAAATATAATTTTTCCTTCCACTTTTTTTAGCATCACCATGACCCTATAGCTGTCATAATTAGTTGATCTCTGGAGAAAGTTTTGTCCACAATGTATAGTCAAGTTGAGCCACACAAACACACATACTGAGAAGCACAATCTGTCTGAACTTCTGTGTCGCTCTGAAAACAATGGCACAGCCGGACGCCCCTCCCTGCCCAGCCAAAACAATCACAACATTTTCTCTTGCTTATCTTGTACAGCATTAACATGGAAATATTCAGCACAGTACCTGACAGCAAATTAAGTGTACTTACGAACTAAACCTTCACTTGACCTCCCAATCTACTTTCACTATTCTCCTAGAAAAAGACTTCAGACTGAAGAGTTTCAGACTCAGAAAAGAACAGAGCAAAGTTTACTATGATCAGACTGGAGGGTTGTACCTTTCAGAGCTGCAATCTCACGCTGAATGGATCTGGACGTCATGACTGGATGGTGAATTCTTCAGGTGTCCCTGTTCCCTGTCTCTGTCTGTCCTCGAGCACCTGCTGCCAGATGACAAAGTTCTCTCTCTCTCTGTCTTTTTCTTCAGTCTTTTGGCTTGGGGTCATACGGTCGGCCTTTGGTCTTATTCCTCCTCTTCCTCACACTCATATGGTCTCACACCCACTCTCTCTCTCCCTGCGCTGGAATCTGTCCGTGTGCCGCCCATCCCACTCCCAAACTCATCCCTGAACTGCGAGCATCCTGCCTGAGCCAATCCTAGCATTCATATTCATGAAGGCCCGGCCAATCCCTGCACTTCTGCACGCATATATTAGTGATCAAAGCTATGAGCAACAAGCTGTCTGGAGAGAAATGGATCTTCACAATACTTATACAACTTAAAGTAAGCAATTTATAAAATCTGCCACAGCAAACTGCTGATATAAAAAAAAATATATATATATGAGTGGAAGAACACTTAATACATGTTTATGAACTCAGAACTCTTCAATCAATCAATCAGATACGTCTGGAAACTGAAAGAATTTGAAAACAAATTCCCTTCTCACAGTTTTTACATACAGTAGACTACCGTTTGGGGTCAGTACGATTTTTTTATTATTATTCAGCAAGAATGCATTAATCAAAAGTGACAGTAAAGACATGTATAATGTTACAACAGACTTGTATTTCAGATAAATGCTGTTCTTTTGAACTCTCCGTTCATAAAAGAATCTTGGAAAAAAACATGTATCACAGTTTCCACAAGAAAATATTAAGAATGTTTTTAACATGGAAAATTCTTGAGCATCAAATCAGCATATTAGAGTGATTTCTGAAGGATCATGTGACACTGAAGACTGGAGTAATAATGCTGAAAATTCAGCTTTGATCACAGGAATAAATTACAGTTTACAATATATTACAATAGAAAATCTTAATTTTAAAATGTAACAAAACTTCACAATGTAAAAAAATATATATATATTATTTTCAATCAAATAAATGTATATTTGGTGAGCTTCTTGGTGAGCAGAAGAGACTTCTTTCAAAATATAAAAAAAATCTTACAGATGCCAAACTTTATGGATTTTAAAAGATACATTTTCTTTAAAGCTCTTGCATTTCAATGAATCTCTGAAAGTTTGATTAATTTATTAAAAAATATTACATGCAAATACAACTGAGCTTATTTATTAACATTCTTTAGTAGTTTTTTTAAGTAAAAAAGAACATTAGATAAAGTCAATAAACAAATATGTATGCAGTCTTGCATGAAAAAAATCTTAAAGTAACATATCATATAATTTCAAAAAGCTTTAATTGCTTTAATAACAATAAAACATTTGATGCAAAAAAAAATTATTAATAGTAATAATTAATAAGGTTTAATAAAGCCCTCCTCATGCAATGCATTGGTTAGATTACCTGTTTCTAAAATAACTCACTATATTCATTTTTTAGGCCAAGAGACCGAAAGCAGATCAGAGAAAGCATTTTCCAGCGGCTCAAAGCAGAGCTCATCTCTGAAGATTGCTCCCTTGGACATTGCAAAAATAAACATCCCACAAAGACAAACACATTCTCAGCATAGTTCTCTTCAAACTCAATAAAACTCAGTTATTGGCCAATAACAAAAAGTATTTACAGTGCATCAGAATGTGCACACAAAGTTTGAGACTTACTTCATTTGAACTACCCATATATCAGTTTAAATGTATTGAAACCACAACACTGTCACATCACAAAGTCGCTTTCAAACATTTGTTTTTCCTCTCTTTGAATAAAACGTATCATGTATTGATGAAGTGTGACTCATGATGTCCATTCCTCTACACAGAATCTCTCCCATCCAGGATTAATGATCTGGGAAAATGCCAAAACGTACTGACAATGAGTCTGGCCAGGACTGAGCTTCCTGTGTTCAGAGTGAATCACATATAGACACAGCAAATTAACACACACACACACACACACACACACACACACACACAAAAATCATGCAGTCCTAACCAGCAGAACAAACTTGTGAATTAGCAAATCCATCTGTGCACAAACTGTCCTACTGATTTGAATGCAATAATTGATGTAGAGTGATTTACCTAGAAATTCAATCTGCTTGTGTTTTATGAATAATGTGCAATGAATGCATGTAAGAATCCTGTATGTATGAGAGGAGCCACAGACACCAACAGAGGTTATTTGACTCGGTGTACATGAGAGTCACAGAGAGGAACCCATCAGTCTGTCCAAAAGCAGCTCTACGGATGTCCTGAACACATGCCATCCTTCTGAGGTCACCCAATCCACGAACGCATCGAAACACTCTGCTGATCTGGTTGTTTGAGCTCTGGACTCCACGTCTATCTATGGGCCATGAGTGAACAGAAGTAGAGCTAAGCGAACACACTCATATCTGAGCAGATGAGGCACTGGGTGAACAGAAGAGAAATGACCATACACATGCACTCAAGGAACAGGAGGCGTGTGTGTGTGTGTGTGTGTGTGTGTGTGTGTGTGTGTGTGTGTGTGAGCACTGGGACCTTTTGTCTCAGGATCTGACAGGATATTCGTGTGCTTTCTCTTTTAATGCTCTATTCTTGTTTATTTTTCCATCATCAGCATTTTCTTTAAAGTCAGCATGAAATGTAAATTCATCCGATATCTTTTCTAAATACGTGTTACCTTATTGTGATCAATTATATTGGTCAATTGATCCATCCATAGGCTTCTTTTTTTAACGAGGACCTCTTATGCTTTTTTACATTTTCAGCTCTCTTTAATGTGTAATGTTGCCGTTTGAACATGTAAAAGTTCTGCGAAGTTACAAAGCACAAAGTCACTGCAAAGGATCTATAATTCTCTATATCAGTGTCACTGTTTCTGAACTCCCTGAAACGCCTCCATTGTCTCGAGTTTTCTTCGGGAACAAACACGTGAGCCAACCAATCAGAGGAGGAGCTTCATAGAGACTGAACAGAGCATTACTGATAGACTGGGAAGAGAAAAATTTTTTTTTTGAACATTAAAGATCAAGACTTTGAAAAAAGGGCATAATGGGTCCCCTTTATAATGTTTTGACCTCATAATTGTTTAATCAAATGTCATAACTGTATCTTCCTGTGAAACGTCAGATTTCTCTGGTAACATAAAGACATCTCCATCATTTAGTGCTCTTTAACCCCGCCCCTGCAAGCTAACATTCATTTGCATACAACTTTGAGTGCCACGCCTACATCTCAACATCCAATAAACAAGCGGTGCATAGAACCAAGTCCCGTGTTATGTTAATCCGTTACACTCAGAATATGGAAAAGAGAGATGGTGCTACTTCAGTTTCATTGTGACTTCAAAATTTTTTTAAAAGGGGTCATGCTATCATCAACTTTTTAACATATTATTTAAAAACATGTAGGGCCCTATCTTTGTTTCAGTCCGACGCGGTTATAATCATCACATCCTGCGCCACGTTGTTTAAATAGCAAATGCGTTTGCGCCCATTTGTGCTGGTCTGAAAGCAAGGTGTGTTCAGGTGCATTGTTGGCGTGTTGCTATTTTGAGGCAACAGAAATAGACTGAGACATTGACCAACTGAAACCTGGTCTAAAGTCAATGGCGCAGTATTTGTTTTGTTATTTAATGAGCGCGTTAGTAATGTGCACCTATAGGTGGGTCCACAACGCCCGTACACTCTGCTTATTAAACACACAGGGATGCACAGCAGCACACAAACATGCCAAATATTTAAAATAAAAGGATTACAACGTAAAAGATTATTATTGTGTACATAAAGATATGGTGGAATCTGGCTTGTCCCGTAGATGGTCTGCTTGCGCACTTTTACCTCGCGCACGAGCAGATCCGTTTGCGCTCTGGAGACGCGTTCGGTCTATCCACTATTAAATTCAGTCATTTAAATAACGAATCCGCCATGGTGCGAGCGCAACTGGCATTTAAAGGGAATGGGAGATGAGACTCTGATTGGTTTAATGCACGTAAATCCCAAAACACACCCATTACTCATTAAGAGAATAGGGACAACCCTTTTAGACCATGCGCCGGGAGCACCGACCATTTTTCCCGTCGTTAAACTAGCAAAAGTGGATTCGGACAAGCCCTCAGTGCACTTGCGCCGTGCGCTTTAGACCATGCACTTAAAATAGGGCCCATAATTGTTTTACTTCTAGTTCATTGCGCTACAAAAAATATTCTGTAAGTGTCAAAACTCATAATTGCAATCAATCTGCAAAAGTGGCACATTCTCTACATTCTTCACCTTGTGACATCAAGATGTGGAAGTGGAACATTTAAGCTCAGCAGGTTTCTAAAGGTTCAAACCACTTAAAACCCATGAATGTTAGTGACCATGTGTTGGGGAAACCCAGGCCCTGAAAGACCATTTCTTCCTGTTGAGGAATGCTGGGAATGGAGGAAAGAGGAACACTCACGGGTTTCCTTTGTTTCGCATCTCACGTCAACACCTCAAAACACAAACACGGAATTAGAGACGAGGTCAAGGGCAAGTGCCACATTAGCAGGGGCTTTATCAGTTCAAACTGTGACGCACGTAGACATCTGGAAACCCTGTATGCTTTACTACAGTTTGCAAGAATGGAAAAGATTCCCCTCGTGTTTTGCTGCTGTTATGGAGGAAACTGTCCACTAGAGGCTGTGCTCACACAGTCAAAATGACAGTGTGTTAGTCGTCTTTCAGTCTGAACAGGTCAAATCCTCTGTGATAAACACAGACAGAAGAAACAACAAATGACGTCAATGACATTAAGCATATCAACAAACTGTCTTTAGATGGCTGACTGCGGATATCTAAATACAGTCCTGAGTGAAAGTTCAGTGACAAGGAAAAAGAAACCGCTGCTTATCTCACTTTTACAATAGTTCTTCAGGCACTGGTCCAGTATACGCACACAATGGCTGTGTCCGAAAGCTTAGGCGGTGACTTGTTGCCTCATCAGGTAATGACTTTGCAGGCAGCGTTTGTGCACAAAACTGATTTCAGACAGACTTCTGAGGCAGTATAACGGTTTAATGATCTAGAGAGCACAATGGAGAGAGCTTTGGTGATAACTAAGCAAATATTTAAATCACAACAATAGTCATTTCTCGCTAGAAATTACATCAGAAGTGGAAAGCGTTGGTCAAAAATTTACATTTCCACACTAACTGACCACCAACCACAACTTTCAGACGACATCTTTATTTTTTAGCACAACTGTCACAGAATGGAAAGCACAGGATTGTGGGATATCAAAGACAGGGAAGGATACATCTATGCTGCATTCAAAAATCCATCAGATGAAGGGATCTCAGGAGACAGGGATTGAAGCTAACATTGGATTAAGACGTGTCTTGATGCTTTCCTACCCTATCAGCTTTCGGACGCAGCTATAATGAAACCTTCTACCAGAACAGAGTTCATGATCTTCACAAAACCTTGTTCTTCTCTCAGATTACACTTCCGTTCAAATGCGTTTATAAGAAATGAATATTTTTATTCAGCAAGGATGCATTAAGTTAAAAGTGACAAAGAAATGTAAAATGTTACAAAAGATTTATATTTCAAATAAATGCTGTTCTTTTGAACTTTCTGTTCATCAAAGAATCCTGGCAAAAATGGATAATGGTTGCCACTGTTTTTACCATTGAAAATAAAAGTAAATGTTTCTTGAGCAGCAAATCAGCGTATTAGAATGATTTCAAGACTTCAAGCACAAATATAAGGACGCACATACAGGAGATTTACATCATAAATGATGAATTATTCTGCTTTATTGCACTCTATCAAATGTCTATTTCTGTTTTAATTACAATGATGAATCAGTGTTTCCCATTTTTTACATAGACTAATCTGTCTCACCACAATTTCATATTGAACATAAAAGATCACTAACGTTGTGTTTTGGGCCATTGCTTTGGCAAAGCATCTGTCAATCGAGCAGAAAACGTAATCACGATACATCTTTGTGCGCTTATCACACTGCAAAAGCTATGATTTATTTAAATATGTAGATTAGTTTGTGGCTGTGGGTTTCAGAGTGAAGCACACCGAGTTCACGCAAGCAGCTCATGATTTGTGTCTCCGAGTGGCTCCATTCACAGTAAATTTAACAGTAATTTTACTATTTTAATGTACATTTTTGACTACTCCTTTATATCAATTTAACTTGCATACATTTTGTTCTTGCAGTGTTTCATTTGTTGCAATTTTGCACTTTGATTTTAATGAACAGTCAGTTTGAGATATATGTTGTGTGTAGGTTATCAGTGGATAAAACAATAGGCTAATCTTTGAAATCACAATTGAATTGCATTACGTTGTTTTAAACCCAAAGTCTTTATCCATTTCTCCATTAACAATTATTCAGTTATTTGTAATGTACAACGTTATTATAAATAAATAAAAAATCTAAGTTGTTTCAATGTAGCTAGCTACGTTTTGATAGTAACTTGTAGTGTAGCTTACTACTTTTTCAAAAGGGTTATACAAATGTGTTACAAAATTTTTGTGCAGGAAGTAAGAGTGGACTGAAAGTGTAATAAAATAAACACTTAAATGTGTATTTTGGATGGTTTCTTTTCACTAGTCTAAAAAATCTTGGGTTATTTTTTCTACCCAAATCTTGGGTTGAGTCTTTTGGGTAAATTTTTGGGGATATTTTTTCAGTGTTTGGTTAGATTTTGTGTTAACCAGCTCCTGGGTCAGACGTAACAACCCAGTGTTTAGTTTTGGTGTAACCCAGATCCTGGGTCAGACGTAACAACCCAGTGTTTGTGTAGTTTTAGTGTAACCCAGTTCCTGGGTCAGACGTAACAACCCAGTGTTTGTGTTACCCAGATCCTGGGTCAGACGTAACAACCCAGTGTTTGGGTAGTTTTTGTGTAACCCAGCTCCTGGGTCAGACGTAACAACCCCTCCTGGGTCAGACGTAACAACCCAGTGTTTGGGTAGTTTTTGTGTAACCCAGCTCCTGGGTCAGACGTAACAACCCAGTGTTTGGGTAGTTTTTGTGTAACCCAGCTCCTGGGTCAGACGTAACAACCCAGTGTTTGGGTAGTTTTTGTGTTACCCAGATCCTGGGTCAGACGTAACAACCTAGTGTTTGGGTAGTTTTAGTGTAACCCAGCTCCTGGGTCAGACGTAACAACCCAGTGTTTGTGTAACCCAGATCCTGGGTCAGACGTAACAACCCAGTGTTTGGGTAGTTTTTGTGTAACCCAGCTCCTGGGTCAGACGTAACAACCCAGTGTTTGGGTAGTTTTTGTGTTACCCAGATCCTGGGTCAGACGTAACAACCCAGTGTTTGGGTAGTTTTAGTGTAACCCAGTTCCTGGGTCAGACGTAACAACCCAGTGTTTGGGTAGTTTTTGTGTAACCCAGCTCCTGGGTCAGACGTAACAACCCCTCCTGGGTCAGACGTAACAACCCAGTGTTTGGGTAGTTTTTGTGTAACCCAGCTCCTGGGTCAGACGTAACAACCCAGTGTTTGGGTAGTTTTTGTGTAACCCAGCTCCTGGGTCAGACGTAACAACCCAGTGTTTGGGTAGTTTTAGTGTAACCCAGTTCCTGGGTCAGACGTAACAACCCAGTGTTTGTGTTACCCAGATCCTGGGTCAGACGTAACAACCCAGTGTTTGGGTAGTTTTTGTGTTACCCAGATCCTGGGTCAGACGTAACAACCTAGTGTTTGGGTAGTTTTAGTGTAACCCAGCTCCTGGGTCAGACGTAACAACCCAGTGTTTGTGTAACCCAGATCCTGGGTCAGACGTAACAACCCAGTGTTTGGGTAGTTTTTGTGTAACCCAGCTCCTGGGTCAGACGTAACAACCCCTCCTGGGTCAGACGTAACAACCCAGTGTTTGGGTAGTTTTTGTGTAACCCAGCTCCTTGGTCAGACGTAACAACCCAGTGTTTGGGTAGTTTTTGTGTAACCCAGCTCCTGGGTCAGACGTAACAACCCAGTGTTTGGGTAGTTTTTGTGTAACCCAGCTCCTGGGTCATACGTAACAACCCAGTGTTTGTGTAACCCAGATCCTGGGTCAGACGTAACAACCCAGTGTTTGGGTAGTTTTTGTGTTACCCAGATCCTGGGTCAGACGTAACAACCCAGTGTTTGGGTAGTTTTAGTGTAACCCAGCTCCTGGTTCAGACGTAACAACCCAGTGTTTGGGTAGTTTTAGTGTAACCCAGCTCCTGGGTCAGACGTAACAACCCAGTGTTTGGGTAGTTTTAGTGTAACCCAGCTCCTGGTTCAGACGTAACAACCCAGTGTTTGGGTAGTTTTAGTGTAACCCAGCTCATGGGTCGGCTGCGAGGGAAACACAGGGCAGCGGTCTGAAGTTAGAAGTTCCCCCACTAAACATGATACAAGTGCTAGCACGAGATCCAGCGCCGTTACGGTGAAAACGGGACAATAAAGACTTACAGACTTACCGATTACACTTGAATTACTTCTAAATGTTACATTTTTACTTCCTAATATTTGTTAAACGAGCTTAAAGGTATGCAATATGTGTTCAAAACTATATAAAATATGCTATACTGTAAAATATGATAAAAAATAAAGGAATTATCATGCAAACCAGTGGTTGTGTGGAGAAGTTTAGTTTAGTTTAGAGGATTTAAGTAAACATTAATTCATGTATGAAGTAAAAAAACAAAAAACAAAGAAGAACTATAGTGCAATTGAATCAAACAATTATGCTGGGTTAAATAAACAACCCAACTTGCTGAGTAAAATTAACCCAATGTGTTCTGTCCAATATTTACACAGCCCTTGGGTTGAAAACAACCCAAATTGGGTTGTTTTTAACCCAGTGTTTTTTAGAGTGCATGCTACAGAAGCAGAATAGCCAAAAATCTCACAATTGACCATTTACATTTACATTTACATTTATTAATTTAGCTGACGCTTTTTTTTATCCAAAGCGACTTACAATTGCTATATATGTCAGAGGTTGCATGCCTCTGGAGCAACTAGGGGTTAAGTGTCTTGCTCAGGGACACATTGGTGTCTCACAGTGGATTCGAACCCGGGTCTCTCACACCAAAGGCATGTGTCTTATCCATTGTGCCACACCACCCCCTACCAGTGAATAAATAAAAAAAACATTGGGTTTTCCTGCAGTGTAATTTGATTTCCAAAAGAAGGTTTCCAAAAAACGCAATAGTAGACATTACCATTCAATATTTCACAGCTCTAATGACTAAGCTGCTATTTATGTGTGGTAGCAAACATGAAATAAAGTTCTTTACAGCATTTCAAACATTATTCCCTATATAAATCCATTTCTATAACACATTTGTGGTTCACTCTCCAGAGTCCTACAATCACACTGCAATGCCACTGTATGATACACTGCATGAGCGGACAGTCAGAAGACATTAGTTAGTCAGAAGTAATGACACTCAACACACAAGGACGCCACATGGGACAGGAGAGCAGCACAGCAAGTTCATTTTCCAATTCCTGTTATGACACTGAAACCTGTGGAGTGTGTGTTGCTGACGCATAGATGGTCCTTCTGCTGGGGAAATAACAAAAATAATCACTGTAATCAGGCTTACACGCATTAATTACAGAGTTCAGTCGAGAGCTGGCGCTCTTTTCCTGCTGACCTCACCCACAATGCTT